>NW_011888817.1:2848413-2859355 GCF_000151845.1 Pteropus vampyrus | reverse complement strand
TTTGGTTTTGTGGGGAGAAAAATCTGTCTCCCTGAAGTAGCGGCCCTAATCCCTGGTTTCCCAGCTCTCTTCCCCAGATGCCCTCTTCAGAAAACAGGCAAATGTGCCTCTTGAGTCTTTTTTATACAAGAGTCAATATTCTGACTCCTTCAACTGTTCTGCATAAAATGCGGTTTTGTGGTCTCCCTGTACCCAGCCATCATTTTATTCATCCTCCTATATGAATGAGTTATACTTTCTCCTTGTCCTTTTCAAAGTTCTAATACCAAATGAAAAACAGTAATTCAGACGTGGGAAAAAGGACGATCACCTCCTTTATTGTACATACAGTACTTCTATTAATGCAGCCCCAAGCTCAGTAAAGGATCTTCCCTGTATGAAGCACAGCCCCCATGCACTTGGGATAGACTGAACAAGCCAACAACTTCCAGCCCTCCTGGAATTAACATTCTACCCACTGAGATAAGGTCACAGGTCCCTCAGTGAACTTTAGATAAAGATCCTAGAATGTCAGAGCTAGTAGGACCCAATCTCTACCTGCTAGAGATGAGGAACCTGAGCCCAGAGAGGGGCAGGGACAGATCCAAGATTTCATTGTGAGACAGAATCAACTTCTGCCTTTCTCAGAACCTCAGGTGCAGGTGAGCCCTGGAGCCTTAGAGAGGTATGTAGACTGAGATGAAAATATCACCATTGAGAATTTTGCTAAGTGGATCTACCCTACGCCTCCTTCCTCAGAGCCGACTTCAGAAATCTCAGTATATTCCAGATATGACCACCAGGTGGCGCAGGCGCACCAAGGACGGGCGCGAAAATCAAAGGTGCATGGTCACCTTCCTCATTCAGAGTAATTCTTCTTGGCAAGTGGGAAGCCTATGCCCGCTCTAGGACGGCACTAGGGCAACTGTGTGTATTATATACGTATGCAGAGGTGAATTCTGCCTCAACCAAGGAAATAGCATAGGGTAGTTGTTAAAAGCTTGGAAACAGGTATAACAGACTCAGTGGGAAATCTAGCTCCCCTTTGCTGCTTTATCATGCCACCTCCCTGACACCTCTAATGCATAGAGTGGGTGCAAGATAAGGTCTTCATTTCCCAGAGCTCTAAACGGAACCCGAGTTGCTGGTGCCCTCTTCCTGATCAGCCCCTTTCTAGGTGGAGTGCAGGCAACTTCCCCTGGCAAAGAAGTCTCCTTCAGATGGCAGGAAGGTGAAGTTAATGGAATCTGGCAGCCTCACAGCCCAGCTTAGGCCTGGAAGTTCATCCACACATTTTTTTCATCTCACATCACACAAAGAAATACAAATGCAAAGGCTCTGAGGCTGAGAACTATGAATGTTTGGGGCCATGGGGCCAAGGATGCCTGAGAGGAAAGAGAGGGTTGGAAAGAGTAGGCTGGGCCTTGAGGACTAAAGCAAGCTATTGACATTGAACTTTAAACTGGGAGCAACAGGGAGCTATTGAAGATTATTCAGCAGGGGAATGACTTGGTTAGATAAGTGTTTAGAGCAATCACTCTGGCTGTGCGTGAAGGAAGGAATGGAGGAGGAATGGAGGTGGGGAAGCCTCCGAGAAAGCGACCAGGAGGCTGAGTAAATTAGAGCTGTAGGCTAGACTTGGGTGATGGAGATGGTGTCTGATTTTTCATCCACTCAGAGCCTCTGATCACTGAAACTCGTCTGTCTTGCCCATGCGATAGTTCCCACAGGGTAAGGCGCTGCCCCGGAGCCAGGCGGGAGGAGTAGGCGGCCCAGCAGTAGGTGTTTCTTAGAACATCTTTGATGAAAACAGACGGCCTAGGAAGAGAGAGGTTGGCTAAAGAGAGAGACAAAATCCAGAGTCAGGTTGGAGGAGAGGGGCAGTGGAGTCTAACAGTCAGGAACACGTGATGGCATCACACGCATCTCGTTCATGTCCCAGTTCTGCCACTTTTTAGCTGTGTGAACAGACAGGTTATTTTGCTTCTCTGATCCTCAGTTTCCTCAACTGTAAAATGTGGTTATGACAAGAACTCACCCCTTGAAGCTGTTATGGGAGCTGGACAGACAATGTGTATAAAGCCCAGTGTTTTCCACCCAACACGTGGAACCCAAAGGGGAGCTTCTCGTTTTCAATCCCCCCTCAAAGACAGTCTTTTGACATGGTATTGTGGTCATTCTTGCTCTGTGGCACCTCTCCAGGCCAGCATGGCTCGAAAAATGGGCCAACCTAGGCTGAACGCTGCACTGAATTAGGCCAGTGGAGTTCCAGCCAGAAGTGAAGAAATGATTATTTGATCAGCTCATGGGCACATTCTGGGGGAAATGTACCATTTCTCTTCTACTTTTTGAAGTATTAAAAATTAATCTTACTCCAGGGGTCTCAGGTAAGATTTTCTGTTTTACTTTGTCAGTTTCCTCCTTAGTTCATGGGTACTTGTGTACTACAGTCTTCCTAGAGTACCAGTTACTGTGAAGAGTGTTCTGTATGTATTCTTTTATGTAATCTTTATGGCCACTCTCTTAGTTACGTACTATTTGTTATTGTCTCCACTGTATGGATGAAGAAACCGTAGCTAAAAGAGGTTAACAAAGGTACCAACTCCTTGCTCCTTGCGGTGACACTTACCTGCTGTGTGGACAGTCAGCAGAAAGGCACGTAGGGCCCTAGGTTAACCCAGCAACCTGCCCCCAGAATTCCCCAGTGAGTAGGGTGCCAGGGTTTATCTGACCCAAAAGCCAATAAGAGAAATAACCATGTGATACAGAGCCCAGTAGTTTGTCAAAAAACTCTGGTTGAGTCACAGTCTATTGTATTAGTTGGGCAGCTGGGGGGTTGGGGGTGGGTGGGAGGGAGGTCCCTTATGTAAAACATTCTTCTGAGAGATTAGTGAAGGTAAAATTTTGCCTTTCCCAAATCGCCCACCTGATTTTTCCAATCAAACTATAGCAATAGCTAATTCTTATACAGAACTTACTAAGTGACAGATCTGTTATAAGAACTGAATGTGCTTTTACTCATTTAATCCTCCCAATGACACTAAGAAAGGGATTTTCTTACTATATCATCTCTATTTTTCAGATGAAGAAACAGAAACACAGAGAAGTTAAATAACTGCCTAAAATCACATGACTAGCAAGTGATAGAGTTGGGCTTCAAAAAACAAAGTCTGACTGCAGGGTCTATATTTAATCACATATTTACTACTTCCCATATGATTTGCAACTCCCCCTGTTTCCCTCTTTGCTCTGACTGCCAGGAAGCTCAGAACCATGGTTTTTGCTCTGTCACAGTTACTGTCCTTAGAAAACTAAGCCTAGCATTTTTGCTATAATTAGTCAATTTTTCATCTTTCATTTCCCCTTCCGCACTGGCCTTTGGTCCAGGCTTTCATTACTCTTTGATTCTTGCTCTTTAATTATCCATCAAATAGGCTTGAGGCTGCGATGGAAACCACCTCAAAACCCTTTCTGGAATAGGCAGGACATAATGCATCAGTGAGATGCATAGAGACTATTTCTGACCAGCTGAGCCAGCTGGACACAGTTGGTGTTAGATAAATGTCTTTTGAGCATCTTCTGAGTGATTGGCACCATGCTCCATGATGTGGAAGATATAGCAATGAACCCAAGTTAGTCTCAGTGTTAGTTATGCTACCTACTGTAATAGAGAAAGCCTAAAATCTCAATGCCTAAATACAATAGAATCTAGTTCAATGTGTGCCCCACTCATTCAAGCGACTCAGTGAGACCAAGGCGGACCAAGGCTCTGCCACATTCGACATGTGGTTCCCAAGGTCCCCCTGGTGTTGGCATCCAGCTGGCGGATGGGAGAGAAAAGAGAGAGAGCTCCGAGAAAGCAAACACACTTCTTAACTTGGATTTGGCCTTGGTACGACAGATGTCTCTGCCCGTATCCCATTGGTGAAAACTAGTCACACACTTAATTGCAAGGAGTACCGGAAAATAGAGTCTGAGCTGCTTTTCTCTGAAAAAACCTCTGTACATGGAAAAGGAACATCTTTGGTGAAAAGCTGGCATTGTTCCAGTTCATAAGGAACTTAAAATTATTGAGCCATCTACCCTTATAAAATGGCTAAGAATACCATGCAACATGTTGGTGGCCATGAGGAGGGAAATGGTCTTCCTTTGTTTACAAGGAACTATGAGCAAAATGGAGTATTTACTTATTAGACCAAACGTATTTTTCCAACACAGGAATGGGCTGTTATGGGAGAGAGAAAGTTCATGGTGATAGGAAGAGTTGAAGTAGAGGCTGAATTTTCACTTGGCTGAAGGTCCTAAGAGACAAACTAGATGCCTTCTATCAGTCCTCCTAACTTTGAGCTTCTATGCTAGGCTGCATAGTCATCTCTGAGCACTGATTTGTGCCAAGTTCCAGGTAGGTTTGGGGGGACCCGGAAACAAACGAGACAAGGTGCTGTTCCTCAGGTTACTCAACTGTAATGAACTGAAGCAGGATATCTGGGAAGCGGGATAGTGGAATGGTCTGAGCTCTGGACACAGGAGACTGGAGTTTTAATTCCTAGCGTTGTTGCTTTGTAGTTGCGTGATTCTGGAGAAGCCACCCCGCCTCTCTGGTTCTCAATTCCCTCTTTTAGAAAATAGATATCATAGTTATCTTCATAGAGTCTGTGGACTCAATGATGACATATTCTTAGAGTATTTGTAGCACAGTGCCCCGTATGTAGTAAGCACTTTATTTTATTAGTAGTAATATTTTTATAATGACCTTGTGTCGTCACTTCATTTTTTGAAGCCTCAGTTTTCTCATCATGTGATGGGGTTAATAAACTCACATCATGGGGTTGGAATCTTGCTGTGTTGTGGGGTTTGCCATTTCGTCTCTCAGCTTCCTCGTGGAGTAAGTGGGGCGCCTCATACCCAGATGTAAGGACTAACAGATCATGGACCGCAATCAGCACTGTCAGGCAGAGAGGAAGAACCGGAGTTGACAAGGACGCGACTTCCTGGCCGCGCTCCCGGGGAAGGAGGTTTGTGCTGGGTCCCATCCCCCGGCCGGTCCTGCTCAGGAAACGCGGAGAGAAAGCCAGGAACCAGGCCTGCCAGGCCCCGCGGCCCCTCAGCGCCGTCCCTCCTCCCCTGTCCTCGACTGCAGGAAGCCGGCTGGCGGGAACGCCCTGCCTGGTGGGTGGGAAAGGCCGAGAGCGCGCCGGCCTTGCCGGCTTCCCAGACCCGCAGCGGCGCGGAGCTGTCACTGCGGCAAACGCGCCTCCCCCCGCCCCACTCCCCGCTCCCCCGCCCGCGCTCCTGGTGCAGCCTGCCGGTTAGTATCTCATGGAAGTGCTGCAGCGGCCGATCCCTGGGCAGCCTGAGCAGAGAGGCTGAGTGCTACAGGCGCCATCGCCCACCCGGCACGGAGCCCACGCCCCTGGGGCTGGGCTGGGGAGGGAGAGGGGTCCAACCCTCTCTTTTGAGAGGTGAGACCCTGAGGCCTGAGGGTTTGTAGGTGAGTGGTCCAAGGTCATGGCTAGTCAACGTCAGGGCCAAGATTCGCCCCGTGGTCTGTTTTGCCTCTTAAAGTTTTTGCCTTGAGTCTGTGGTCCTAGATCGGGTTCGGGAGGGTTCAGGTTCTTGCGGAAGCTCAAGAACAGGAGGTTTGAATCTGGGAGCTACTGATGGCCTCCCAGAGGTCCGTGACCCTTTGATTTTGTGTGTAACATGTTGTGTGTTGCATTTTTCTTCAGTCTCAAAGGTGTCAATGACCCCCAAAGGGTTAAGAACCACAGCTTGCCAGAGCCCTGCGGTTCCTCTGTGGGGAGTCCGGTTCTAAGAGGACCTGAGGTTCCTCTACTGGTCTATAGCATCTTTGGGAATATCTCTGCAAGGTGCTGCTGTTACTCTGGAGGGACTTGGGGTCTCTACAGGATCCTGGGATGTTTCTCTTAGATCTATAGGGTCCCGGGGTCTGTGCGGGGATTGAGGTCCCCATGGGCCCTGGTGTCTATTTCTGGAGTTCTGATAATCTCACTATAAGGTCCATGATATGAGTTCTCAAGCTGGACCTTCTGAAATTCTAGGCAAGATTCTGTGAGGCTGTCTGTATACGTGTAGTTTCTGGGGGAGGTGTCATGGATTCCACCAAATTCTCAAAGGGGTCCCTGATCCCCAAAGCTGGAAAACACATTGGTTTAGAGCATCCAGTGTTAGACAGATCTTGCTCCTTTCTCACCAATAAGATCCAGGGAAGAACAAGATGGAAGGGATAAAAGGCAGTGTTGGGTAGTAGATGGAGCATGGGCTGTGGAGTCAGGCATTCTGGGTTAAAATCTCAGTTTTTCCACTTAGCAGCTTGTGACCTTGAGCAAATTTCTTAACCTCTCTGAGTCTCAAGGCCACTTCCTCTAGGAAGCTTTACGTGTGTCCCGGATTGAGTTCCCCACTCCGAGTCCCAGAAGCCCTCATAACAACTGGCCTAATACTTTGTGGCATTTAATGCAGTTGTAATGAAGTAATTAATTGAGTTTAATGTCGTCTTGTCTTTCCACCCCAGTCATAAACTCCAAGAAGGCAAGGACCTTTGCTGTCTTACAGTCTGCGCAGTGCCTAGCACATGTTAGGCTCCCAGCCATTTGCTATGAAATAAGTAAAAGAGTGAAGGAATGGAGGGTTGCATGGCAGACGCTGTACTGAGGGCAGAAAGGGATCAGAAATGAATAAGCATCGTTTCTGTCCATGAGAAGGTCCCAGGCTAGTGGGGGTGAATAATAGGAGATCATGCAAGGAACATTGTCCTAAATACATTAAATGGGGGATAAATTTTAATGGGGATACACACTAATGAGGAAAGCACCAAGAGATCCAAAGATGAATGGGACTCAGTTCCAGAAGAGCCAACATAACAACTTCCCTTTGTATTATGTGTTACAACTGACAAAGGGCTTAAGTTACATAGAATATCCAGGTATGGCCTTATTCTGCAGAGATGGGGAAACTTCTGCTGAGAAGAGGTCAGTGACTCGCTCAAGGCCACCCAGACCACCATGGCTGCCTCAGTGCATAGCTCGCTGGCTTTGGAATTCAATCCACATGCTTCGAGAATTGGGCTTTGATGTTGTAAAGGTCTTGGTTTAGATCCCACTGGATGTGAGACTTTGGGTAAGTTATTTTACCTCCTTCAGCCTTGTTTCCCTAAACTGCAAGATATAAATATTGATCCCTGTAACCTATATTAGATAGTATCTATAAAGTCCTCAATGTGATACTTGGTTTATAGTAAAGTATCCATGAGTGTTTGTTGAAGGAATGAATGAAATATATGTATTGGTCAGTGACCTGAAATGTAAGGGACTTAAAATCATGTCATATGGGGAATGGGAGGAGGAATTGAGGGCGATTTTATTCCTTTCCATTCTCACTTTCTATGATTCCTGTGAGGCTTAGCACCTCCTCAGCCACATTGTTATACTTTATTGTTTGCAAACCAACAAAAGTGAAACAACTTCAGCTTGGTTAGCTTTTTAAAAATATATATCTTTACTACCTTTTTTTCTGATGACTAAGTAATAGTTCTGCCTTGTAAAAAATTTAAATTCCTATCATGAGGAAAATGAAAGTGCAAATTTAGGCACATTAGGTACAAGATGGTGACATATATGTTATTCTTTGGGCGGTGGGGGAGAGACACAGGACAGGGGGCAAACAAAATTCTTCCTGCTTAAAATATCTCATACTGGCTTTGCCATGGTTCCTGGGAGTTCTGTTAGGAGTCTCGCTTTTAGCCGTAGCATTGAAAGTTCAAATGCAGCTAAGGGCTGGGGATGGGGTAGAAAGTGAGGATTGTCTGGGCAGGGGCTTTTCCTGGAATGCCATGAAGAATGAAATGTGACCTGTGGAATTTTCTATGGCAATATTCATAGTTGTTTCACATGCCCACTGCTGATTTTTCTTTTAGCTGTGTTTTTATCCCCTTTCTTCCCTCTTAGCATCTAGTAGAGTCTTTTTTCAAAGTTCCTGCTACACACACACACACACACACACACACACACACACACACACACGCAGAAAAGCAAATCAAAAAGTAAGAAAAAGGGTGAAAGCCTCCTATTTCGTTCTCTATATTTTTATGCGTGTATTAAGCATACATTATAAGTTATAATCATGGGATCCTGCTACACCTGTAATTCTGCAGCTTAGACTTGCCATTAACAATACCCAGTAGACACCTTTTCTTGCCTGTTCATGAAAATCTACCTCATTCCTTTTACCAGCTGAGCTTCTTGAGGTCAGGACTATTAGTTAACCGTACTTTCAACCCAGAGTCCAGCACAGGAGAGGTCTTACAGGGAGGATATGTTGAAAGATTAACAACAGACATCATTTCTTGGTATAAACTAGGTGCCAGGCTCTGAACTAAGCCTTTTCACATGTTATTTCATTTAATCCTTAAAGGCACCGTATGAGATAGGTACTAATATCATTCCCATTTTCAGATGAAAAATCGAGGTACAGAGACTTGAAAGTCCAAGGTCACATAACTGGTAAGTGGTGGAGCTGAAATTTGAATCCCGATCTGTCCTGTGCCAAAGCGTTTGCTGTGAATGAATAAATGGAAAGTTCTGTCTTCAGAACCTCCCCTGTATGTCCTGAGTTCTCTCTTCCAAGGATTTGCAATGTTTGGCATCAGCATCAGCACATAGGAAGGACACAGTAAAGGCCCCTTCTTTGCCTGAAGCAATCCTGCGGCCATGCCTGCTTTTCATGAGAAGTGGCATTTTGAATCTCTTAGTCTAAAAATAAGCCTCAATTTGTTAGGGGCCCTTGAGGACCAGCCCAGGCATTTTAGGACAGCCATTTGCCTTTTCACAGCACAGGGAATTAATTAGAATCCCCAAACCCTTTCCCTCTTCCCACAGGCTAGGACTCTGGAACCACCCAGTTCCTTGCTGCAGCTCTCCTAGAGACTGCGGAGATGCCAAGGGCAGTTTAACACAGATCCATCTCTCTGTAAGGAAAGCAAGAAGAGAAAGACACAGGGAGAAATGGGTCAGCTCTGTTGCAAAGAACTTGCAGAGAGAACTCGAAATTGTCCCCACTTTGGAGGGATGCCAAGTGACAGATACTCTGGGGTGTCAGATATGACTCTGCAGAATCTCCCTGGGGTCTAGAAATTGGAGTGTTGGTTCCTGTTCCAGTAGCAATGCTCTTCAGTGAGCCTCTTCTTCGCTTGGGACCTCAAAGTTTTCCACTCTGAAATGATTGGGTAGTTTATCACTAAAGATGCTATATGGTGTTATGAGCTAGAAATAATATTGATGATAATAATGATGAAAATAACAATGACAACTATATCATTTTTTGAAACATGAGTGGATTCTGACCTTAAAAAAGTGAGGAAGTGCTAAGAAGCAAACGGGAGGTCAATTTGATACAAGTTAAAGTGTGTCCATGTCCACAGGAGAGTTAAACAATGCAAGGATATTTCAAACGGGGAGTCAGCTTCTGGCTGGGCAAAACTAGGAGTTGTAAGATGAGATGAGACAGCAAGGGAAGAGCATGAGCAATGGGGTAGATGTGGGAAAGCAGTGGGTGTGCTAGAAGTTTGGATAAACGTTACTGTGTGTGTGCACGCGTGCGTGCGTGCGTGCGTGTGTGTGTGTGTGTGTGTGTGTGTGTGTAAAGGTAGGAAGAGATCAGACCAGGCCAGGGCTTTGGCCTTTATTCCATCGGCAATAAGGAGCTTACACAAGAGATGTCTCAAGAGACCAGCTATGCTGCTGTAGTCAGAGAGGAAGCAACCCTTAGCACATTTGTGCCTTGGCTTGTGAATGCAGCTCTGTGCCAGCATGTGGGAAGGCATCTACCAGGAGAGTGTCTCTGGCTGTGTACCATGCTATACCATGCTGGGCGTGGGGCTTGGGCTCCTTTCAAAAGTTCCTCTCCCACTTCTCTGGGCCCTAGGTACCTTGCACATAGTAGGTCCAAGAATTACTGGAGACACTTTTGAGATCATCTGGTAATCATCTCTTCTCATTTTAAATAAGTTGAAAGTGAGGGATGAGAAAGGACTTGTCTAGTATCACACAATGAATTAATAGCAGAGCTGGGGACAGGAACCCATGCCTCCTGAGTCCAAGCTGAGTTCCTTTTCTACATTTGTTGAGTAATAGAAACAGTGTTTGTTGAGTGATTACTCCATTCCAGGCCCTGGGTCAAACACCTTTTCATGGATTATTTCATTTAATCCTCACAACCCTCCAGAGAATGCCCCTCTTGAAAGCAGGATGTCTTGTCTTCCATTTTGATTTCCCACAGAGCCTACAACAGGCCCTGGGCACCCAGCTAGGCGGGCAATAAAAACTTGGCGGAATCCAAGTCCCGGCAAGCGAAAAAAAAGGGCGGAGGGGGCGGGGCGTAAGACTCAGCCCCACCCCTTGCAGCAGGCCCCGCCTTCCGGGGCGCTGACGTCACCCTGCAGGCCTGCCCCTCATTGTCAGTCCCGGGGAGCCGGAGGAGGCGCCGGCAGCCGGGAGCAGATCGCCGGAGCCCTCCGCGGGCGGGAGCGCGGGCCGGAGCCGCCGAGGTGAGGGGTCCGCTGGGAGGTGGCGAGAGCACAGCGCGGGAGGCCGGGGTGCGCTGGCGGGAGAGGGGAGAGGAGGGCCCCCGGAGTGAATGGCCTGCCCCGCCGAGGGATCGGGGCACCCATGGGCGACCCGGCAGAACCGGCGGGCGCACCCCAGGGAAGGCTGGAGACAGTGTGGAGTTGAGGTGAGGAGAGTTTGAGTGGAATTTTGGAGGAAGAGCTCGGAAGGGAAGATGTTTTGCCGCGAGACCTTGGGAATGTTTTTGGAGTTTTTGGAGGGGGAGGGAAGGTTCTGAGAGACTTCTCGGTGGGAGCGAGAATCTGAGAAATGTTTGGGAAAGGGAGCTGAGGGGATGTTTTGGGGGGGGCGGAGGAGAGGTTTGGGGGGGCGGAGGAGAG
>NW_011888817.1:2818011-2847933 GCF_000151845.1 Pteropus vampyrus | reverse complement strand
GCGTCCCGGCGGATGCTGGTCTCGCAGCCAGACCGCCGGGCCGGGAAGGAATTCGAGGCATTCGCTTTGTTTAAGTTGCCAGTAGACAGTCCTTAGGACTAATTAATGGTGGAATCTGCAGGGGGACGCGGGCGAGCCGGGCCGGGGCCGCCCCCAGCCCGCCTGCCGCCGCCGCGGTGAACTTTCCGCAGCGCGCGCGGCCCTCCTCCCTGCGCACCCCCACCCCTGCCCGGGCGGGGAAGGAGCCATGGCTTCCCGAAAACGCAGGAATGAAGTGCGGTTTCTGGGGCTGGTGGCCTGGGGCTGCGGAGCTGCCAGCAGGGAACCCGGCGTCCCGGAGCGGCCGGGCTGGGGTTCCGAGCCCGGTTTAGCGCTCTCTGAGGTGCCTGCGGTTTCTGTTAATAACCTTGGAGGAGGCTCTGCGAGCCGAAAGACCATCTTGCTTTGGAGCATCTGTTTCTTCAACGCGTCAGCCCCTTTCCTAACACTGCAGAGCTTGTTGTGGCTTGTTTCGGAAATGCCGAGACCAGTGCTCACACTTGAGGGTGGGAGAGGGCAAGAGTCTAGGCAACCCCCAAAAACGCTGCAGTGAGATCTCCACAAAGACTGCTTGCAGATTCTCCGTCGCACCTTCATTGACTTGAATGACCTTGGGAAAAGAATTGTGCTTTTAAGCTCCTGGTACCTTATTTGTCGGTTGAAGAGAAAATACTCTCTGGACTTCCCTGCCTTTTGGGGATATTTTGAGAGATAGGGTTTGTTCAGGGTTTTTTTACAAACTGCTGCAGTGCAGGCCTAAGGATCTGGTCTAGCGTAAGAACCGGGGGTAATCCAGATCACCTAATAAGATTTTATTACCTCATATTAGGGAGAGAGGGGTTTGGATTTTAGTGGGAATATTTCCGTTCTGAGAATCTGTCCGGTATGTTCCAGATTGCTTTCTGTCACTCCGTATGAGTGTTTGGTGTGGTTAAATGGAATAACCTCCACAGAAAATTCTTCTTTTTTTAGAAGTAATTATTTTGCTCAGAATTCCCCTTGGGGCAGATTAAGGTTTTGCTCAATTTACTCAGAAGAATTTTCCAGGTTTCTAAAATTAAATCACTTTTCTAAACATAGTAACTCAGGTTTGAAAAACTGGAAATAATAGGATGGGAAGGGAGTTGATTAGAGAGTGAACAAGGAAGCAGATATACAGGTTCATTGTCCTGTGATTACTAATAGGGATTGTGAATTAGCCTCGATTAATAGGTATTTTTCTTACTCTTAAATAATTTCAGACCAAGAAAGGAAACTAATATTGTTGAGTTGCTTACTCTGCTCAGTAATTGTGCTAGGTGGGGTATCTCTCACATAGTCTTCACAACAATGCAGTGAAGTGGTTGGTAGTTGGCATCTCTGTTTCATGGATGAGCAAACTGAGGGTCAGAAGGTAAAATGACTTTACTATTTATAAATACAACTAGTAAGTGGAACTGAAATTCAAATGCAAGTCTTTTTTTGAGGTCCATGGTTATCTCTGCTAGGCATACTGCGTTGGGAACTAAGAGGCCTACTTTCTATGCCATTGACTCAGCCCCTAGGTCACTGTGGACCCTACCTAGACTAAGTCAGTTAAGTCTAGTCCCCAATAATATTGCCTTCTCTTCTTCCAGCAATATTAGTATGTTTTTGAGATGTCCTAGTTTTTTGGTAGAAAGACATACAAGGCCGTGGTAGTACGTCCTATATGCAGTAGGTACTTTAATAATTATTTTCTTGTGGAGTACCTACCTAGGAGATCATTGATTGCATTTATGAAATGGAAGATGTTGGATAGTTAATGGTTCTTCCACTGTAGAGGCCATCATCGAGGTGACATTCATGATCAGAAACCGAACCATTTTTCATGTAACATACCTTACTGAGATAATGTCAGCTTATGAAAAAAGCACATTATATGCAGGTAGGACCCAGATAGTCAAGTCGAAAGATGTTATATAAACTTTCAAGCACATAATAGATACTCAGTAAATGTTTGCTGAATGAATGAATGAATGTATACATTCTTTTAAGTCATAGTTTGTGATGTATACATGACAAAAGTATATAGCTGTGTGATCACCACTACTGCCTTCTTTTGTTTAAACTGTGTTGTCTTTTAGGTATTGGTTAGCAGAGTGATCCCTGGGAATGTTGGGAAGTTTCTATGTTCAGATTCAACACTGGTAGAGTCAGAGTGAATACTACAAGAGTCATTGCGCTAATAACTTTGTAGGAAATAGGAAAACCTTAGGTATTTAATGGTGAGGTGCATGAAGAGATTAAGAGAAGTAGAGATGGGGGCACTTGTCAAATCAAGGGAAATATAAATTTGTGGGGAACCAGGTTTTTATTATTTTTAGGACAGAGGATACATTGTGAAGGAAAAACATACCCAAAGATTATTAAGGAGTTGAACTTTTATTTTTGTTTCCTTTTCAAAATTGTAGCTTCTCAAATATAAAACTTAACATCTTTGGCTATATTTAAGAAGTGCTTACATATTATGGTTGTTCAAATAATTCTTAAGGGTGGGGATGCTATAAAATGATTGAAGGCCTTACCCTTCCACCTATGACAGAATATCCTTAGTGTTTATCTTTAACTTGTTTAGCTAATATGCCACAAAGGGAATACCTTAGGTAGAAATTGTATCTTGCTGGGAAGACATAAACTATTTTTTCCTTCTCATAATTTCTCAAGTCACTGAACCTGCCCCAATCTGCTTTCATTTAAGTCTGTCTTAGAAAATGCTTAAAACCTGTTACTGAGCTTCTAGAAGAAGCCCCATTTTTACCTCTTTCTCCTTCTTGTTTCTCTTTATCCATTCTATTTCTGTATGTTGACAGTTTTATAATCATCCTCTCCCACCCCTAGATCCTGAGAATGGAAACTTCTCAACCATTGGGCCTCCATATACCATTAGGAAATAATAATTAAATTAAAATACCAGTCTACGAACTCAACATTTTAGCTTATGACCGGGAGAAAATAATAACTCTATGAGGTAGTCATTATCATGAGGGAGCTGAGCTTGGAGCAGTTACTGCCAGAGCTAGTGAGGGGCAGACCATTGATTTGAAGTCAGATATATGATTGATGCTCAGGTTTGGGATCTTTCTGTTTCATTGCACTCTCTGGTGTACTGGGGTTGGGGGCAAGAAGGAGGTGACAAGGGAAGTGCTTAAAAATACCCTATTAAGTTCCAAACATAACAAGCATTGCTAACCTTTTTAGGCATTGCCGTTTTCATCTATTCCTTTCTTAATTTCTGGAGATACTGTCTTACACACCTCCTTATAAATTCTAAAGAATTTATAGCTCATCCTTTATTGCAAAACTCCCTTCCCAGACCCAGCATTTATTCTTTATAAACATGGTACTTTGTATTTACTGGCTGTTCGATTTACCACTCCCCCTGTTTTGTATGTATCTGAAAGCATCATGTTAATCAGTCAATCAAGACCCTACATATTTGCCTATGTTCCTCTATTTCCGTTTTATCTGGACAGAGTAATGTTTTAAAAATGTGCATTATGTTATTAAAAACTTGCATACAGTTTAAAAACTTATTACAGCTTTTATTGAAGTATGTGATACACACACACACACACACACACACACACACACACACAGAAACATACACATATCAAAAAAGTACAATTTGATGACTTTTTTTATGAACTGAATGTACCCATGTAACCAGCACCCAGTACCTAGAAGACTCAATCAAGTGCTCTTTCAGTTCCTGATGCCTTACCACCCTCTCCCCTGCACGGTGACTTCTAACGACATAGATAAGTTTTGTCTGTTTTCATACTTTTGTAAAAGTGGAATCATACAGCATGCATTTTTGGTCTGGCTACTTTTATTTAACACTATGTCTATGAAGGTGCAAAAACTTAATGGTTTTCTTTTTAGCTTAGAATAAAATCCAAATTTAAAGTCTTTGTCTTGGCCTATAATGCCTTATATGAAATCTGGTCCATGCCTGCTTCTGCAACTACATCTTAAGCCAATATCATTGTCCATTATGCTCCAGTCACATTAGCTTCTTATTTATTTATTTTTAAACTCAGAATATTCTTTCCTGCCTCAGGGCCTTTGTTTGGGTGGCTCTTCTTTGAACGCTTTCCCCTGCTTTTTGCCTGGCTGCCTCCTCCAAGCCTCAGCTTATGTATCAGAGATGCTTTTTTTCATCATCCTATTTTGCTAGTCCTTTCCCGTTATTCCCTATTACTGGCGTCTGTTGTTTCCCTTCACAGCACCTATTACAATTTATAATGATATATCTGCTTGCATGATTATTATCTATCTTCCATACTGAACTTCACAGGACCAGGGAACTCATCTGTTAAGTTCACCAGTGTATACCTAGTACCTAACACAGTGACTGACATGTAGTTATTTAATAAATATTTAATGACCACATGCCCAATTCAGCACCTTTGTTCCCATTATCTTTCATCCTTTTCTTATGCTGTTTAACCATTTAATCTTTTCTATCCTTCAAGGCTCAGCTCAACTACCCCTCTTTGAAGTCTGTCCTGACTTTGCAATAGTAAATCTCTCTTCTCCAGAATTTTGTGACATTTATTGATACTCCTCATGTTCTTGGTAAGTCTCATTAGCATGTATCTCACCTACCTATAGTTGAATCAAAAGCAGCTTACTTTCTCAAAAATTTTGCAGCTTGTAATGCCTATAGCCTTGATATTTTTGGTTAGCTTGACTCACTTGTATCTACCAAACTTGATCAGAAGCTTCTTGATTAGAAGAAGCCAAGTTCATTTTAGCCAGTACTCCCCCCAGTTCCTTTCACTGAGCTTTGCACATGATAGACGCAGAGTTTCTGATGATTGATCATAATGATGCTTATATATAGGTAGCAGTTTTCATTTTTCAGGCTTATTAACATGGATTCTTTTTACTAGAATTCTGCTTAGTGTTTTTTCTAATCCAAAGACTGGGAGTGCCCCAGCTGCTTCAGGCGATATAGCAAGTATTAGGGTGTGAAAGTACAGGAGGCAGGTCCTGGTGCCACAAAGCAGATACTCCTTTGGGATCTGTCTTTGACGAAGAACCGAGTATGCACAGTTCCTTAGAAGGACGCTTAGTGCTTCTCTGATGCTCTCAGATTGGAGTTATTAACTAAAATGAGATACTAGGTAGTCTCTCATTTAAATTATTTAAATAAATGTTGAATAACATTTTATTTGATGTCAACAGTGAACAATTTAAGGCAGTTACATCTGTTGAAAGTCACCTTCTCTGACTTGCCAGTAAGCTCTCAGTAGTTTCTTATCAAAAGCAGAAGAATGTATGTACTAATTTTGTATGTACTTTAAGCCATTTTAAATACAAATTTAAATTAGTAGTAACTGGGGTGGTTTAATTTAATATATTGTACAATTGAGTGATAAATGTCTTTTTTTAAGAGGTGCCTATTATGTATTTTTAAGCAGCGATCGTTTTGACTTCTCTGATGCCACTATGTCAGAAGATTGTGGGATAATTTAGTAATTTTTAAAATAAAAACATTGGAGCAGAGGTACTTAGGAAGTTTCTGAGGGATGTTGGAGTAATTTTGTTAACTTTCTTAATCTTCTCATTGTTATCTTTTTCTTTAACAACCTAGAAATATTATATGAAATCAGCCTATTTTTAACTTTTTTTACTCCAACTAGGTCAAAATAAAAAGTATAGGTAAGATCACACATTTTCTTTTGAAATGTGAGGAGACAAATGATAAACTCTATGGGGAATTTATTACAAAAAGTAATTTTTCCGGATGGATTATAAAGTTAGTACATATTTAACCCAGTCTCCTACACTTTATATATTCACAATAGATTGGTCATAGCATTGGCTTCTAGGCATCATGAGATCTTGGAGTACATTTCTGAATCATAAATTTTATTCAAGTAAAGCTTCATTAAAAGTGGTTTATTGTATTCTGATTCTTTAACACTTGGTTACTCATTTGTGTCTTATTCTTTGACCATTTTGGTTAAATAGCACTTTACTGTATAAAGTTCCAATTCCATAGCCTCAGATAGCCTCAATTTTTCCATCTTTAAGCTAATGATAGTGGTTGTAAGGATTAAATAGTTTAATGTGCAAAAGCACTTAGATCATAATGTTGGTACATAGTAAATTAGTCATTATTTCAGTTTTAATGTTGCATTTTTGTTTGCCCAAAGAACCAAGGAAAAATTTCCTCTTATTATTTTAAAAATTGATATGATTTAGTCTAAAGTCAGATAACATTTTTTATATACTGGCAAACTAGAAGGAAACTCAAGAATTTTTAAAAGCTGAATTTTAACTTTACTAATTTTTCATGAAGCTAAGCAAAATTTTTTTTTTCTCCCAGTGACCAGTTTGATTTCCTTTATAATTATAGCAGATCTGTTTTTCTTGAATGGCTCATCCTTAACCCAAATATTGATTATATGGTTATGTTTGGTACAAGGAGAGATAATTTCTGCTTGTTCCAACCAGCCCTTCAGTTAAAGAGAGACCCTGCAACTGGAAATTGAGACTGTTGGTAAGATAGCATATGAGAATATTCTAAACAATTACAATCTTTGAAATTAAAGATATTGTCTGGCTATAGAGTTTTGGGATAGTGATATTAATATCGTTAGTCATTTATTTTTGCTTATTCCAGGTACACATTTCTAGTGATTATTATAACACTGGTTATAATAGTTATTTGGTAGGCATTATCTTAAGCATTTTATATGCATTAATTCATTTACTCATTTGTTCAACAAATATTTATTGAATGCTTGCCAGGTGTCAGGCACATAATCATATTTAATCCTCACCACACCCATGAAATAGGTATATTGTTTATTATTTTAGTCCATTTCACAGATAAGGAACTGGGGCACAGAGAGGCTGTGTATCTTGTCCAGTGTCTCAAAGCTATCCAGAGTCAGATTTGGGATTTATTTTTAGAATATCAGTCGTGAAGTCTTGGCATGAATTGCTTCTATGCCAGATTTTTATCTTTTAGGAGGGGGGGCATTTATCAAATGTTGAAATCTCTGGTACATAGGTTAAAGTCAAGGTGATTAGAGCAGGATATGTTAGGCTAGATAAATAAGCTGGGGTGGTTTCCTCTCTTACCCCAAATCCATCTCTTAAACAGCAACAACAAAAGAACAAAAAAATTTCGACGTTCCTTCTTTTATGAGAGAATTCCAGTTTACCTAAACTAGTGTGAACTAATTGTAAATTTTCAAGAGGAATGAATATAAATAACCATATTAAGTACTGGTTCTTCAGAGGTATTCAAGGAGCAAAAGTTATAGACACATGATGGTTTAATTTTTAAAGTGAAACAATTTCAGTTGTTATCCACAGTATCATTTTGCGTTGAACTGGTATGCTATTTCAGAAGTTTTGTTACTGGGTAGTTTTATGGTCATCTCTGAGGGATGTCTGTAAGGTCTTTTTAAAAATAAGTATTATAGGTTTCCAAATTGGGAAGAAGTTATGTATTAATTTTAAGAGATTTCCAAACTGTGAAATATTTGTAGTATACTTCCCTTGAATTTGTCTCTAGAGCACATTGCACATTCTTAGTCTTCATAAGTCTTCATTTTGGAAAGTTATATTAACTTTTGGAGATAAGCAAGTCTGGTGAATGAAGCGAGTATCAGCATTGTTTTTGGTCATAAATGAGACGTAATTCTAAAAGGTGGAGGGGATTAGGATTTTTTTGTGTGTGTGTCTTTTAGAACTCTACACATGGAGTTTCAGAAAGGGTTAGAGCCTTTTTTTTGGAAGGGAGTCTTGCTTCCCAAAATGACTTGAGTAACAACACTTGTTTTGAATCTCTATAAAGATTATTACTTGAAAATAACTTGTTTAACTTGTATTATGATTGAGTTAAATTTCTCTCTAATGAAAGCATTATCTTGTATTAATGCCAACATGATTTTATTTAGATCCTTTTAAAAATTAGCCTTTTTTGCCTCAGAAGGAAAGTTTTTTTTTTTTTTTTAAAAGAAAAAACGAAACATTTTTAGTCTGCTGAGAGGCAAATCTGTATAGGAACAGGTTTGAAATTAATTATTAAAAGGTGAAATGTATTTTTCTGACCCTCTTACCAGGGCATTATTTGTATAGGTTTTCTGCAGAGGCTGAAGAGTTCAGATTGAAAAATGGTATTACCCACCATTGGTCTGACAGCATTTTCCTGTTACTAAACATAAATAAATCTCTAGTTTTATCCAGTTTCAAGTTAACTGGAAAAGTTAAATTCTGAGCAAGATAAATGATGTTAATTGTTGGCTCTTTAAGTCCTGAATCAGCTTTATCACAAATGTGCTGTCTTCCTAATTACCTGGGAGTATTTATCTGATTTAGGCCATCTAAATTATTTGTATCTAATATCAAATAAGCAGCTCATTTAAGTCTCATAATTGAACATTTTCTAAGAATTCTTAGTCATTGAGGACTAATAATGAAACCTAACATTTATTGACTAAATGCCAGTTACTGTACTTAAGTGCTTTTTATGTCTTTATTTCCCTCTTAATAACCCTTTGGGGTAGATACTATTATTATCCTCATTTAATAGATAGAAAGTCCTTAAGATATGAGATGAGGATACTCAAAGTCAACACAACTGGTTAACACCAAGCTAGGATTTGACTCCTGAGCTTGCTTGGAAAATTACATTGTTCAAACCAGAACACTTGATGATTTTATGAACTGTGTGCCTTTAAGATCATTATTCTGTAAGTAAATGAGGTCAACATTGGCTTATGTTTCTTAGGAGAATGCCATTTTCCCATCTTGATAAACTTAAAAATGTATTAAATGTTTTTAAAATGGAAGACTTACAGAGTAAACAGAAGTTGGTTGAACACAGAAGACAGTACAAATGTTGTTAGGCTGTTTGTGTAACAAAGTACTGTTCCTGGTAGCTCTATATCAGGAGTATCAGTTTTTATGCTTTCTACCACTTTCTAGCTGTACTGGAGTGCAATATGGGATATTCTTAATATAATTTGATAAAATTATATACTTTTCAAACATAATGCTAAAGTATTTTTTGTAGGAGCTTGACTGGTGATTGCGTTAGACTTCTGTTTTAAGACTAGATCCCACTGCGATTTGAAAGAGATTATCAGCGTCTTAAAGAACTATGGTGGAAAATAGATGGGTGGATAGTGAAGCAGTTAATGGAGCATGGAGAAATAATAAGATAACTGAGCGATAACATTTCAGATCATAGAGTGGCAAGAGGAGTGGGATTCTAGCAAAAATATTGGGAGATTGGTGGCTCTTGATTAAGTGGTCGAATCCAGACATGTGCAAAGAATCTTTAGGGAAGAGAAGTGGAGAGGAGACAAGGAACACTGACTTCAGTTACATTTTTGGTCAGTTTTACAACAAATTTAAAAGCCAAAAATTTTGTTAGTTCTACTCAGTTTATAGTACTTGTTTTATATTTAACCCAGATCTAATTTGGAGGAAAAAAAAAAAAGAAGTAAAATATATAGCCCTATTCTTCAGGAATTTAAAATTCTAATTGGGGAGATACCTTGTTTTTGAAACAGTTTCACAACAGTATTGGACCATATGTAAGTGCCAAAATGGGGGATGTAGACTAGTGGTTTCAGACTTGGGTTTCACAAACCAATCATATTTCAAAAGAGCTGTTTTCTAAGTAAAGAAATGAAAGTGAAAAACAATCTCATCTAATATCACCTACCATTTTATAAAATATGGAACATTTTAAAACATAAGCAAAAGGCATCTCAGATGAAAGGAAGCTTTTTTATATTGAATAATTTAGCCTTATGAAAAATTTACTTCAGTGTTCATTGGTGAATCTATGGTACAGTGGCGACTGCTCTAGGACTGTTGTTATGCTACTAACTTATGTCAAAATGACAGGTTATAGTTTACTGAAATCAGTCTGGGCTGACGTGGTCTGTGAGGGCTTCACAAAGGCAGTTAGACTAGAGCTTTGCAGTAAGATGATGGATAGGATTTGAATAGGCAGAAAAGGAGAAGGGGATGGTTTTCCAGGCCAGGCCAAAGCAAGAGCAAAGATACTGAGATTGGAGTAAACTTGTATTATTGATTGAACCTGAGAATGCTGTGTGATCCAGTAATAGAGTTTAGATTAGATTATGGGCTGGGAGGAGATAAGATTAGTGAAGTAATGGTCAGTCAGGCTATGAACAGTCTTGGAAGTTATGCTGAGGAATTTGGGCTTGATCTTGCCAACATTTGGGAACCATTGAAGGTTTATAAGTAGGGCAGTGACTTGATAACCTTGGAATTATCGACTGATTAATCAGAGGGTTTTATGTAGGTTATTGCTAAGGAGTCCAGTTAAAGAGTTTTGAAGAATTTAAGTGTGAACACTTTAGGGACCTGAATTAGAGAATGGGGGCAGGGACACACACACACACACACACACACACGCACACGCACACACGCACACACGCGCGCGCGTGCGTGTGTGTGTATGAAGTTTTGAAGAAGAGATAGAACTTGATGATGTGGAGAAAGAAAGTAGAGATAACTCTAAGATTATAAGATTGGTAAAACTGAGGAACATTTGCGATATTAGTTAACTGAAGTCGAGAAAGAGCAAGACAGCCTTTTGCCTCAAATTCTCTGTTAACTACTTTACTTTATATCCATGTGCTTTTACAACTCTTTATTTGAGATATGTTGAAAGTCTCTAAAATTGCCCTGGGATTGAATTGGAAGTTAAAATTTCTTTTATTTTGGAAGTACTCATTTGGGGAAAAAAAAACAATACATTCCAGACCACTAAACATTGTATAAATTCTTAATTATGGAAATTATAAGCCTAATAAATAGTATCATCATTAGGTGGTATCTAATTATCTAAGTGCAGAGGAATTTTTGGAATGTATTTGTTACTTTAGGATTTTTTTTTAACAGCATTTATCCTATGTATATTAATAGCAGTGTAGCAATAAACTGGTTCACCTTGAATGGTTTAATTCATAATGATTATTTGTTTAAATAGTCTTCCAATTTCTTTCATCGTAGCATGTTACAGTTGAGTATATTATCTACCATTTCTCTAGCATCTACTGTGTAGCAGCAGGTACCTGCTGTGTATTAACCCTTTAATCTTTACAACTACCTCATGAAATAGGTACTACTGTTCCTACTTTACGGATGAGGAAACTGAAGCTCAGAGGAGTTTAAGAAATGTCCCTGGGGACTGGTAGAATGAGATTCTAGATCACTGACACAAAGCCTATGTTCTTAGTACTGCTGTCCATGGATTAGACATCATATGAAGAAGAATAGAGTGAGTCAGTTGAGATAACTGATTAGACAATGATTAAAACCAGTGAAGTGCTACTCAAATGCTAATGGATGTCATCTATCCTTTTCTATCCCGTTTTCTTGTGGGTGGAGCTTAAAAGACCAACTCTGATCTGTAGCCCTAGTTCTAGTCAATGACATTCACTTATCTTTTGGATAATATATCTCATATCCTTTTGTAAGGCGCTGAGCAAATCCTTTTTAAAAATAAAGGTCCAATTTAGAAAACAAACTGTTGACACAGTTCAACAGATTGCCAGTCTTGGCAAATGAAATTAAAGGAAGTTTCAGGATCCAGCTTCTGGAATTTGAAGATGATTCCACTTGAAAATGTAGTTCAGAGCTATAGACTCAATTTCAAGTGATACCTAGCACTTTTTTGGTGTGTGCCTCTCTTCATTCCCCCCATCATCTGCAGCCATTAAATTCTTTATTGCTTGCCGTTGCTTCAAAGTTCTATCTACTGCCATCACCTCCATAATAAAGCTCAGCCCCACCTCTCTCCACCTCATTCCTGATGTTCCTTTACTGACTGCTTCTACTGGGTCTGATAGGACCTGCACACAAATGCAAGCGAAGACCTAGGTTCTTAATCTTTTCTCCCAACATTTCCTCCGTTTCTTCACTCGTAGCTGAAAACAAGACCTTTTTTCTAATGAATACTATTATTCCTGTTTTTGCTGGTTGAATACTTTGACTTCTAGGAAAGCAGGGAACAATCACCATGGCTCTCAGACCATTATTTTGCCATTTTTGCATGTCTTCTGATTTTTCAAAGTCTTTACCATCTGCTCTCTCCATTTTCATTACATTTGTCTGGAGACTTTCAGGATCCATATGGATCACTTTTCTTCTCTGTCTCATCCTCTAGTGTCCACTTTGTCTAGTTCCTCACTATTATTGATTATTGTCTTTCTTCCTTGCATCTTTACTTCACTCTTCATTGAGTCTTTCAGATTATAAATACACTGCAGTCTTTTCTGTCCTTAAACAAATAAATAATAAAATCCCTCTTTCTATCAGAGTTTTTGCCATCCTTTTTTCCCTTTTACTTTCATTTTTTTAAAAAAAGAGCATTCCGTATGCAGTTTTTTCTTTTATACTCACTCTTTAACACCCTTTCCTGTCTTGTTTCTGTCTTCAATACTTTACTGTAAATCCCCTTTCTAAAGATCCAGTACCTGTGTATGCAGGCATTTTCATAGGCTTTTTCTTCCTTAATCTTTTTGCAATCAAACTGTTGATCATCTTCTTCATTGAGCTTCTGTTCTTTGGCTAGGCATTAAAAATATGTTTTTGGCCTTATATAGCCTGCTAAGGCCACTTTGCCTGGGACTTGGCTGGTTGTTGGACTCTGGTGTTCATCTTGTGGCCTGTACTGACTAGTAGTGAAGAGTTGGAGCAAGTTGGCCCTGTGCATCTTTAGTGTGCTCTGTACCATGTGGACTTTTAAGTAAATAATTGATTTGACTTGTCAGTCTTCCTGTTCTCTCTCTTCCTCTCTCCTTGATCCTGCTGTGGCTTCTGTGTAAGATGGATTGCCCACTTCTGGTCTTGACTCAGGTTAAATACTGTAATATATAAAACCAGACATGTCTGTTTTAGAGAAGACTTTTGGAAAGAGTGATATGAATTGAGTTCTTTTGTAAATGCATGTGAGATTTGAAATACTCCAAAAAACTTGGGAAAGTATAATGAATATCAGTGGCCTTGATGAGAACATTTTTATGTTTTCTCTCTCATTTTAGTATGATTTTCATGGAAAACTATTTCTGGAAAAAAAAAAGTTCAGATTCTATCACAGCAAAATAAATACTCTGAAAATCTCAGTACAATAGAATTTTTAAGCCCTGCTTATTTATTTATTTATTTTTTTAGGAGTATTTGGTATAATAACACTGCACTATGACAGTTCTCTGGGATTTGTTAGGATTTTGACCTGAATTTTCTAAGACAGTTTCAGAAAGTTGCAGAGGTAGTTGGGAAGGACTAGCATGAGCAAATGTGGGTTAGGCTAATACAAATATAGTAGAGTAGATTTTTGAGTCGACATGATTTTTTCGAGGAGGAAATAATACTGAGTAATGCCACTTTGTTTTGTTTTGTTTTGCTATGTTAAATGATCGTTGAAGCCTTGCATCCTGAAATTTTTTTTATCCTTAGAGATTTGAGTCATTCTCTGTCCTTACATGTTTATCTCCTTCCTTAAGAGGAAATGGAATTTATTCAGCCCAGAGAGATGATAAAGAGCTTTGGACTGAGTCTGGAGGTTCTGGTTTGGTCTTTGTCCTTATCTAGCAGTATAAACTTGAACAAGTCACTTTACTCTTTGGGTTTTAGATTTGTCAAATGAGAAGGTGGAGTAAAGAATTTTTAAGAAGATTCTACCGTTTTAATTTGAGGTGTTTTTATAAAAAGCCACACACAGTGACTCCCAAAGTCAGTTTACCAATTAATCAGAAATGTGACAATTTAAGAGTTTGCAGTGTTATTTGACATGTAAGAAATACAGCGTAGCTACAAATTAAAAATGGTAGAAGAGATGCTCGTGTCAGCAGCAATGTTATGTGGATTATGAATTTACTAGAAAGTGTTATCAAAGTGTGGAGATGCTGAAATGTGAAATCTAGTATATATGCCCATTTCAAGATTCTATGGCAGCTTTGAGGCAAAAATTCTTTAGGTGTTTGTTTACATGGAAAGTAGATAAAATGGCCGAGTGAAATAATATTAACAATTACAGCTGATAATATTTGCTTAGCACTTGATTAGTTGATAATGCATTTAGTCCTTAAATAATTCTATATGGTAGGTTTAAACTCTGTTTTACAAACAAGGACAGTGAGACACAACTAAGTAACTTGCCCTTACTGCTATTAAACGACAGACCTATATGATTTCAGAACCTCTGTTCCCCACATAAATTTATCTGTTACATGTTAATCTCAGAATACATACGAATGATGGTATATATGGTGGTGGGAACAAAGTAGAATTCAAATATTTGACTAGCTTATTGTTTGCTTCCTTAAGCCAGGTGCTGTAATATTCTAACGTAATTTTCCTTATACTTTGCAGTATATTAGTTTAGTAATTTATATTTATTGACTAGTATGGTCTGGATTTGAATTCCAGTTGTACTATATAATATTTATGTAAACTTAGGAAAAGAACTCTACCTCTTTGTGCCTCAGTTTACTCATTTGAAAAGTGAGATTAATAGTATCTGCCTGATAGTATTGTGAGAAATAAATGAGTTCATGCAAAGGACTTAGAATGACATGAAGTAAATGTACCATAAATGTTAGCTGTTGTTATTATATTATGCTTTTGACTTTTCCAAGAACTTTAACATTTTCTTCAAATAACATTCCTATGAGAGAGGTGGAGTCTAGACAGAGTCCAGTATATTTAGTTCCATTTTACAGATGAGAAATCCATAAATGAACTTGTCAAAGGACACCAGGACAAAATTTACTGGAATAAAATTTAATGGATTATTTAATCCTAGTCTGAAATTTAAAAAAATGGTTTGGGATGAATGTCCTAACAGTCACCTCTTGTATGAGTAGAACAGATTTGTGGTGTTTGGAACGAGAAGGGAGATCACTCCCAAATACTCAGGTCTTCTGGTCCTTGATTTTCTTCCTGCTGTTAGAGGGGAGGTGGGGAGGATGTTGCTATGTAATTCCTAGGTCCTAGTCTAGCCATCTAGCAAGCTGAGAACCAGCATTTGAAGGGTATCAGATTCGCTGGGAACTGAGAAAACAGCTTACCTTTTCTATGTAGAAAAAAAGGTAAAATGTGAGATGTGAGCTACCAGCATGAGCTGTTGCTGTCATGTGAGTTTTCACGGATTTAACTCTTGAACTGCTTTAACTGAATTCCACTCTTTTGTCCAATGTCAGTTTCCTGCAGTTGTTTAGAGGCATTTTTAAGATTTAAGTACTTCTGGCTTTTTGTTTTTTTAATGACCTTCGTGGCTTGATATCTCTCAGCTGTCAGCATCTGATTTTGCTGCAGTATGTACTGCATGATCTCTGCATTGCTATAACCAGATCTTGGTCAGATTTGTCCTTTCCATCTCTTTGATGAAAAGATTTCTTCGTGTCTGTCTCTCAGGCTAGTCTGCTGTAGCATTGGAGGCTCTTCCCTCCCTCTTGGAAAAACCTGAAAAAGAGAAATCGCCGTTTGTTGGGGTTTCTCTTGGGTAGGAATTTTTTTGGCTGTTAGCCTTCTTTTAGGTCTAGTCTGTAGAGAATGTCTTCAGCAAATGTATACTGTGCCTATTTATGCAAGAGACTACTACCACTAGTCACTGGAAATGCAGAGTGTAAAAATGGACGCATATCGAATTGGACTGAATAATGATTAGGGATAGATGAAGCAATATATCTCGTGGAAGAGAGCTTTAGGATCAGGCATACCTGGATTTAATTCCCAATTCTGCCTTTTATCACCATTGTGACTTTGGGCAAATTGCTTAACCCCCCTGAATCTCAGTTTTCTCATCTACAAATAAAAGAACTAATAATACCTAATTCTAATACCTAGGGTTGTTTTAAGGATTAATTGAGTTTGAATTTCTGACACTGAACAGAATGCATAGATAGATATTACAATTGTGAGCCGTATTTTTCTGTAAACTTTTGAAGTTGAGTTCCTCATTAAAATTAGTACATTACTACTTAGCTCAGGTTTGTTGTGAAGATTAAATGAGAATAGATAGATAAGTAGGTAGATGAATAGAAAGGAAGAAAGATAAGTAGGTAGATAGATAGTCTGGAATGTAGATTTAGTATGTACAAAAATAAAAATAAAACAAGTGAAGCAACTGAAGTACTGTAGGCAGGATTTCTTTGGAAGAAACAAAATGCTACGCAAGTCACACCAACACCAGTCATTGCTACTTAAAGTCTTTTTGGGTTACTCTTGCTGTGCTTAGCTAAATATGTGCATTTCTAATTATATTCTGCCCATGATTCATTATTTCCTCAGTTTATCTCAAAGTCCAGTCCTTATTTGTTTATACGTAATCATACTCTACTCATTCTTAAAGATCAACTTAAATTTCACTATGAAGTTCTTTTAGATTACTCCAGAGAAATGATTTTTCACACTTTTAAATTCCATCGTGACACTTAGCATGTAGTTATATGACATTTTTGCTTCCATTAGCTGTCTGGAGAGATCTTCTGTTAATTCTTTAAAGTCTAGTTTAGACATCTTCTCTTCTATGAAACTTTCCTGGCTCTATAATAAATCAACTCTTTCTGTACTTTATATTTTTTGTGGTTGGCACTTATCACACTGTGTTATAATCATTTACTTACCTTAGTCTACTTATAATAGACTATGGATATCATAAGAACAGAGTATTTATCTCTGTATTCCCACTAATAGCAAATGCCTTACTCAGTAAATATTGAATTGAGGCTTTAATGCATTAACCTTGTGTTGGTATTTTTCTAATGTGAAAGGGCATGTGTGGGAAGTTCACTTTTGTGTGTCTGTGTGTTTTAAAATAAAACAAATGTATATTCATGTAATTCATATCCCATAAAATTTATCATTTTAGGGTATACAGTTCATTGTTTTTTTTTAAAGCATATTCACAGGGTCGTGTGACCATCATCACTAATTTCAGAGCATTTTCATCACTCCAAGGAGAAACCTCATACCCATTAGCAGTCACTTTCCATCCTCCCTTACCTCCAGTCCCTGGCAACCGTAATCTGCTTTCTGTCTCTATGGATTTGCCTGTTCTGGACATTTCACATAAATGGAATCATACAGTATGTAGACTTTTGTGTCTGGCTTCATTCATTTACAACGGTGTTTTCAAGGTTCATTCATTTTTAGGGTTGAATAACATCCCATTATATGAGCATACCACCTTACATACCACCCTTTGTTTATCTTTTCATCAGTGGATAGACATTTGAGTTGTTTCCACTTTTTGGCTATTACAAGTAAAGATTGCTGTACAAGTTTTTGTGTGGACATTTTAATTTCTCTTGGGTATATATCTGGAATGGAATTGATGGGTCATATGTTAACTCTTTTTAACTTTTTGAGGAACAACTAAACTTTTTTTCATAGCAACTGTACCATTTTGTATTTCCACCAGCAATGGATGAAGGTTTCAGTTTCTCCTCATCCTCATTGATACTAGTGGGTGTGAAGTGGTATCTCATTGTGGTCTTGATTTGCATTTCCTTAATGAGTAATGATGTTGGAACGTCTTTTCAAACATGCTTATTTACCATTTGCATACCTTGAGAGAAATGACTATGCAAATCTTTTGCCCATTTTTTAATTGGTAATTTGCCTTTTTATTGTTGAATTATAAGAGTTCTCTGTATATTTTGGATACTAATCTCTTGTCAGATATATGACTTGTAAATGTTTTCTCTGACTTTTTGGATCTATTTGCCGGGAATTGATTACTCACCCCATACCTATGTATGATGTAGTAGAACTAGAGGTTCTGAAAGAGCGTTGAAGTGAGGATGACCGTACTGTAGGAAGCACTGAGGTTATGCAGTTCTGGAAGCCTTGAGTTATAGGAAAGGTAGTGAGCATCTGACTGGGGACCGGGGAAATATGGGTTTTAGTCTTAGCGTTACTACAACCAGATAGTATGACCATGTAATTTTTCAGGGTCTCAGTTTTCTCATCTATAAAGTGATTTGGACTAGATAATCTCTAAGGTCACCACTGAAGTTGTATGAGTTGATAAGGTCCTTGGGGGCACATGCATTATAGGTCTGGTAATAACTCCATCTCATTTTGTTCTTAACACAGAACTCGTGTGTATGCCGCTATTACCTTTGCTGGAAAACTTTTTCCCACCCTGTTCAGTCAAGAATCCTCTCTTTAAAACTCGTCATAATTACTTTTAACCAGTCATATGAATGAACTTGAATTTTTATGAAAGAATTTATACCTAAAAGACACTTTTAAAAATCTTTTAATCCAGGTCTTTTATTACAAATGATGAATTAGGCATGAAAAAGTTAGGTTCATTTATTTAACATCCCATCTGGTGGGTATTTACTATGTTCTTGGCTGAGGCTGTATAAATAGTGGCAAAATTGAGATGAGAAGTGAGGTCTTCTGGATTCTCAGTCTACTGCTATTTCCAGTATATCACTTTGTCTTGGATTACTAAATTAGACTCTGGTTAAGGTGTAGTATCAGGAATTTGCCAGTGTTTTTGCTAAGGGTTACAAAAATTTGCCTCTAAATTCTGATCCCTAATTAATTTGTGGCATCAAGTAGAAAGATATACTTCTTATATATTTTAGATATAAATTGATGCATAGTTTTAATTTTTAATTATCTTCCCTTCCCTCAAGGACTGTGGCTCTAAAGTCTTGAATTAGCTACCTATGATTTATTGTAACAGTTCCAAACCAACAACATTGGTGTTACGCTGTCTGACCCAGGTTCTCTCTGGTCACTTTGACTCCTGATAAAAATGATTTATATTGGCACTGTGCCTATTCCTAACCACCCGTTTCTAATAATATGGTTTTTCCAAACCTTCAATGGAATATGCAACTACATTGTAATTGCAAATAAAATTCTCCTGAAAAATCTCTAAAGATAAACCCTATCCCATAAGTATATACTAGTGTAGGCTGATTAAATGATTTAAATGGGAGTATAGCATATTCTCAAAGAGTCCACAGTTCTTTATATGCTATTTCAAAAACCAAAAAACACTTAAAAATGAAAAACGTAATTCACTTCATAGCAAAACCTGACCTGAACTAAAGTGAGGCTATTTATAATCTTATCCTACTTAGTATGATTATTCATATATTGAACTATAGAAATATTAATGTGTTTGCCTACTGGGTACTGCCTTAGTTCCTATTATATTACCTTTTTAGATTTTATAAAATCTAAAAAATTCTTAATTCCAAAATACATTTAGCCCAAAACAAGGCACCGTGGTTCTGTATTTGTTTTGTTGGCAGTGGTTTCTTGTTAAATGGATTCTTGAATGAACTGCAGGGAGTTGAGTTTTTGTATTGGGCCTTCATAGATTAATAATGCCTGACAGCTGTTCTTTGTTTTTCAAAGAGCATTGCTGTGCCATGTATTCATTAATATTGGGGAAGGCGTTTTTTTCTTGCTCTTCAAAATAGTTGGAAAGTTTTTACAGTTGTGGATACAGAGAACCACAATTTACCACTAAAAAAAAAAATTTAATGGCTATACTAAGAAAGAGAAAAATGGAACCATATAAAATGCTAAGCCACAAAAGTCAGAAAAAGAGTAGATGATGAAAACAGGAACAAAAAACAAGGGCAACAGAACAGTAACAAGTACTTTTATCTACTACTGAGTTTGGCAGCTTCCCAATACTTAACCCTTTTTTGATGAGATTGGTGGTGATAATAACTAAAGTGATTTTTTGATATTGGACAGTGAAATGTGTCAACATTTTAGAAGATCTGCATGTCTGTCAGCTTAGTGAACTGATATTTTCCAAATGATCAATGCATGATTTTATAAAATCATGCTTGGGTAAAAGATCCATTCAAAGGGCAAGGTAGACCAATGGTTTTTTAATGAAACAGAGTATGAAAAGTTCATGTATATTGACTTCAGATTCCATACTGCAACTAACCTGTAAGAAACTGCCACTTGTCAAGTTATAGTGTAATGTCAAAGGATAATATCTCTAATCGTCTTAAAAGGCTATTAAAATACTTCTTTTTCAAGTACATATTGTGTGAAGTTGCATTTTCTTCATATACTTCAAACAGAATACCATATTATAATGCTTGAACGCAGAAGCACATGTGCCTCAACAGATGTTAAAACATTTGCAAGAGTGTAAAACCAATGTCACTCTTCTCATTAAGGTTTTTGTTTTTGGAAACTATAGTTACTTTCATAAAAAATATATTATTTATGTTAACATAATGAGCTTATTATTTTAAAACCAATATGTGTTTTAAAAATGTGTTTCAATTTCTTGTATGGCAAATATAGATAGATATAACTCATGTAAACCAAAGCCTTTTGGGTCTTTGGTAATTTTAAGAGTGTAAAGGAGTTCTGAGATCAAAAAGTTTGAGAACCGCTGACCCATATTCACAATCGTTGATAGTTTGTCACATTTGCTTTTTCTATTTGTCTTTTTTCCTGAAACATTTGGAAGCAAGTTGTATACCTCATGACCTGTAACCCCTAAATACTTCCACATTCAACATTGATTCAGTGTCTAATATTCATATTTAATATCCCACTTGTTCTGTAAATGTTCTTTATAGCTTCTTCTCCCCTTCAAAATCCACTTTAAGGATTTCTTGTTACATTTGGTTGTCGTGTCTCTTTTAATCTATAGAGCTGGGGTTGGTAAATTTCTGTAAAGGACCAGATAGTAAATATTTTTGGCTTTGTGGGCTATACTGTCTCTTGGAAGAAAAGCAGCCATAGACAATATGTAAATGAATGGATATGGCTGTACTCTAATAAAACTTTAAAGACCACTGATTTAGAAAAGCTCCACTTTAGCTTTTATTTTGGTGTCTTTAATAACACTTTCTTTTGAAGAGTCCAGATCAGTTAAAATGTCTCATAAATTGGATTTGTCTGATTGTTTTCTCATGCTTAGATGTATGAGATTACATAAATGATACTGTGTCACATTAGGAGGCACATAATGTTAGTCTGTCTTATTGTTGATGGTAAGTTTGATCTCTTCATTGTAAAGGTACCTACTGCCCTTCGTAAGTAATCCGTGGGGTGACTTTGAGACAGTGTGAATATCCTGTTCTACCAAATGGTTTTAGCATCCACCAGTCATCCTTGCTTGAATCAGTTATTACTTCGGTGGTTGTGATTATAGTTCTCAACATCTGCTTAAGTAAAACAGCAATAAAAACCAAATTGTATTTTCAAAATACTCAGGAGCCCTATTCATGTAGAATGTCACCGATTCTGTGGTTTAGTTTCTCATCATAGATTCTTTCCCTGGGTGGGTGAGGCTGAAAGATTGAGTCTGCATGTGTTGTCCTGAACAGCTGGTTTCTAGAAGCAGGGTTCCAAAATAATGGTATCTTCCTCTATTGAGCACAAAACTGCTAAGAAGAGGGGACCTTGCCTAGTCTGGACTGGAAGTTGTCTTGGCTTTGGGTAGTTTTTCCTGTTCATTACCTCTTTTGTTTATATTTCTTGTGTTCTAGTGGTTCGGTTTGTGGATCCTATAATAATCTCAAGATCAGTTTTTGTTTAATTATATGTTAAAGCTTGTATTGCATACCAACCAAGTAGTTACAGCAGAGAGAAATGCACATATTATTTTAAGAGAAACATTTTCCCCCATCAACGTATTATGAAAAATTTCAAACTTACAGAAAAGCTAATACAGTAGTCTAATAAATAAATATCCATGCTTTTCACCTGGATTCAATAATTGTTAACTGTTTGTCTTATACTTATATAGCTATAAATATGTATGGCTGTATGTATCCATTTTTTCTTAACTGTTTGGTAACCTGCAGATGTGTAACCCGTAGAATAAGGACCCTCTACTACATAACCACCATGCCATTACCACACCTTTAAAAATTGTGTTTCTAATATATATTGGTCCATTTTCAGTGTCTCAAGATTTCTCAAGAATGTCTTTTATAATTTTTTGTGGTATAGTCTCTTAAAGGACAATAATAGATGAGAAATGGACATATAATTGAATAATGAAGTGCTCTCTGTGTCTCTGACATGGAAAATAACTACTGAGTTTGTATGGTGCCCCGGAGGTAGCTGCAATTAGTTGCATTTCATAGGTCAATAAAATGAAGTCATCTGACTATGGGGAAAGCGGGTTCAAGGTTTTTTAAATTTATGATCAAGTGTTGGACCTTTCAGAATATCAATGATGAACACAGTAAATTGAAAAGTAAGAAATAAGAATGACGCCTAGCCTAGTGCCTGGCTTATAGTAGGTACTTATTGATTTTTTTTGGCATAATTAAAGATGTAAGTGGAAGAGTATACCAGAAAAGTCTATAATTGAGCATTTATTGACTGATTACAGTACATTTAGTCTGTTAGATGTCATGAGAGATGAAGTAGAAAACAATGTTCATGTTCCTGAGAATTGTAATATTAGCTGAGAGAAAAACTCACTTTTTTTTTTTTTTTTTTGGTTCATATTTATTGACTGTCTTCTGCATGCCAGGTAATGTTCTAGGCACTGGGATACAGTTGTGAACAAGACTGACAAATTCTTGCCTTCATGGTGCTTACATACATAGTTACATAGTTAGGAGAGACAAGGAGTAAAAATGTCAACAGAATAATTTCAGATAGAAATAAAGGAAAATAAAACAATTTGGTACATAGGGAGTAATGGGAGGAGGAGAGTGCAGCTTTAACTAGGATTGTCAGGGAAGGCATTTCTAAGTAGGTGACATTTGCATTGTGATTTGAATTACAAGGAGGGAGCAGCCATGGGAAGATCTGAGTACCGCAGAGGAAGCTACAGGCACAGAGATCCTAAGGTAGTGATGAGCTGGCCTAGGTGAGGACCCAGGAAGGCCGGTGTGTATGGAACAGAGGGTGGGAGGGATAAAGAGAGTGGTCGAAGAATATGATAGGCGATGAAGGTACGAGAGGAAGGCAGTGACCAGATCGTGTAAGATTTTTATTTACTTTAAGTGATAGGAAACCATTGGGAAACATACATTTTACCCCATAAAATAACTGAAGGATTCAGGTAATTAATAAGGGCTCGATTTTAATTCTTAACTTGGTGTATCTTGAGGATACTCGCCTCTTCTTCCCTCTTTTGCTTTTTTCCTTAAACAAATCTTTGTCGAATAACTTATATTAACAACATACTTATGGGAATGCAAAGAAATGACAGGTCTATACTACACCTTCAAAGAGGCTTGCATTGTAGTTGGAGTTATAGGGTATAAATGCAAAAAGTACGTCTGTGAGTATACTGTATAAGAGAATGATACATGTGTCCCAGTAGTATAACATGCTAAATGGCAGTGGGTGCTCAAGAAGGGAAGAGTTAATGGGCAGTGGTGTGGGAGAGCTCCACTGAAGAGGAGATGGTATTGAATTGCTCGTTGAATAGATTTGATAAGATGGAAGTCATTCCAGGCAGAGGAGATATTTGGGCAAAGGTGTAACATGGGTTTTTTCCTCAGGAAACGAATAGATCAGTCTGTCCAGGGAAGGAAAAAATGGCCAGCATGCCAGGGCCTGAGATGACAGACTAAGGAATTTAGACTTTAGTCTGTAGTTGTAGTGGGTACTTCCCATAAATCTTATTTGTGCTTTGGTCACGTCTATTCTAAATCTGTTTATTCAACTAATATTTATTGTCTACGGTGTGCACTTGTACTGCATGAAATTCTAACAGCCTCGATCACTTGTAGTTGTAAAATTGACTGTGATTCTGGCATGTGGTTTGTGTATAGATATAGAAACAGATTCAGAAAATGAGTGAAGCAGGGAAAATAATTAAGCGATCTTATTTCTTTACAAAAGTTAGATGGGGTGAGATTTGTATCTTTGTAGATGCTGAGTAGTTGGAGGATTTTGTTGTGGAGAGATGGATTGGGGGAAATGTTGAAACTGTGAATTTAGGCTATGCTGATAAAGTGTGTGGTAAGATCCCAAATCTCATTGTCTTTATAATCTTGATTTTGATAGAGCAATGGTCATTTTTGTTTGAGGGCTAAAAATAAAAATGGTGAGCCTGATGGTGAGGTTTTCTTATCTTGATCCTTATTTGCAATACAACAACATATACATGCACACAATTCCAGTAGCTCCTTAACTGACTGACTAAATAGCTCTTACCAAACCCTACTGGCTTTAAAAAGATTGTATCATTTCTTACCCATCTGCAGCAATGTCATTGATAGGTGTACTTTATGGCATTAATTAGGACCAGTGCTATATTATATAGTCTCTTTATCACCCTGTTTTATAGATCTGACAACTACTGTTCGGAATGGGCAAGTAAGTGCCTTAGCATGAAAGGAGGGAATTAATATCTGTATATAGAGAAGCCCAATCTCCTTCGCCGACCCCCATACCTTGTGGTGAGGTCTTGTTAGTTCTTCTCAAAACAAAACAATATATTGACATATATATCCCAGTTCTCTGCCATCGAGAGATTGAATAGTGCAGTTGAAGAAATAGGACTTAGACATAAAAAGATTAATAATTGGGCAAGCCACATCCTTTCTTTCTTTAGGATAAACCAACAGGAATTTAGGATGTTTACTTCTTATAATGCTTCACATACATTGTGCCTTTTAGTAATGCTGGTCTTATAGGTTGAAAGTCAGGCTTTTTTTATTCAGCCACCAAGGTTCAAATCACACTAATAATTATTTTCGTATAACACTTTACGGTTTATTAAGTGTTTTTATAGGCATTATCACATTTGAATTTTAAGGTACCATTGTTAGGAAGGGAGGCAAGAGCATTTATCACTGTTTTATAGCTGAAACTTAACTGAAATTTAGCTAAAATTCAGATTTTACTTCGTGTCCACTTCTTAGTGTACCAAGCAATACTGCTTTTATGATTTCACTTGCTTTATATCCAGATTTCTATAGTAATGAATTACGTTTTGACAAGTTCCATTTCGGAATAAACCTAGTATTTTTTTAAACAGAAAAAGGCTATATTTTCCATTATTTTTTATTATTCAGAGGGAGTTAAATGAACTTATTTGTTTTTAAAATTATATTTGGACTGAAGAATGTGATCCAGGCAGATTCTACAAAAATCCTGTTTAGCTATCCGATTCAGCAAACATTTATTAGATGTTTTCTGAGTGACAGGCGTAGTGCAGGGGGTGTGAGATGCGGGGAGCCTGAGGAGTGAAAGCGTTAACAATGAAAAAAGCGAGCATTTAAACTCAAGTAGATCTGAATTCAAATCCCAGCCTACTACTTATTAGTTGAAAATTGCTGAACTTCACAGCGCTTCAATTTCCTCATCTATAAAATGGGGATCATAATACCAATTTTGTAGGAAGGACTGTTTTGGGGACTAGGGTGATGTATGTAAAGCACTTAGTACAGTATGTGCTTTATAAGATATTACTTACTATTCATAAGCGAATGAATAGACAAATGCGTGTGGTAAGAGTTAGCTGAGTCTTGACAGAAAGTGTTTGGCTGACCTGATAAAGAAGAGAGTGAAGTGATTTTGTCTGCCAACACACTGTTCTGCTTTTGTTGAAACTTGCAGCTCTCACACTGGTGTTTGCCAACATTATATTTGACTCCTCACATGGTAGAAGCCAAGTCATTCCTATGGAGAATAAATCATTTGAAAACATCCTGTGGGATGCACCTTTAAATCTCTGTTGCAGTTTAGTTGGGGGTGCGGGGAGGGAATCTCACGTTACCACAGAGTATGGAAAGGCAGGTGGCAGGGTGCCTCTCTGGGTTGGCACCTCGATTCAGTTTCCTGAATGATATAACTGTCAAAAGGAATAATTGCCACTCCGGGTGAAAAAGTCCAGTGACAGTGAGTGAGTATGGTAGGTGAACTGAATGGGATTAAAGACCAGAAACCTTATGAAGTAGTGCTGCATTAATCTATAAACATGTATGGAGCACCTGCTATATGCCGAGTCCTGGTCTCGGTGCCAGGAGTACAATGACCATAGTGGGAAAGCCTCTCTTCTGATCCTGTAGAGCTGATGTTCTAGTGAAGGAGAGTGTAAATCAATATGAAACAGTGAGCTTCATGTAAGGCTAAAGACTATGAGGAGAAGTAAAACAGGAGAAGCAAGTAGCAAGTTAGAGTAGGGGTACTTATTTTAAGATAAGATCTCACTTTAGGTAGGATGATATGGAAGACTTCTCTGACAGGTACCGTAGGAACAGAGCCCAGAATGAATCCAGTGAGTGCCTCTCTAAGAAAAGGAGCCCTTGGTATGAGGAGTGGAGGTAGCACTGACTTCAGAAGTTGCTTCAGGAGGTGGAAGGGAGGATTGCCTTTGTTAAGTGATTGGAATTAGTCCATATTAATTCTCAGGTCTCTATCAGACGGTAGGAGTGGGCTTGGTACAGTTAAAAATCAGCCTGTGTGCCATATTTTGAACACATGCTGTAGGTTACTCTACTCTAGAAAATGTACATTTAGGTATCCAGGAGACGTAACAATTCCCCCCATCTCAGTATTTTTTTTTTTTTTTTTAATGCCTACAGCACCTGGTATTCCCAGGTGGTCTCCCATTCTAGTACTAACCAGGCCCGACCCTGCTTAGCTTCCAAGATCAGATGAGATCGGGCACGTTCAGGGTGGCATAGCCATAGACTACCCCAGTATTTTTAAAAGTAGTATAGTGTTCGAACCATCTCTACCAGAATACAAATGCAAATCTGTGGGCTCTAACAGATCCAATTAATCAGAGTATTTGAGGATGGTATCTGGGAATCTACGACTTTAACAAGTAACTCCATATCCATACTGAGGTTTGAAAATTACTGTTTGTAATCTTGTTGATAGAAATCATATTTATCCCAGGCTTAGTGGGTGGGCAGGCAAGTAAGTACCTGCTTATTTAAGATTCATTACTTCTCATAATTTACATTGGAGCTTGCATTTCCTTTTGCTTGATTTAATTCTTAGCTTTAATCTCTGGTATAGTGTAGCCTCCACAGTAAGAAATATTGATCAGACAGCAGAAAAGGAAACTTTCGTCTTCTTTGCTTACATTGGTTGGCATTCTTGCTATCAGCAGCATCCCTGGGAAGGAGCAGCCTCTGAAAGGAGATTGCTGAATTGGCTGTATAGGATGATGTGTTTTAAAAAAGCTTGCTTACACTTAATAATTTTTTTGTTAGTTTTCTATTAGTTGAAATTCTAGTTACTTATTTGTGATTAAGGTTTTTAATATTTTTCATAGGTCTTTAAATCTCCAGCATGTAAAATGCTAAATGAAAGAAAAAGCAAATAGACAATAAGGATATTGAGAAAGTATTTAATATATTTAGTAGTAGACACTCAGTAAATATTAATTTGATTTCAAGGGAGGGGATGGGAACAATCAGTATTGGCAAATTTAAACCATCTGTAGATGATCAGACCAGATCCTTAAAGGCGTCATCACCAAGATCCTGTGGGCACATTGTTGAAGAAAGTATGCCCTGTTCGCCCCGTGTTTAGTTTCAATGGGGTCCCACTGATGTTCACTGTCAGGTTGTGGGAAGTCGCTAGGAAGCTTATCTGTCAGGACCCATCTCCAGGCCAGTGGCCACGCTTAAGACTTCTGTACCTTGCCTTTTGGGTACTGTTAACGACTACTGTCTTCCTATAGCAGGGGCCTCTTGGAAAGAGGTTGAGCCTTTTAGAACTTGAAAGGGCCTTATAGTGAATGAAAGTCTATACTTTTCATTTTACTGTTGAAGAAACCAAGATTCAGAGAAGTGCAAGTTTCTCCAAGGCCTAGGTCCTAGAACATGAAGTCTGGTAATGTGGTTTCCTTCAATGGGCTCCTCCAATTGAGTCATCTTTTTAAAATCTGTCCCTTTACCCCAAAGGATGTTATCTTTCTGGTCAAGGGTTTCTTAATAGTCATTTTATCTTGGTAGTTGGTTGTTTTTGACTTTGCCTGTCCAGTGATTGGGAGGCCCTGTTAGAGTGTGCGTGGCAGTTTACATCTTGCTTTTAGTGAAGATTATGTAAAATTTAAGAGAAAAGCTCTTGGAATTAAGGCAGTATGGCCTTGAGTCACACTGCGAAGCAGCAGAGGAGGAGCGGGGAGTTCACAAAGAGTTGGTCTCTTCGCTCGGTGCCATGTGTTTCCTTTCTCTCTCTCCCTTCCCTTAGCCACTTCACTCTCACAAACAGCCTTATGAAGAGGTACCGTGCGGGTGGGGCCTGATTTCGGAGTCTGGACTCTGGGTCTTAGGGCCGACTTTGCTGCAGACCTCCATTTCCTCTCTTAGGGCCTTATTTCTCCCATCTTTAAAATGAAAGGCTGGACTGGGTAATCAACCCCCAAGGATCTCTCCAGCTCTGATAATCTTTGCTTTCATGAATCCTGGAATGGCTACAGCTTGCAGTTTGCTCTGACAACACAGAATAGATTCTGCATTGGAACGTTACCACAGTGCACTGTGGGTGGTCTCAGGCTAATTTTTTTTCTTCAGGAGCAATGTTTCTGAGAGTGTGCATTTTTATAAACAAGCCAGTTTTGTTTTTTTGTCTTAAAGAGATAGGAAAAGGTTAAAAATAAGAGTGAGAGAATACTCGAGAGTTGGATCTGTGAGAAGTACATTAACGTGTATCTAAGTAACTGTTCTAGAATGGGAAATGCTTTGTTAGGTCTGTATAGTGTGGCACAGTACTTTGGCATCTCCTGATGCTGTTGTAAAGAGCAGCGGCTATAAGGAAGTTCAAAGTCCATAGTTAGTTTCCATCTTTGGAAAAGTGCTGCCTCACTCAGGGCCTGAGAGGAGGGAGAGCTGCTGAGGACAGGGTTTACAGCTTCCTTGGAACTCCTACTTCCTAGTGGTATGATTTGAGCCACTTTCTTAGCTCTTTATATCTAGAAAATCTGCAATTTAAAGATTGACTTGTTTGACTTAATTTATGGGAGTTTGTTTCCCTCAAAAAATCACTTCAACCTAGAACCTACTAACGATTCTTGTAGGGTCCTCAGAGCTCTTTGATTATGAATCTGTTCGCAGAGCAGGCTTAATGGCTGTGTTGTAAGGTGATAAAGTACCACCTGGCTCCGTACTGGGAACCATTCACCCGAATTCGCCATTCTTCTGAGTGGGTGGGGTTTCTGCCATTCCTGCCTGAGTGAAAAGCATTTAGCTGACTTCCTGATCATGCCCTGTCTTGTCCTTCATTTTTCTTTGCTTTTCGTTAGTCTTTGCTGCGGCTCAACCCATCTTCTAGTTGAGGCTCTATACAAGGCGGGAGCCACAAAGCTTTGTACAGATTTGTTATTGGAAAAGAAACTTTACAAGTTTGAATTAGGAAAGAAGTTAGTTCTCTTGCTGTGTTCACAGGATTAGGGTGAGGAGTGGAGAAGCTGGGGGATGTGGGGAGACTTGGATCCAATAAAACACGCTAGACTAGAGTAAGTATTTGAGGAAATGGAACTTGGGTTGCTGACAGGGCAAAAATATTTCAGGAATGCTCCTTATTTGATAAATAGGTTATTTTTAGTTTGCAGAAAAAGTGGTTTCATCAGCATAGTGGAATCTTGCAGTCGTGTTTGTAACCTAAACTAATCGTTTTAAACTTGTGCCAGAAAAGTGTCAGGTGGCATGCTAATTTCCTCCTAACTTTTAGTACTGCCTGCCCTAACTCCTGCAGCCCTATGGCCGGGCCTCAGGGCAGTGGTAGTGGGCAGTAATCGGGGAAAGGGATGAGCTGCTGACTGAGATGCTCATGGAAGGGAGAGAACCTGTGTATGGCAGGCCCCTGCCTTACGGCATGCACTTGGGCTGTTGATCTCTGCTGTAGATGTAATGTGGTGCTTAAATCCAGTGTTCCCTTTTGAGATCCCAAGCATGACTTTGGGTG
>NW_011888817.1:2805357-2817031 GCF_000151845.1 Pteropus vampyrus | reverse complement strand
TTCCTTTAGGTGGTGTTAATAAGGAGAATAATATTATTCAATGTTATTTGAAAGGGTTGCACATGTGGGAGATGAATTATTCTTTCTTATATGTCTGCATAACTATACCTATACTTATGAGGCACTCCTCATAATTTTCAGATATTTAGCCATTGAATATTTACGGAACTATTGCTGTGGGCCAAGTTCTATGCATGTGCTTGGATTCAGAGATGAAATACATAATCCTGGCCTTTTAAGAGCTCACAGTTTTGTGGGGGGAGATAAACAAGTAGGTAATTATAATACAGAATGATAAGTGCTATGCTAGAGGTAAACTTAGGGTCTTTCAAAAGGGCCTGTTCTTACTTGATTCCTCTGAACTTTCTCTCCAGACTTTGTTTACAAGCTTCGAGATCTTAGTGAGATCTGGAGAAATGAAGCAGTTTGCCTAATGTCACAACCATAGTTAGTCAGTAATAAAGCTAGAACTGAAATCTGAGCTGTCATATTACTCACTGTCTCTTTCAGCTATGTTCTTAGCTCCATCAGCCCTGACCTTGAGTTTCCTCCCTTGCTCTGGATCCTGACTCACTTCGAAGAGATGCCTCTCTTCCTGCTCCACCATCTTTTCAAGCTTCTGTTCTCATTACCTTGCCTCACAGTTTCTATTGTAATGAAAGTAGGAAGACCTGGCAGAGCTTGTAGCACTGGCTGCACATTAAAATTGCTTATAGCGCTTTTATAAAATACTGATATCTAAGATTCTGATTTTTTACTCCCAGGTATATCTACAGTAAACTACACAAAATTTCAGAAAATACTCAATGAATTTTTATATATACAGTAATGTATATATGTCTTAATGCATATCACATCAAGATATGCCTGAGATCAATAAACAGAACATTTTCAGAACTCTAGAAGGCTCCCTTATGCTTCTTCCTCATCACTTCTGGCTGCCCAGGCTACCACTTAGTCTGACTTCTATCTCCATTGATTAGCTTTGTCTATTCTTGAGTTTCATACAAATAGAATCAGAGAACATGCACGATTTTTGATCTGATTTCTTTTTTTTGCTCAATATTGTATCTAGATATTCATCACTGCTGCGTATAGCAGCAATATGTAATATTTCATCGTTTGGAAGTACTACAATTATTATTCCACTGTTGATGGATATTTGGGACAGTTTTGGCTCTGTGACAAAGCTGCCATGAACATTTTTAGTCTTGTATATGTCTTTTGGGGGACATATGCACTCATATCTCTTGGGAATAGACTTGTCGGGTTATATGTTCAGCTTTGGGTAGATACTGATCAACAGTTTTTTGGTTGTACTAGGTGTCAGATTTAAAATTTTTTTCCGTATTTTGAAAAATTTCATATATTCACAAAACTAGGGAGGCTAATGCAATGAACCTACATATCTCTTAAGAGAGATTCCATAATTTTCAAGATTTTGCTACAGTTGCTTCATTTCTTTTCATGTCATTTTACCCCTACACACTTCCATATGCATCTTTAAATATGGACATTTTTTCATATTATCTTAATGCTGTTATCAAATTTAATGATATTAACAGATCCTTAATCTAATTCCTAGGTCATAATCAGATTTCTTTGATTGTCTCAAAAATGTCTTTGCAGTTTGTTAGAATAAGGACCCAACCAGAGTCCACATAGTACGTTGCGTTTAAGTTTCTTTACATCTAGAGCAGTTCCTCTCCTCTCCATTTTCATATCACATTTACATACTCGCTGTAGAAATTGAGTCAGTTTTCAGAAATTAGTGATATTTTTAAAAGCTCCTCAGGTTTTTCTAATATTTTGCAAGAGTTCAAAACCCTCAAATACAGTATATCTCAGGACTGTTTTTAAGAGAGGGTGAAGGGTATAAGATAGAGTATAAATAATATAAATAATTTGGGAGATCGAAGCTATCATGACAGATTAGGGCAGTAGAAGAGGGGAGGTGGCAGTAGCGGTGTGCTGTACCCCAGGGAAGATCGCGGGAACTAGTGACCAAGTTTGCATTTGTCTCTCTCGATTTCACTTTATTGTGTGAATCTTCTTGGTTAGTATGAACTTCAAAGGTTGATTCTCTAACCTAAGAATCAGTGACTCTGACAAGAAAAAGCGGATATGATTTCTTCCCTGTTAAAGTTCTTTTCTTGTAGAACTATAGACCACGAAATTTTTAAAAAATTAGCTGAACAAAATTAGAAATTGGAAAACAGGTCATTCACAGCGATCTAGATACTTGAGGTTTAATAAAAGAAAACTTTTAAGGGATTAAAGAAATAAATCTAGGAAACGTTAAAATACCTACGCAGGTCAGAGGTGGTGTGTCCTAAGGTAGGCCACAATAAAGTGTAACAGGTAATGGTTTCCTACACTGGGAAAGCCTAGGGTGATTTTTCTTCATTTTGTGCCAAGCACCTTCTAGCAATTAGCCATGGTATCACTCCATTCTCTTTATCTACTAGGACCAAATTGTACAAATAATCTTATTTTTAAGTCACTCTTCGGGCATAAGTGCTCAGCAGAATTTCTGTGGGAAAGTGATAATATTGGTCCCCGGCCTGGACCGACCTGGTATACACAGTTCAGGAAACCTGGGGAAGGTCAGAGGAGCTTGAGCAGAGGCTTTGAGGAGCATAGAGCGTGGGAACTAGAAGGGCCCTTGGGCTCTTGGATTTTATCCCACCCCACCCCCTATTCTTAGGCTTTTTGGTATAGAGAATTTCAAACTTAAATGAAGGGAAACTTCTTAACGAACTCCCCTGTACCCACCTCCAGTTTCAGCAGTTAGGAACTCACGGCCAATCTTGTTTCATCTATAGCTTCACCCACTAAACTCCATCCTGTATTTTTTTGAAGCAAATTCCAGACATCATATCGTTTAATCTGTAAGCATTTCAATATGTATCTTTCAAAGTTAAGGACTTTTTAAAGTAAAGAAAAAAAACCCCATAATTTTAATATCCCATCAAAAAGTTAACGAGAATTCTTTAATATTATCAACTATCCAGTCATTTAAATTTCAGTTGTTTTATCAGTGTTTTAATTCTGTTTTGTTTTTTACGGCTGCCAGGGACAGGAAGACTTGAGTTGAAAATAGTAGCCTTGGATCATAGACTAGAGTACACCAGAACTAAGGACTTACTCAGTAAAACTTATGTCTAAACTGGCCAAAGGTAGACTCTATAATTGCTTTGTGTGTACCTATTGTATAACAATAACCATGTTTTATAGTGTACAAAGTACTTTCACACACATTAATTTGATCCTTACAATCTTGTAGTCACAACATACTGTTATATCTATTTCACTTCGCAGAATTACAGTAACCAAAAGGGTCACAGAACCAGTAAATTGGAGAGACAAGACTAGGATTTAGGATTCCATTGCCTTTTGTACTGCCCAGTGTGTGTGTGTGTGTGTGTGTGTGTGTGTGTGTGTGCGCGCGCGCGTGTGTGCGTGTGTGTGCGTGTGTGCGTGTGTGTGCGTGTGTGTGCACGCTAATTTGATTTTAATACTGAAGACATTGACTTGAGACTTGTTGTTAAGCATGACTTACTAAAAGAATGCAGTAAGGAGACCCAGCCGAAGCTACAGGAAAGAACTTAGATGGGGGAGACACAGAACCTGGCGGGGAGCCTGGGTATTTCCCCTGACTCGGGTGTCCTCCCCGCCCTTTCAGATGCTGCTTGGTTATACCGCCGGCCCCATCCCTTCATCCACCTCTCTTAGTACTTCTTTAAAATTATTTCTGCTGGAACTGGGCAGATTAATTTTTCAAGGTTTCATTCCCAGGGGCTTCCTGGTACACTTAGAGGGAAAGGGAAACTAAATAGTAATGTGCAGGGGATGTAAGGCTTAATCAGAGAAGAAAATTGAATTAACATTTATAGAATATATTTTATGCCAGGCCTTATATCCTTAGATACTTAATGTATATTTTCATATAATCCTTATATGAGCCCCATGAAGTTTAGATATGATAATCTATACACTTGAAGAAACTGAGATTGTGAAGTTTAATCACCTAAACTGATATGTGACTGAATTATAGTGGGAACCCAGATTCCCTGGCTTCCAAGACCATGTGTGCCCTTTCCATGATAGTATGTTGCCTGGGCAGCAGACAGTGTGGAATAGAGACAAAGAAACGTTCTCCAGAGGCCATGAGATGGAAAGAAACTTCTTGCTAGGGGTAGAACTAACAATGAGTCACCCCCAGAAAGAAATTAAGATGGCAGCAGAAAACCTTTAAACTCAGGCCCTCTATCTAGTATGTACAGCCTCGTATTCTGTTCCCGACAGCGCCAAGGAAGAGTAGAGAAGGGCATTTTTATCTTCTGTTGTAGTAAAGGGAGATGAGATATATGTATAAGCAAAAAACTTCTGGATTGATACTCCGGGTATTTCCCAATGAGTCCAAGGGAAGTGGCATTCTAAGCTGGGTGTGAGCGTAAAAAGATTTGAGACCTGTGGGTGGCTTGCAGTTATTAGACTCGCAGCTTGTCTATGCTGTGGTTCTAGGATAGTACCCCTACTAAACAAAAACAGACAAAACAGCTCTTACTCATCCCAGCATTCTCTTTAATCCGTCACCTTTGCTTTTAAATAGCCAAACTTTTCTGAAAAGCTGTCAGTATTCACTGCCTCACTCTACTTACTCAGCCTGCTCCAGTCTGGCTTCTGCCTCTGTCATTTCACAGTAGCACCTCTCAACTAAGATCACTAATGTCCCCCATGAAGCGGAATTCAACAGACATTTTTAGTCTTTAATTTTCTCAGCGAAGCTGACAGTCTTGACCACTCCTTCCTTCCAGGAACACTCTCTTAGATGCAGTGACATAACGCTGTCCTGTTCCTCCTCCTCCTCTGTTATTGTTACATCCTCCTTTCTACAACTATTACATGTTCTACTCTCCCAGGCCCTCCTCTCTTCTCCTTGGGTGATCTCATCTGCCCCACTGGCTTTAGTAACCACACCTCTATGCCTGTGACTCATAAGTCTATGTCTCCAGCCCAGATCGTTCCTCTGTGCTATCGCCCCGTCCATTGTCAGCCAGGCCCTGTTCTAGGCACTGAGGATATTGTGATGAGCTAGACAGAAGTAGAGAGTAGGTGAGGAGGAAGAGACAAGCAATAAGCAAATAAACAAAATATCAGATAGGGTTAAGTGCTAAGGTGAATATAAACCAGGGTTATATGCTAGAGGTTGAGCGCTACTTTATATTGGCTGGTCAGGTCTTCACAAAGGAGCCTGCTGTACAAAGGGAACTGGGAATAACTAGTACATTCTTGCCCTAAGGCAAGATTGAACACAGTGTGTGCAAGAAACAGGAAGTGAGGAGGAGGGGACCGGGTAGGAGATGAAGGCAGAGAGGTGGTTAGGGGCCAGATCCTGTGTGTGTGTGTGTGTGTGTGTGTGTGTGTGTGTGTGTGTGTGTGTGGTGGGGGAGGGCGCCGGGAGCGGGTTGCGCTGTAGGCTATGTGAGGACTTACATTATTCTAAGTGAAAGCAAAAGCTCTTAGAAGTGTTTTGTTTTGTTGTTTTTAAGCCGGATAGGGTCTTGAACTGAGTACATTTTTAGAAATTTAATTTGCTTGTTTGGAAAAAGGTCTCTATATGGGACAGCTGGTAGCAGGGAGGCCTAAGGAAATTATTGTAGTAGGTCCGGTACGAGTCCAGATGCTTGGACTAACTAAGGTGCTTAATAGGGATGTAGAATGGAGAACAGAGTCAGAATTTGGAAGTAGAGTCGATTGGACTTGGATTCGTATGTGGAGTGTGAGGGAAAGAAAAATCCAGGATGATTCTGGATGTTTGGCCTGAGCAGTTGGGTGAACGGTGGTGCCGTGAACTGAGATGGGGGAGGACTCGAAGAGGAATGGGTTTGGGAGAGGAGGGTGGAAGACGAACACTGTCACGGATATGAGGAGGTATGGATACGTGATACTCATTAGACATCAGGGAGGCTGCTGGATGTGCTTCTGGAGTTCAGGGAGATAGTGCTGGAGATAACAATTTGGAAGTCGTAAAAGTCATGGGACTTGATGAAATTACTCAAAGAAGGGAGGGTACCGATAAGGAAAAGAGGTCTCAGGACTGGCCCTGGTCAGGCAGAGGAGAGGAGCCAGCAAAGAAGACTTAAGGATGAGCCAGTGGAGTAGGAGGGAGGTCGGGAAAGTATGATATTCTGGAACCGAGGAAGAAGGTGTTTCGGTGGAGAAAGCGATTATTTGTGTTAAATGCTGTTTAGAGGTCACGGAAGTGAGCATAGAATTTGGCAATATTGAGGCCTCTGACCCAGATGAGCAGTTTCAGTGGAGTGTTGAGGGTAGAAGCCTGATTAGGGTGAACTGAGGGGAGGAGAGGTAAGGAAATGCAGAGTATAGACAACCCTGTTAAGGGATTTTGCTGTAAAGAGAAGCAGAGATATTGGGGCTGAAGTAGCTGGGAGGAGGGGTGAGATCAAGAGAGAGTTTATTGTTTCTGGGTCTTTGTTTTGGTTTTTAAGATGGGAAATGCTAGAATCTTGCATCTCAAATGTGGCCTCTGCATCTACCTGGGAACCTGTTGGAAATACAGACTCTCAGGCCCCATCCCAGATCTACTGAATCAGAATCTGCGTTTTAATGAGACCCCTGGCTGATTTGTATGTACATTCAAGTTTGAGAGGCACTGTTGTAGCGGGCGGCTTCTCACACTGTGATGCTGGACCTACGTGTGGGTACTACTATGTCTGATTTGTATGGAGCTCGCTCCATGTGTGACTCACTATGTGAGTTCGTCCGCATCATCAGCTTTACTGGTTTATAGACCCTGTTTGAGAAGTCCACTGATCACGTGCTTGGGTGTTGTAGCAGCGTCATGGTGCTATACAGATGTCTAAATGCTTACTCTCATTTTCTGTACTTATAACTATAACAGTTCGTGAGCCAGTGCTGGTGTGTGGACGGCACTTCGAGTAGCATGTCTGTGTGCTGATGGGCATGAGGCTGTGAAGAGAGAAAAATGATGTAAGAGAGAGTAGGGATAACTGCATATGAAGATAAGAGGGAATTGGATCCATAATAGATACGAAAGGTTGTACTTTATATACTAAACAAAGACTCTTCATTCTAACAGTAGGGAAAGCAGAATGCTGATATGTTGTTAGATTTGGAGTTAGGAAGATGATGGTCTGAATATTGCTTCTTGGTGACAAAGTTATTAGCTGATAGGGGCTAGAGGTTTACTGAGAGAGAAAAAAATGTGAAAGAGTCACTTTGGAGATTAGGAAAGTGAACCTCCTAGGGGAAGTGCAGCAGGATTGCTGGCAGCATCGAGGGCCCTGTTTGAAGTTTGTGGTGATAGATTTAAAATACCAGTCAATGGGGCATTTGAGATCTTGCTCCCCAGCATAATATGTTGGCAGCTCGGCTTAAATAAACTCTTATCAAAATTAAAGAAAAAATACCCATCAATGTAGTTGTATTTTCTCTAGAGAAAATTAGTTTATAATTTAGCTGCTTTGGTGTAGGCCTAGAAAGGTTAATTTGGTTTACTGAGGACTGAAGTTTTACTAGTTGAATATGAAGAAGGGGTGTGTGGAGGGGGCCAGTGAGTGAATTAAAGATGTTCTTCGTAAGGGGCTGATGTATGAGGGAAGTGAGAACATGAACGGAGACGTGTAATTCTATTAAATTACTTAACCTCTTTTATAAGATGGGGATAATAGTATCTGTTGCACAGAGTTGTTACAAAGATTAAATCAATTCGTATGAAGTGCCTAGAACGGTGCCTGGTACATAGTAAGTGCCCTGTCGGCACCCAATATTGTTGGCTCTTATTTCTATCATCTTTCCTGGACCACAGAACTAGCCTCCTTACTGATCTCTTGGCATCGTTCTTACCTTCTTCCATGTACTGTCCAAACTGAAGCCAAAGTGATGTTTTTTGAAGTGTTTACATCTTACCCTTATTTAACACTTAAACGACTTCCTATAGCTCTTTGGATGAAGACCCAGATCCATAATTTGGCCTCCAAGGGCCTTCTTGGAACAGCTCTCTCCATACCTGTCCAGCCTCACCTCATGTGTCTGTTTACTTGAGCTCCCTTCTTTGGTCACACAGATCCACTTTAGGTCCTCAAGCTCACCATGTTTCCTCTTCTAATTGGAACCTTCTCACCACTAGAGGGAGCCTTCTTAGATCTCCCCCAGTGGGTCAGTTTCTATTAATTGTATTTCATGTCAGTTATATTTAAAAGTATGATCTTTCATCACTGTTTTTCTGTTGCACTGTGCAGTAAATGCCATGAAGACAGGTCTTTCTACTCACTGTTTTATCCTCAGTGCTTACCCTCAGAGCTTGATGCACTGTAGGCAGTCAGTCAATATTTGAATGAATGAATAATGAAGGGACAAACTACCCATCAGTCTTTTGTAGGTTTGTGGCATTCGGGCATTGGATCAGGACTGGCTTTCTTGAGGGTAAGATCTGAGAGACAATTCCTTAGAGAGGTGGTATAATGGAGCAAATTTGGGGGCACAGATACCTAGGTGAGAATCTGCTTATCAGCTATGTGACTTTGAGCCTTCATTTCTTCCTCATTTGTAAATAGACACAATATTATTTATCTTACAGGGTTACTGGGAAGATTAAATTAGGTAATAAAGGCACTTTTGGGTCCTTTCTCCTAAGGGTAATTGCTGTGACTTGCTGTTTAATGACATTTGCCATTACCTGCTTTAGCCCTTGTGGCCCCTTGATAGCCTAGTCATAGACTTCTAGAGGTTAAAGGGAGCCAGTGTGTTCTTCTGATTCAGCCAACTTTCTTAAAGCAGGTGAGTAACCCTGCAATTTTAGATGTGTGGTTCTGTTGCTAAACCCCACAAACATGGGCTAATTGCAAGGAAGCCTAGTCTCAATTAGAGAGTACTTGTTAGAAAAAAAGCAGTAGAGCCAGGTGGCGGTCCCTGTGGGCCTGCTTTGAAATAGAGACCCAAATCACAAGCTAGTGTTATCAATTGTTTATTAATAAGTGCTTCCAAAGTGCTTGAAAGTTCTTAAATCCTTTCCTTCCAATTCCAGTCTTATCCATACTCTTGGTTCTCGCTGGGTAGGATTTCTTTGTAAGGAGAAAAAAACTCTGAAGCTCGGAGATGGGATTATTGGATTCCAGTCCTGTCTCTGTTTCTAGTTTCCTAAAAGGGTCACAGGTCTCTTCGTATGCTCATCTGTCATGCGGGGGATAAGAGTGCCTGCCTTTCCATCCTAAGAGTTACATGGATAAAAAAGTTATCCTGAGGGAATTAGAAACAGAGGACATTATTTTAGCAGTCTTCCATCATAAACAAGTATTGCAGTCTCTTATTAACACAATTTTGGAATTAATTAATAAGACTTTTCATTTTTTTTTTAAAAATTGAATGGTTGTATAACCCTGAGATGGTCTAATGAATCAGATGAATTGGCAGGTCTCCATGTCTGCCTTTTGAGTCTTATTATTTATAGTTTCTTTGAGGGCAGATAGGGATAGCATGGATAAAGATGTCACACACATTGTTATTGGCGAGGACCTTAGGTATCATTTCGTCTGACTTTTTCGTTCAATTGATGAAACAGACCCAGTATAAAAAATACTTTTTCTGAGATCTGACAGTATGTTACTGGCAGAACTCCCGGTCCAAGGTTCTTTACATTTGGGGGCACCTCTTCTTTTTCTGTTTCCCTCTTGAGTCAGAAAAGAGCACTTGCTCTGGATTCTCTTCCCTTATGGGCAGGAGGGTGGCAAGAAAAAGGCAAGGCGTACAGAAATCGACATGTCTTCTGCAGCTTATTTTTTTCCTCCACTGTTAACCTAGAGTGTCCTGAATGCCAGTGTGAAGTGACCGGAGTGTGGGCAGCTGGTCAGTGACGGCATTCAGGTTAGCTTCTTTTACCAACCTAGGTGGTGCTAGGTTGGCTTTCACCAAGCTGCTGTCACTCTTCAGCCCCAGACCCACTGATTGATTAATTGGTCCCACCCCATCCTGCCATCACCCTGTTTTACCAGGTTGGCTTCCTGGTGAAGAGACTGCAGTAGGGCAGAAAAAACTAAAATCCCTCTGGCTTTTTTCCCCTGAACAATCCTGAGGGTGCTACCTCAGCAACAGAAAAAAACAGCTGTCTCCTTGCTTCTCAGTATAACCAAAGGGGCACTAGATTTGACTCCTAGGACTGGATATTATACTTATCTCAGGTTTAAATTTTTATCCTGCTCTCTCATTTTCCACCTTCACACTTTCTTCTTTGCTTCTATCTGGATGACCTCAAGAGGTTAAGTAGTACATGAGTGGTGGCCTGGTCCAGCAGAATTGCAGGTAATGGTTTCTCTGTGATCCCCAGTCATTCTGGTTTTCTCTAAGATCAATTTTTCTGATAATAGAAAGTAAAGTTATCACTGTGTACACTCAGCTGAGGGGCCTGAGGGTGGTTTTTCTAGAGACTGAAGATGACCCGGAGTTATTTCAGTTCAGATAGTTTCTATTGATCTTTCTTCAAGTTTCAGTGACTCTTCTCTGCCATCTCCATTCTGTTCTTAAGCTCATTCAGAATTTCAGATACTGCTTTTCTGTTCTAAAGTTGCTATTTTAAAATTCAGTTTCTCTGCTTAGTTATAATAGGTGCTTGAATATCCTTGTCTGATAATTCAAATATCTGGGTCCTCTTGGATTTGCCCTCTGCTGATTATCTTTTCCCTTGGAAAGGGGTTTACTTTTTCTAGTTCTTTATGTAGTTTGGGATTGTATCCTGAACATGAATGAATGTGAATGTTATGTTATGGAGACTGGTTTGGGTTGATGTTTTCGTTTTAGTAGGCAATTAACTTACTTAAAATGGCAAACTCTGTCTCACCTGCAGTGGGTGGCAGTTCAAATCTTAGTCTAGTTCTTTTGTCCTTAGCTGAGATCCTTGGGTTCTGCCCTGTGCATGCAAGGTTTTGGGGTTCAGCTGGAGATTTGGGAAGAGTTTACACACAGAACTTGGGACTCTCCTCTGGTTCTCTTCTTTCTTCCCATTATCCGTGGCTGGTCTGGGCTCTGTCGTCTGGTTCCTCTGGACAGAAAACTTAGGGATTATTTTTTAATTGGAACTTCAGCTGGACAACCCTCAGGTCAAAGCTCCAAAAATGTGGAATTCATCCCATGCTAGTCCCTTCTTCCAGTTTTAAACCTCTCCCTCAAATCTATCAGCCATTGTTCACTTCATATAGTTAATTTTTTTTTTTAATCCAGCTTTTATAGTTGTTACCCGTGGGAAGATCATACTGGAAGCAGAATTCTCTACTAGCATTTTTATCCATTATCAGAGTGTTTTGGGAACAAAAGTGATACACATTTGAGAGAGCGTTAGTCTTCAGCAGTCAAATGAGAATGGACCGATGCATTTCCTCAGTCATTCTCAACCATGTGGACTCAGCCATGTTCACTTGAACTTGCTTTGCCACTTTGGATAAGTCTCTTCTCTCTGGGACTCACTTTCTCCTCTGGAAAATGAGGCAGTTGGACTCCCCATGATCTGTAAGGGTCCTTTCATTTCTGCTTCTCCACAGACACATGTGCACACATATGGACCACCACTGTCACCACCAACAGTAATGAGAGGCACAGAAAAGATGCCTAAGGGAAGTGCTATGCATGGATCTGTCAG
>NW_011888817.1:2796743-2804912 GCF_000151845.1 Pteropus vampyrus | reverse complement strand
GTGGACTGGTTCTAAAGCTGAGTAGCCATCACACTTGCCTTACTTAGACTGACTCTTTTTTGCAAGTGTCTGCATGGCGGAGGGAGAGCTAAAGCTGCTCCCGCACCCATCAGGCCATCCTTTGGGTGCTGCCACTGGTGCAGATCTTTTTTTTCTACTATTTTCATTGCTTATCAATAATTCTTTTTTCTTAAGGTCTTATTGGCTTGAGGCTTCAGGCCCTCATCTTTTTTTTCTTTTAAGCTATTTAAAAAACTATCATTTTATGATTTCTCTATCTTCAATTCTAGCCTTTTAGGAGGGATTCTATTGTGTGTATGTTACGGGGCTGGTGGTGGAGGTGTGGAAATGAGATGAAAAGGGCCAGCAGCCCTGGAAGGAGGTCAGAGGTGTTCTGCAGGATCTGGAAGGGAGGGGTGGGCATTGTGATGAAAGGAGAGAGGGATAGTTTGAGTGTAAGACCATCTACAAACGCTTTAGTTTCGCCACTAGCTTAGAAGCTACCTTTACATTCTTCCTCAAGACTGGGATAGACAGAAGTGACCCAGATCTTCCGCCTTCAGTAACTCTTCTCTGATTTTAGGGGTAAGATTCAGTGGGTTATCAGGCTTTTCGGCTCTCCTGTAGAAAGAGGGCTTATGTGGTAAAACCGAAGGGTAATAAGTTTGCAGACAGAAGCTCTATTTTTAGTTCTAATCAAGACTGGGTGGTTCAGGGCCCTTTTGAGGACCCAGGCTAGAAGGCGACCCAGTGAGAGTCAGCACAGTGAAGTGGCTTTTGAGATCAGACAGACTTGGGTTTAAATCCTGACTGCCATTTACCAGCAAGCTGTAAGACCTTGGACAACACTGACTTCTTGAAATTTAGATTCTTTATCTATAAGGGGGTAACATTAATTGTGTTATCGTCTTATATAAAACTTAAAACATGGTAGATACCCAACAGATGTTTCTTTTTTTTTTTCTTCTTACCCATCTTCCAGAACATCTTATTTTTAGTAGAATCCCGGCTTTAGCCCCAAGCAATCGTGTGACTCACCCTTTCCAAGCTTCAGTTTCCTTCCTTAAAAATGAAGGCATCTTGCTAGTGATTTCTGAGATCCTTCCCAGCTGTAAGGTGTCATATAAAGTTTTAGACTGTGGAGGGATGTATAGGTCTGTTAATTTAAGGAAAGACAATGTATTGTACCCTGGGACCATATCACCTGGGAGGAAAGGGGAAGTCTCCAGGAGCCAGACTCCTCTCCCCTGGGAGGGAGAGAGTGCCAGCTTCCTTCAGAGTCAGGATCTGGACTCAGCTCCTAACTCGTTCCTTTTCTGACAATAAACTATGGATGACGGTGTTTGGGACAGGCTTTTGGGTCAGCTCAGTCTTGGTGCGATTCATGTTTTACCTGTCTCTTCCTTTCTGTTTATATTCTATCCAGGCCAAGAGGCAACTGCCATTGAAAGATAGTGAATGACCGTTTCTAGAACAGCAGGCATCGGGGGAGCAGCCAGAAGCATTGACGGAAAAGCTTAAATTACCTAAATGGTATGTTGTACGCTCATAGATTGGGTGGTTTCTGAAGTCTGTATAATTTTTCCATCATTACGAAAGGGAGGAAAGTCAATAGTTGTTGATGACCTATTATGAACCAAATACTAGCAATGTACTTCACATGGGTTCTCATTTAATTTAATCAGCCAGTCAGCCTAATGAAGGAAAATCCTTGCGTGAAGTCGACAACCTTGAGAAATAGGCCTAGATTCCTTTTGCTGAATATTTACTATATGCCAGACCTAGTCCTATTTGACACACATCATCTCCTTTAATATTTACACCAACCTTATGAAGTAAGTGCTGTTATTATCACCATGAAGAAATGAGCTTAGAGAGGTTAAATAACTTCTTCTCTAAGTTCACACAGATAGGACTAGATTTCAGACCTGGGTTCTTTTCATTGTACTTTAACGGCAGTAACTAACTTAACTTTTAAAAAGCAAAGCAAAATAAACAAATAAAAAGAACCCTTTTGATCGACAACTGGCTCCTTTCCTAGCCCTTTCTGGGTTCCGTGTGCCAGGATTTTGTTGGTTGTCGGTGACCGAGGCGGTGGAGAGTACTAGCGAAAGAAGAAACTTGGGCAGTGAGTGCCCAGAAAGCCTTAGAGCCGAGGCAAGACCTTTGGAGTGTGTTTTATTCTAGGCAAGATGAGAGCCACTGAGGGGTGGAGGGCTGGTCTTGGTTGCCATTGGTAGCTGGGTAATAGTTAAGAAAGGTTCTCTGGGAAGGTAGGGCAATAGGGCAACCAGAGAAAATGCCTGGGAATTGGGTTCTAGGTGTAGGAGTGACTGGACATAGGAAAAGACTCCTAGTATGACCTCTCACTCTCGTGGTGACCACTCCTGGGACACAGGTGCAGTTAGGGACAGTGTAGAGCTCTTCCCGGGGGAGTGGGAAACTTCTAGGCAAACTCTCGGTTCAGGAGTCTCGTTGTGTTCCTTTCTCCAAGCATTTTTCCTGCCTCAGGGGACTGGGTTATGAAATTAATTTCTTGTTGGGTGGAGTGGCAGCCAGTTTTCATTTGTTCATTAATCTTTCTGATGATACTTTAGTTTCTTTTTATCGGAGCTCCAATATTTTTTAATATACTTGGTGAATTGGAGAGGGGAGAATCATTTTCATCAACTTATGCCACATGCCTATTATACATAGAGTATTTTGCTATAAACTGGGGCTTATGTTCCGATGATAAAAATGATCTCTTTACTACATGCCTAGCACAATTCTTGGAGCTAAGTATACAGTGTTAAACAGAAAAAAAATCTTTGCTCTCAAGGATTATCATCTAATGAGAACAAACAGATAAAAATAAACGAATAACTAGATATCGTCAAACAAACAAACAGATAGGTACATAGGTGAGTAAGGTCCACTAGGTGATATGTGCTCAGAAGATCAAAAGCAGGGTGAGGTGATAGGGAGTGTTGGGGCGCTGCTTTATGTAGGGTGTCAGGGAAGGCCTCTGATGAGGTGATATTTTAAGCCAAGATCTTAAAGAAGCATGGAATCCAGCCAGAGAGATGTCTGGGAGAAAAGCATCCCAGGCGGAGAGAATAGCAAGCGTACAAGCCCCGAGGCATGGATGTGACTCGACATGTCCAAGGACCCACCAGGAGGCCAGTGCGCTGGAGTAGAGATGCCGGGGCAGAGCAGTGGATGAGAGCAGAGAAGTGAAGGGACCCAGATCACATAGGGCCTTAGGGCCAGGGAAAACCGTTGGAGTGCATTCTAAGCGAGGTGGGAGCCACTGGAGAATGGGGCACAAGGAGCGACATCTTCTGACTTAAGTTTTAAAAAGCTCACTCTGGTTGCTGTGGGAGAAGAGACTGGAGGGTGGGGAAAGGCAGGCGGTGGAGGAAGAGTGAAGGGAGAGAGAGCAGCAGGGAAGCGTTTGCAGTGGTCAGGAGTCTGGGGAGGGATGATGGTGGCTCAGACTAGGGCTGGGTAGCCACAGAGTAATGGATTCTGGACATATTTCGAAGACAGAGTCGAATTCTAATTCTCTCAGTAGAGATGTTTGATTTATTTAGTGTTAATCTCTAGGTCATAGGGGTTGGAAACTTGACAGTGATCCCTGGTAAAATTCTAAAACTGACTGAGCAAAGGATAAGAACACAAGTGACCTGTAGAAGCCAGCCTTGTATTCACGAAGAGTAAGTCATGCTTAAGAATTCTTTCTTTCTTTAAGCTTTGTCATTTTACTTAAACTATAAAATCGGTACAAGTTTATTATAGGAATACAAGAAAATAAAGAAAACACCCTACACCACCCAGAGATAATTATCATATAGCACTTTGATGTACATCAGGGCAATTCAGTTTTGAAAAGGTTCCTAGTCTGGAGGATCAGGAATATGCTATAAAGATAATGTGTCTTAAGTGCTAAAATTAGGTATTTACATTTTCTCATGTGACCCCAAGACAAAGAAAATTTCGGGCTGGCCTTCATGTAGGTATTGGACAAGTACTGATTAATAGACCAGTGTTTATCTAGACAGGCTGTTTTTAGTGACATTATAGAAGGCTGCTCTTGGTTATGTTTTGTTTAACAATCTGAACATCAATTTGGGTAAAGATATAGAAAAGACATGACTGTCAGATTTATTAATAGAGAATGCTTGCAAGTTGGAAAGTGTAGAAAATATTTAGACAATTGACGCTGTTGATTGAAACTAACTTTCAAGTTGCAAGGCAGAAAATAGTAAATAAAAATTAAGTTTAAACTTAACATGACACTTAAGGTGGACCAGGTGCTGGTCTAAGTACTTAATTGACACCTACAGTCAGTCACCCTTTAAGATAGGTATAGAGAAGTCAAGTAACTTATCCAAGATCACATAGCTAGTAAGTGGCAAAATCAGGGTTTGAACTTAGGCTACCTGGCTTCACAATTTTAATCTTTTATCATTGTACCTTACTGCCTGCAAAAGAAATAAGAATTAAGCTCCATATTTAAGTTATCAAAATGAATTAGATTTCATAGCAATTTATTTGGAAAAAAAATCATTGTGAACCTGCAAACTGGTAGTATTGCTGCCAGATTAGCTCATACAGTCTTGGGCTTCATAATTAAAACTGGATCGACCAGGTCATCTTTCAAATCCACCCCCATCCCTTTACCCCATTGCTTCTGTGTTAGTTCAGGCCTTTATTCTGTCTCTTGCCAATAACATCCTGGTTTATCCTGTTAGAATGTTCTTTCAAAAATGCAGTTCTGATTGTGTTACTCCCTTGCTTAAATCCCTTTGTTTAAAACAGGTTGCAAATTTGCTTCCCATATCCACTTGCAGGCATGTTGGTGTGTGTTTTGGAGGGTCTATACGGTGGTGTTCTTTTTATTTCCTTTTTTTTTTAAATGGAAATAGTCGGCTACACTTCCCTCTTAGCCATCATCCTACCAGGCTCTCACATTATTGGCCTCAGCCTTTTGGCATTTGCATTTTTACAATCTTTGGCATAAAGGCTAAGTATCTTTCTTAAAACGTAGTGCCCAGATCCGAAAACCATTCTCCCTAGATGTAGTTTGGCCAGTACAGAATGCAGTGAGACTGTTACTGTCCTTTTTTTCCCAAACATTTATAAGGTTCTTACCTCTCATCACAGTATTCAGCCCAGGACAGAAAAATAAAGATGACAGTTCTTGCTCTTATAGCTCAGAGCCCAGCAGAGGAATACAAATATATAAGCAAGTAAGTAAGTGTCATGGGTACAGTGATAGAAGTATCTACGAGTTCTGGGTGGTGCATTTTGTTGGGGGAGGGGCTGATAGAAAAGGCTTCAGAGGACAGGTGGCGGGAGTGAAATGTTCCATCAGAATGGGGCAGGGGAGGCTAGAAGGAAGAGGAGACGGGAGCAAAGTCAATTCCAAACTTGTTTCTCAAACATGAACACCTCAGCCTCTGCAAATGCTGTGAGAGTTCAAGGACTTCTGTGTTACACGCTATCTACACTCCAGCCTTATCAGTTACCTGCTCTGCTCTTCCTTTTCTGGAAGTCAGCCCTGTCAATTACTTAAAATTCCCCAAATGCAGCATTGTTTTGCTTGCCCCTTCCCTCTGTCCCTCCCTTCCTTCCATCCATCCTTCCCTTCCTTCCTGTAAACAGTTATTTTATATCCTTTATGTACCAAGACTGTTCAAAGGATGAGAAAGACAGCAGTATAAAACAGCTACAAACGCAAAAAGTCATGTTCCTGACTTGGATCTGACATTCTACTAAAAAGTCAGATGGTAAACCAGTTCACCAGTGATCAAGAAGTTAATATGTCTAAGAGGAAAAAAATAAGTAAGATATCTTACCTTAGAGCCATCTAAAAAGATGTAATGAGTTGCCCTGGGAGGAAATGAGTGTCCTTCCTGTCATTAGAGGTGTTTAAATAGGAGCTGAACGGATGACTACTTCCTAGATAACTTCTGCATTGAGTGGGAGTTTGGATTCAGATAATCTCTGAATCCTTCCAACCTGGGGAATCTGCATGCTAGTTGGACTACTAACCCTCATGTTTGCATATCTAAAATACATAAATTTGTGATTCTGGAAAAGATCATTTAAACCCAGTAATTAAATAGAAGCGCTCAGGAAGTGGTGAGATGTGGACAGTCTAAGGTTTTAAGACATATAACTAGAAATGGTCAGGAGGAAGCTGCTGAAAAATAGTTCTCTCATTTTCTTTTAGACCAAAGGTTGGCAAACATGGTCCACAGGCCCACTGCCTATTTTTGTAAATAAGAGTTTAATTGAAACATAGCCATGTCATTTGCTTATATATAGTGTTCATGGCTGCTTCATGCTACAATGGCAGCGTTAGAGTTGGGACAGAGACCTTAGGTCTTACATAACCTAAAATATTTACTAAAAAACTAAGTTGTATACTTGTATGCATACCATCCAACTTTAAAGTATGTGTTTACTGACCCCCTGCTTTATGTGACTCTTGGGAACCGGAAGTGAATCATGGCAGCTGCGCTGGGGGAAAGGGTAGGGCAAGTTTGATTATGTCCTGTTACAAACCTTGCTGGCCTACTAGGACAGGAAGACCTAGCTTCCAAAGTGCTGGATAGGGCCACTTGGAACTGGATTCAAGAACTTTGGCAGAAGTTTGGGAGCCCTGAACGAGACAGGTGGCACTGTATCTCTCCACTATGAATTGGAACTGAGCTAGACACCAGTGTCGGGGGAGGTCGGTGTTAAAGGATGGGGACGGTCCTCTTGTTCACTTTCCTATGATTTCTGAGGTTTGCTATAAACAATTTCCTTCCCAGACCCCACCCTTGGGCTTAATTAATCACTTCTTCTAAGCTTCCAGTACACATATATCAGGTGGTAAAAGGTGCTAAACGAAAAAAGCAGGGCAAGAAAATGGGAGCAGAGGGCTGGGTGCTGTATTAGGTTAGATGGTCAGGGAGGCTTCTTTGTTAATGGTTTATAATTGGCTCTGTCTTTTTGATTCCTTAAAGGCAAGGGTTGGGCGTGAAGGGTCTCTCTCTAGTACTTGGCAAAATGCTGGGTGCATCATAAGATGTTCCATAGATGTCAACTGAATAAATGAAATTTTACCTGGATAAACATAATGGGATGCAGGAGGCACTGGGAAGAGAGTCATCTACCCCTTCCCTTTGTGGATGGTCCCGGAGGAAGCAAAACATTTCTTTCTCTGGCTGTACTTAGGGCCAAAACGTCAGAGATAAGTGACACTCAGCCCATTTTCTGTCCATTTCCGTTTGCCCCAGGGTAGAGGGCTGATCTTAGTGAGGTGCTATTTTTAGGAGGATTCTGCTTGGTGACACTTTTCTTAGGTATGCACAGGACTTTGCAAAGTGCTTTTGCCGACTTCCTTTGCTGTGAGGTAGGTTGGATTGATATTATTTTTTCAGAGGAAGGAACTGATGCATAGAGAGAAGATCAATGACTTGACCAAACTGGGTAGCATTCTTAAATGAACCAGGACTTTAGAACTAGACTTGGGCTTGCCATTTGGCTATCCTTCTCACTAGCTGTGTGACCTTGGGCAAGTTTGAGGGGTCCTTATCCCATTAGGTTATTGTCAAGGTTGAGTAGAATAATAGTAGCTACTGTTGTGACTTACACGCAAAGCATTCCGCTAAGTGCTTTACATGTCTGCAGATTACCATATGGTCTTTGAATGGGTGAGAAAACCTCAGAGAAGTAATGTGTTTAAGAAAAAGTACATGGTAGAACTTGGATCCCTAGAAAAAGAATGTGTATTATATACTTAATTTATTGTCTGTGGTAGTAGTGCTCAATTCCTTGTTATCCTTTGTTCTGGTCTGTATGTAATCAGAACTCACCTTGTAAAAACGCTCAAGACTTTGTAGGGAGATAATTTTACACGGTGGGAATAATCCTGGATAGAGAGTCAGGAGACTAAATTGCTGGAGAAATCGCAATATTTACTTCTGAGTCTCAGTTCCTTCACTTTTTATTTTTATTATTATTTTTTTAAAATTATTTTTTATGCCTACAGCACCTGGTCTTCCTAGGCGGTCTCCCATCCAAGTGCTAACCAGGCCCGACCCTGCTTAGTTTCTGAGATCAGACGAGATCGGGCTTGTTCAGGGTAGCATGGCCATAGACCAGTTCCTTCACTTTTAAAATAAGGAGATT
>NW_011888817.1:2792100-2794623 GCF_000151845.1 Pteropus vampyrus | reverse complement strand
GATACTGCCTGGCAGTCATTCTGTATTTCCCATTCACCTAGATGACCATTTCTGAAACCTGTAATACTTTTCCCCCATTGTCACTTTAAGGTGGTGACCTTGTTTTCTACTTCAGTGAAAAGCAAAAACAAAAAAGTTCTCGAAGAGAACGTTACTAGACTTCTACCATTATAGTTATTGACCCACCCACCGACTAACACCTGTATCCACATACTCTCCCTGCCTGTCTGCTACCACAGAAGAACTGTCTGTTCTCCAGTGCTGCTGCTTGTACTCATATGCTAGAGCCCCATTTTGTCTCTTATACCCAGCTTCCCTCCTCGCTTTCACAGCCTGTCAATTTTCCCCCTTTTCCTGGATCATATTCTATCAATATGCTAACATGCTTTTTCCTCATTAAAAAAAAAAAAATAAACCTTTTGATACCACTTCTTCTGCCAATGGCCTACGTATTTATTTGCTCTGCTTTTTAGCAGAATTAAAAAATTCATCCAATATTTATCTCCAATTCACCACCTTATTTTTTCTTTAATTCTAATGAAGCTTTCACCTCCATCCAAAGTTGCTCTTGTCAGGGTGACATCTACATTGTTAATCATTGGGCTACCTGTATATCTTTGGTGAGATGTCTCTTAGGGTCTTTGGCCCATTTTTTAATCAGATTGTTTTCTTATTGTTGAGTTTTAAGAGTTCTTTGTAGTTTATGGACAACAGTCTTTCATAAATATTTTTCCCCGCCTGTGGCTTGCCTTCTCATTGTCTTGACATTGCCTTTTGCAGAGCAGAAGTTTTTAATGAAGTTCATCTTATCGATTACAGCTGCCTCCCCCCTCCATCTGCAGTTTCATTTTTCCCGATTTCAGTGACCCATGGTCAGCCATGGTCCAGAAATAATAACTAGAAAATTACGGAGATAAAGTTCATAAGTTTTAAATTGCAGGCCATTCTGAGTAGTGTGATGAAATCTTGCGCTGTCCAGCTTTATCCCACCCAGGATGTGAATCATCGCTTTGTGCAGCGTATCCAGTCTGTAGACGCCACCTGCCTGTTAGTCACTTAGTAACCATCTCAGTTATCAGATCAACTGTAGAAGTATCACAGAGCTCGAGTTCAAGTAATCCTTATTTTACCTAATATTGGCTTCATTTTACTTAAAGTGCAAGAGTGGTGATGCTGGGGATTCAGATATGCCAACGAGAAGCTGTGAAGTGCTTCCTTTAAGTGAAAAAGTGAAAGTTCTTGACTTAATAAAGAAAAAAAATCATATGCTGCGGTTGCTAAGATCTACAGTAAGAACAAATCTATTTGTGAAATTGCCTAATTTATAAATTAAACTATCACTATTATGTGTGTTTAGGGAAAAACATAGTATATATGAGGTTTGGTGTTATCCGTGGTTTGAGGCATCCACTGAGGGTCTCGAGCTACATCTCCTCTGGTTAAGGGGGGACTGTATTTCTTTCATGGATGCTGCTCTTGCGTCATCATATCCAAGGTCATCTGCGATTTCTCCTATGTTATCTTCTAGGTGTTTTATAGTTTTATGTTTTACATTTAGGTCTGTGATCCATTTTGAGTTAATATTTATGAAGGGTATAAGATCTGTGTCTAAATTGTTTTGCATGTGAATGTCCATTTGTTCCAGCACTTTTTGTTGCAAAGACTATCTTTGCTCCATCGTATTGCCTTTGCTTCTTTGTCAGAGATCAGTTGACTGTATTCCTGTGGGTCTATTTCTGGGCTGTCTGTTCTCACCAACACCACACTGTCTTGAATACTGTAGCTTTATAGTAAATCTTGAAGTTGGTTAGTATCAGTCCCACTTTGTTCCTTTCTTTCAATATTGCATTGGCAGTTCTGAGTCTTTTACCTTTCCATGTAAACTTTAGAATTAGTTTGTTGATATCCACAAAATAACTTGCTGGGATTTTCTTTGGGATTATACTGAATCTATAGGTGAAGTTGGGAAGAACTGACATTTGGAAATACTGCGTCCCTATCCACGAACACCGAATATCTCTTCATTTGCTTACTTCTTAGAGTCATCAGTTTTATATTTTTCATTTTATAGATTGTGTGCATACTTTGTTAGATACACACTTATGTATTTCATTTTGGGGAGGATGTTCATGTAAATGATATTGTTTTAAATTTCAAATCCCACTTGTTCATTGCTGGTGAATAGGGGGAAGTTGATTGACTTTTGTACGTTAACTTTGTATCTTGCTGTAATTGCTTATTCTAGTTTTTTTTTTGATTCGTTTGGATTTTCTGCATAGGCAATCATGTCATCTGTGAACAAAGACAGTTTTATTTCTTTTTTTCCCCAATGAGTATACTTCTTTTCTTGTCTTATTGTGTTAGGTTGGACTTCTAGTACAATTTTGAGAAGCAGTGATAAGGAGGCATTCTTTCTTTGTTCTTGATTCTAGTGGGAAAACTTTGACCGTCTCACCATTAAAAGTTTGGTTAGCTGTAGGTTTTTTGTAGATATTCTTTATCAAGTTGAGGTCAAGGTCCCCT
>NW_011888817.1:2711577-2792050 GCF_000151845.1 Pteropus vampyrus | reverse complement strand
GATTTCTCCTATGTTATCTTCTAGGTGTTTTATAGTTTTATGTTTTACATTTAGGTCTGTGATCCATTTTGAGTTAATATTTATGAAGGGTATAAGATCTGTGTCTAAATTGTTTTGCATGTGAATGTCCATTTGTTCCAGCACTTTTTGTTGCAAAGACTATCTCTGCTCCATCGTATTGCCTTTGCTTCTTTGTCAGAGATCAGTTGACTGTATTCCTGTGGGTCTATTTCTGGGCTGTCTGTTCTCACCAACACCACACTGTCTTGAATACTGTAGCTTTATAGTAAATCTTGAAGTTGGTTAGTATCAGTCCCACTTTGTTCCTTTCTTTCAATATTGCATTGGCAGTTCTGAGTCTTTTACCTTTCCATGTAAACTTTAGAATTAGTTTGTTGATATCCACAAAATAACTTGCTGGGATTTTCTTTGGGATTATACTGAATCTATAGGTGAAGTTGGGAAGAACTGACATTTGGAAATACTGCGTCCCTATCCACGAACACCGAATATCTCTTCATTTGCTTACTTCTTAGAGTCATCAGTTTTATATTTTTCATTTTATAGATTGTGTGCATACTTTGTTAGATACACACTTATGTATTTCATTTTGGGGAGGATGTTCATGTAAATGATATTGTTTTAAATTTCAAATCCCACTTGTTCATTGCTGGTGAATAGGGGGAAGTTGATTGACTTTTGTACGTTAACTTTGTATCTTGCTGTAATTGCTTATTCTAGTTTTTTTTTTGATTCGTTTGGATTTTCTGCATAGGCAATCATGTCATCTGTGAACAAAGACAGTTTTATTTCTTTTTTTTCCCAATGAGTATACTTCTTTTCTTGTCTTATTGTGTTAGGTTGGACTTCTAGTACAATTTTGAGAAGCAGTGATAAGGAGGCATTCTTTCTTTGTTCTTGATTCTAGTGGGAAAACTTTGACCGTCTCACCATTAAAAGTTTGGTTAGCTGTAGGTTTTTTGTAGATATTCTTTATCAAGTTGAGGTCAAGGTCCCCTCTATTCCTAGTTTGCTGAGTTTTTATCATGAATAGGTACATGCTTTTTCTGCACCTATTGATACAATCGTGTGATTTTTCTTCTTTAGCCTGTTGATGTGATGGATTACATTAACTTATTTTCAGATGTTGAACCAGCCTTGTATACCTAGGATAAATCCTACTTGGTCATGATCTAAAATTCTCTTTATACATTGTTGGATTAGATTTGCTAATATTTTGTTGAGGATTTTTACACCTATGCTCATGACAGATTCAGTCTGTAGTTTTCTTGTAATGTCTTTGTCTGGTTTTGGTATTAAGGTAATGCTGGCTCATAGCATGAGTTTAGGAGGTATTCTCTCTTCTCACTTTTGGAAGAGAATATAGAAAATTGGCATAATTTCTTTCTTAAATGTTTGGTACAATTACCAGTGATCCCATCTGGGCAGGCCTGGTGCTGTTTTTTGAAAGTTATTAATTATTGATTCGATTTCTTTAATAGATATAATCCTATTCAGATTGTCTCTTATGTGAGTTTGGCAGCTTATGTCTTTCAAGGAATTCGTTCATCTAGGTTATCAAATTTGTGGGCATAGAGTTGTTCATATTCTTTTATTCTTTTAATGTCCAGGGGATCTGTGATGATGTCCCCTCTTTCATTTCTGGTATCAGTAATTTGTCTTCTCTTTCTTGGCCTGGCTGGAAGCTTATTGATCTTTTCAAAGAATTAGCTTTTGGTTTCATTGATTCCTCCCCCTTCCCCACCCCTAACCCCAGTTGACTTTGTTTTCAACTTAATTGATTTTTGCTCTAATTTTTATTACTTTTCTTCAGTTTACTTTGGTTTTAATCTGCTCTTCTTTTTCTAGTTGCCTAAGAGAGCAGCCTAGATTATTGTCGATCTCTATTCTTTTCTAATATATGCATTAAGTGCTAAAAATTTACCTCTAAATATTCCTTTTGCTATACTCCACAAATTTTGATAAGGATGTATTTTTTTCATTCAGTTCAAAATATTTTAAATTTTTTCTTGAAATTTCTTCGTTATTTATTTTTTAGAAGCGTATTGTTTAATCTGCACGTATTTGGGGGGATATCCCAGCTATTTTTTTTGGTATTGATTTCTAGTTTAATTCCATTGTACTATGAGAACATACACTGTGTCTTATAGCCCAGAATGTGGTCTATCTTGGTGAATGTTCCATATGAACTTAAGAACGTGTATTCCGCTGTTGTCGAAGTAGTCTATATGTTTCCATTATGTCAGGTTGATTATGGTGTTATTGAGTTCAGCTGTGTCATTATTGATATTCTGCCTGTTAGATCTGTCCATTTATGATAGAGAGGTGTGGAACTCTCCAGCTGTAGTAGTGGATTCATCTGTTTCTCCTTGCAGATATATGTTTTTGCCTTATGTAGTTTGATGCTCTGTTGTAAGACATATATATTAAAGACTAGTATGTCTTCTTAGAGAATTGACCCCTTTATCATTATGTAATGCTTCTCTTCACTCCTGATAATTTACTCTGCTTTGACGTTTTCTGTCTAAAATTAATGGAGCCACTCCAGCTTTCTTTTGATTAGTGTTAACATGGTAAAGCGTTCTCCACTCCTTAATCTATAGGTGTCTTTATTAAAATTTAAGATGGGGTTTCGTAGACAACATATAGTTGGGTCTTGATTTTTGATCCACTTTGAAGACTATTGATGTTTAAAGTGATTTTATAGTAGGATTAATATTTACCGTACTTGTCACTGTTCTGTTGCCCTTGTTTTTTGTTCCTGTTTTCATCATCTATACTTTTTCTGACTTTTGCGGCTTAGCATTTTATATAGTTCCACTTTTCTCTTTCTTAGCATATCCATTAAATTTTTTTTTTTAGTGGTAAATTGTGGTTCTCTGTATCCACTTTTCTAATTTGGGGAGAGACAGTTTTCTCTGTAACCTCTGATGAATCTAAGAGTTGTTGATTTTCTTGTTCACCTTTTACTTGTTAGGACGAAGTGATGACTTTTAAGCTGTGTACACGCTGAACCAGAAAACTATGTTTTTTACTTCTTACCTGCCTTTTTTTTGTGTGTAGTAAAAAATGCATAACATAAAATATATCAACCATTTTTAAGTGTACATACAGTTCAGTAGTGTGAAGTATATAGTCACATTGTGTAACCAATTTCTGGAACATTTTTTATCTTGCAGAACTGAAACTCTACACCCATTTAACAATAACCCCCATTCTCCTTGTCCCCAGCAACCACCATTCTACCTTGTTTCTATGAATTTGGCTATTCTAGATACTCATAAGCGAAATCACACAGTGTGTCTTTTATGACTGAATTATTTCACCATGTCCTCAAGATTCATCCATGTTGTAGCATGTGTCAGAATTTACTTAAGACATCTCATTGTATGTATAGATCAACTTTGTGTATCTATTCATCCATTGGACCCTTGGGTTCCACCTTTTGACTATTGCGAATAGTGCTGCTGTGAACGTAGGTATGCAGATCTCTTCAGTATCCTGCTTTCAGTTTTTTTGGATATATACCCAGAAGTGGAATTGCTGGATCACATGGTAATTATTTTTAATTTTCCGAGGAACTGCCAGTTTTCCATAGTCGCTGTACCATTTTATTTTTCCGCCAACAGTGCATGGGGGTTCCAATTTCTCCACGTCCTCACCAAAACTTAATTTTTTGCTTTTTTGATAGTAGCCATCATGATGGATGTGAGGTGATAGGAATCGTACTGTGATTTTGATTTGCGGTTCCCTAGTGATTAGTGATGTTGAACATCTTTACATGTGCTTGTTACCATTTGGATATTGTCATTGGAAAAATTTCTATTCAAATCCTTAACCCATTTTAAAATCAGGTTGTTTTTTGTTAATTAACATTATAGGAGTTCTTTATATATTCTGCTTATTAATACCTTATCAGATACATGATTAGTATCTATTCTTAACAAGATCTAAAGTTAATTACAATAACTGTTCTCTTTCCAAAGAATGCTTTACTTGAATTCTGATTTCTCTGACTTGTATATCTATCCAGTGTTTTAGTTCCACTTTGGTTTTTATCCTGCCCCTCCCCCTCAATTTTTGTTATTGTTTAACTGATTCAGTGCTTGTTTGGGTTAATTTCTTTGCTTATCATTCCTTCTTTATCTCATGCCTTCCTTAAATGATCAGTTCTTGTATTCCGAATAATTCTTTCAGTGAGGATCTGTTAATAATAAACATTAAGGTTTTCATTTTCCTTTTATTCTCATCTAGGTGCAGATTTAATTTTGGTTGAGACTTCGCTTCCTGAATATGAGGTTCCATTCCATCTTTTATCAGCTCTTGAGCATTCTTAGCTAGTAGCTCATCAGATACTGCCTTTCCCCATTCTCTCTATTCCTTCCTTTTGGACCGCCTTTTTTTTAAACTCGTGTCTATTAACTTCTTTCAGTGTTCAGTTCTGCACTGCCTTTTGTAATTTCCTCATATCTCTTCTTAACCACTACACTCTTCATTTGCATCTATTTGCTATTTTCCTTTCCATTTCTAGCAATTTCATTTGGTTACTTTAAAGATGATCTGATCTTTATTGATAGCATCTTGTTATTGTCTCCTGTTTTTGATTCCTTCTTTTATGACTTTAAATATTGAAATGTACTTAATTTGTGGTCACTAGCCTATCTTATTTGGTTCGTATTGGTATAAACTTCCTTTGTTCAGTCAAAGATTTGTCCTCATGTGTTTCGTAACTTGGAATTGTAAACTCAGGTTCACAGGACTTTATCTGTGGACTCCCGTGTGAACATGGTAGGGAATCTCTCTTTCCAGAGTATTTTTGTTTACCTCTGGTACGTTTCCCAAGGGTAATATCAGGCTGAGACCATTTTTAGGTACGGTTTGGTTCTTGGCGAGAGCAAGTCAGTACCAGACCACTCAGGCAGTGTAAATTTGAACTCTGAACTTAAATGAAGGCAGGCCCAAGATTATAAATTTTGTAGGCATACGGTCTTCCCTTTGTTCCCTAATAGAGCCCAGTCCTGTCATCTTCCAGTGTCAACTTCAGAACAGTACTGGGGAAAGAAATGGTAGGCATCATTATCCCCATTTTACAACTAAGTAAAACTGAGGCTGTTTACTTACTCATTTCTAGAAGAGTTAATGACTTTCTCAAGATTATGCAGGTGGAAAATGGTAAAGATTTTCTTATAGCCTTCCATGAGAAATGAGGCATTCTTCTGTGTCATTTTGCCATGCTGCCATTGGTGGCATTCTTCATTATGTAGATATCAGCTCATTATCAGCCATAAAGAACCAGTGGTATCCTGTAAGTTTACTCAAATTCATTCATTCAACAAATCCAGGCACCTGCTGTGTTTTAGGCACAAGAATTACATATGGGAGCTCTTTTTACACCTGGGAGCTGAAATACAGATTTTATATTTGCTGCCTGACATGCTTTCTGCTTTCTTTCTGTAGACTGATAATGGTCTCCAGCTGCCAAAGAAGGTTGTGGATGCCAAGAGAAAGGTAACCATTTCTCGTCCCCTCGAGTGGAATTGGATGCCTCAAGGAACCCACATTGGCTGGCAGTAGACATGGCTGAGTTTACAAACTACAAGGATACTGCCTCCGGCCGCCACCTGAGGTTTAAGTTACAGAGTCTAAGCCGCCGCCTTGATGAGTTGGAGGAAGCCACAAAAAACCTCCAGAAAGCAGAGGACGAGCTCCTGGATCTCCAGGACAAGGTGATTCAGGCGGAAGGCAGCAACTCTAGCATGTTGGCGGAGATCGAAGTGTTGCGCCAGCGAGTGCTGAGAATTGAAGGCAAAGATGAGGAAATTAAGAGAGCAGAGGATCTGTGCCAGCTGATGAAGGAGAAACTTGAAGAGGAGGAAAACCTCACCCGAGAGCTGAAATCTGAGATTGAGCGGCTTCAGAAACGAATGGCCGAGCTGGAGAAGCTAGAGGAGGCTTTTAGCAGGAGTAAGAATGACTGTACCCAACTCTGTCTGAGCCTGAATGAGGAGAGAAACCTGACGAAGAAAATCTCCTCTGAGCTGGAAATGCTCAGGGTCAAAGTGAAAGAACTGGAATCTTCCGAGGACCGCCTAGATAAAACTGAGCAGAGTTTAGTGTCTGAGTTAGAAAAGCTGAAATCTTTAACTCTGAGCTTTGTAAGTGAGAGAAAATACTTGAATGAAAAGGAGAAAGAAAATGAGAAATTGATAAAAGAGCTCACTCAAAAACTGGAGCAGAACAAAAAAATGAACAGAGATTACACAAGGAATGCATCTAATCTTCTGGAAAGGAATGACCTACGGATTGAGGATGGAATCTCGTCCACACTGCCGTCCAAGGAATCAAGAAGGAAGGGCACGCTGGACTATCTAAAGCAGGTGGAGAATGAAACAAGAAACAAATCTGAAAATGAAAAGAACCGAAATCAGGAAGACAACAAAGTCAAAGACCTTAACCAAGAGATTGAGAAACTTAAGACACAAATCAAACATTTTGAATCTTTGGAAGAAGAGCTCAAGAAAATGAGGGCCAAAAATAATGACCTTCAGGATAATTACCTGAGTGAACAAAATAAAAACAAACTCTTAGCCAGTCAGCTGGAGGAGATAAAACTACAAATTAAGAAACAGAAGGAGTTGGAGAATGGGGAGGTGGAAGTGGAAGATGCTTTCCTGTCCAGCAAAGGCAGGCACGAGAGGACTAAGTTTAGAGGCCACGGGAATGAGGCATCTATGTCCAAGCACACATCTCGGGAACTGTCCCCTCAGCATAAGCGGGAAAGGCACCGAAACAGGGAGTTGGCTCTCAATAATGAAAACTATTCTCTGAGCAACAGGCAGGTTTCCTCTCCCAGTTTCACCAACAGGAGGGCGGCCAAAGCTTCCAACGCAGGGGCAGGTACAGATAGTGGGACTCAGGAGACAAAGAGAACTGAAGATCGATTTGCATCTAGCTCCCCTCAGAGCGAAGGGAAGAAGTCCAGGGAGCAGCCATCGGTGCTTAGCCGCTACCCCCCAGCTGCTCAGGAGCACAATAAGGTTTGGAAGGGTACTTCCAAGCCGGGGACTGAGAGTGGGGTGAAGGGAAGAGTAGAGAAGACAACGCGCACATTTAGTGATACCACCCATGGATCTGTTCCCAGCGACACACTGGGCAGAGCTGACAAGGCTTCTGACACCTCCACTGAGGCCTTCTTTGGCAAGCGGGGTCAGGTGCCTAGCAGTGGAAGTCCGGTAACTCAGGCCACAGATCCTGGCAGTTCTAAGGCCACCGGAGCTCTGGCCTCGTCTCAGAGATCTTCAGAAGGGCTCTCTAAGGGCAGAAAGGCTGCCAATGGCCCTGAGGCTGATACCAGTTCCCCAAATTCCAAGGCTTCGCTTTTATCAAAGTATCCTTATGGCTCCAGAAGCCAAGAGAACATCCTTCAGGGCTTTTCAACCCCAAGTAAGGAAGGAATTGATCAACCCGTAGCAGTTGTAATGGAAGACAGCAGTCAGCATGAGGCCCTGAGGTGTCGAGTCATCAAATCCAGTGGCAGAGAGAAGCCAGACTCAGATGATGACATGGACATGACGTCTCTCGTTACTGCCAAGTTGGTGAACACAACCATCACCCCGGAGCCAGAGCCCAAACAGCCCACCTCTAGAGAAAAAAACAGATCTCGAGGGGGCCTTAGAACCTCCCTGTTCGAGGATGATAAAGATGTTGGACCAGAAAACGAACCTGTGAAAACTGTCAGAGCCTCCAGCAATGCCATGGAGTTCCCGGAGGCAAATGGTGCTGGGCTAAAAAGCCAACGGCCCTTCAGCCCCAGAGAGGCCTTGCGGTCTAGAGCTGTCATCAAACCTGTCATCATTGATAAGGATGTGAAAAAAATTATGGGAGGATCTGGAACCGAGGCCACATTGGAAAAACAGAAACTCACCTCCAAACCAGGGCCAAACAAAGTGACAAGCAGCATTACTATCTACCCCTCTGACAGCGGCAGCCCTAGAGCAGCTTCTGGCGAAGCCCCACGAGAGAGGCATACGTCTACCAGCAACATCCAGGTTGGGCCGCCGGAACTCACATCAGTTGGCAACCACGTCAACTCCCCCTTTGAGCTCTCCATTCACAAACATGACATCACCTTGCAGTTCACAGAAACTGAAAGAATGGGAGATGGACCCCTGAAGAACAGGCCTGAAACAGTGGTCTCTCGGAGCAGCATTATCATCAAGCCATCGGATGCTGTGGAGAGGAACAACCATGCGACCCCCGCGGAGACAATCAGGTGGAAAAGCCATAGCGCCCCTTCCGAGGTGAGCTCTTCAGATGCCAGGCATGTTACTGTGCGGAATGCCTGGAAGAGCAGGCGAGACTTGAACTCTTTAGACGACTCCCCAGCTCGAATAGGTAAAACTGTGGACTCTACCACTGCCTACGCCCAGAGGTCTTCCACAGACTATTCAGACCTTGAACAGACCAGGTCGTACCTTTCTGAGCAGGGCACTCGAAGGGTAGGCAATTCAGGTGATGCCTCCGAGCTTTCCTCCCGAAGGACCCAAAGTAGCCTGACCGTGTCAGAGGTGCTCACTCGTCGGAATCGGGTTGGAAATGCTGTCTCAGCTGCAGCCTGGAACCACTCGGCAGGCATGGTGAGTCCCACTCGTTTCTCTTTCTCCTTCTGCTGTCCCTTGCCCCCTCCTTCATCTTTCCCTCTTTCTCCCTTGTCTGCTCTGTCCTGGCCTGTAAGACTCAGGATTACGGAGACGGTGGGGATGGGAAACACTTGGTATAGCTCAGAGAACTGTTGAAAATAAAGCCGGGTTTGTCCTTAAAGAAAAATAAAGTATCTTGAAGAAGGTGTTCGGCAGAGAGCAGCATGAATTTCCAAAGTCCTTTCCCAAATGTGTCTCTTCCATTTGTCGTCGTGTACAAAGGCCACACAAATAGCAGAGACAGGGCCTCTGTTCTCTTGGTTTCGCCAGAGCAGCCAAGAGCTCCCCTTCTGGCTCTGGGAGCAGGGGGATGCGTTCCTGGCCGCCTCAGTTCAGACAGCTGGTCTCTGCTGGCTGCTGGCACGTGGGGTGAGGACAGCTGGGGCTCACACTGGGCCTACTTTATAAGCTTTATGCCTGGGCATCACTTTCTTTTGCCCCAGACACCTGTCTAGCCCATTATATCAGTCTGAGGGCAGGGCTGAGTCAGTGTGGCTCGTTACACGATAGGTAAATCCAGAACTACCTCATTTGAGGGTCGGACCGTCAGGACAGCATTTGAAGGGAGCCTCCTGGGTGTATCTTTTGGATGTGGAGCCTGTGGTGATGAAAGACATTTTGGACCTAGACATTGTTCCCTCCTTTTAAAGGGCAGGTGACCGTGTTAACCTGACGAGCCCCGTAAGTTTTCACAGGGTGCTTAACACTTGACGAAGCACTTTCCCACCTACTTACCTTATTCAGTCTCTCCAACGGCCCTATGGGAAGGCATTCTCATTTTTTAGATGTAGAAATTGAAGGTCAGAGATAGAAAGTGCCTTACCTAAAGCCACCCAAGTGAATTGCTGGAAGAGCTAAGATTTAAATCCAGGAATCCTGTCTCTAAATCCAGTCTTCTTTGTACCCTGCCAGCCTTTCTCAGACTTGGTCTCTGATTGCCATTTGCTTGGGTGGACCCAGAGCAAAACATAAAAAATACAGAAGTCTGGTAGAAAAGCAGTGGAGAGAAACATGGGTATTGAGCCCCCTGAAGCTTTGGATGTCTGAGATGTGATGAGGGAGGGGCAGGTATGGGACATAAAGGGGAAGGCATGTGAGCTTCTTGGTGGTTTACTTGGTGGGAGGCAACTTCCGTTTCAGCATACCGCCTACCTCCCCACCACAACGTGGCTCTCACCCTGGGGAGCATGCAGCCTGCCTATGCAGAACTTGAGGACCACTGGCTCCTACTTAGGGGTACCACTCCCATGCCCTGTTCCTGGCCCTGTACCGTATAAGGGATCCTGTTGAGTCGTGAGCCTCCCAGTCTCAGAAAACCCTGATTTCCTAGGAACTTTGACATTGGCCTGTCCTCAGGCCAAAGCACATCTCTGCAGTTAAGCTGTGGTCTGTCTGCTCCCTCTACCAGTCTGGAGAGGACCACTGGGGAGTGAGTGATGGTGTCTGTTACTCACTATAGTTTCCTTCACAGCTCACTTTTGTACTTATTGGCACAGGAGGAAGGCGATGACTGCACACTCAGTGTCTCCAGGCGACTGCACAACTCCTTGGAACGGTCTGAACTGCCCGTGAAGCAGGGGCTGTCAGAGCCTGGGCGAGTACGGGCTGAGGAACGGTTACGGCCAACGAAGCCCTGTGCTGAGGAAAACTGAGCCAGCTGGGTGAGGTCTTGTTTCCTCTGCTCCTGCTTCTCAGCACTCCCACCATCCCGCCCTGTGAAGGATCCAAGGCCAGTTAACCAGGCTTTGGCTGGGAGACTGTGGCAGAAAACCAGGCTGTGGCTCAGATCATTTTTGCCAGTTGGCCAGAAGGGATCAGAAATTACAAGCTGGACAGAGTCTCTCAGGCCCAGCCTCCCCTGATTGATGCATGAGTCCTCTATCTTTGTCCCTGTCCCCCAGGTAGGATGGGCAACTCTGGCCCCCAAATGGGGAATGATACCCCTTATATCCCCACCACACAACAGCCCCTTCTGTGGGGTTAATGTCCTTATTTCTTAGTCTCCTCACCACATCCAGTTCACTCCTTGTCTGCCCTCGAGGCCTGAGTACCTACACTAAGACTGACCAGCCTTCGGCTTCATCTAGGGGGCTTCCATTCCTTTTCTCTTTGGAGTTCCTCAGACTTACACAGAAGAGGTCTGTGCTGCCTCTGAGGGATTATAGGACTACCCTTTAGGTTGAATTTGAAGCTTCTCTGACACGGCCCCCTTGCTGACCACTATTTTCTGGGGGCAGAGCACACGGGTACCCACCTATTGGAATGACACCATCCCTCCCCCACCCCCAGCTCTCTGCTCACCTTCCTCCAATGGCACCCGGAAGTATATAAGCCTCATGCATCTCCTTCCCTGGGCACCAATAATGCTGCTGGCATTGCCTGCTCCTCTCCTGTGGCTGGAGACTTCTGGCTGACTTTGTTTCCACCTTTGGAATATTCTCAGACTAAACTGGGCCTGACCCAGCATATTCTGCCTTCTAGGAAGCGCCCAGCAAGTGGGAAAGTGGATAGGAAGCAGCAGTTTCCCTTTAGTCACTCCACAAAGCAATAGCTCCACGAAAGGCCTGGACTTTGTTCTTCTTCCTTCACCCCCATGGAGGAGGTGTCGCACTTTACCGAGCTGATGCATTCCTACAAGAGTGGGCCATGATTCCTGCAAACCAACTATCCTGATGACTTCCTGGGAGGAAAGGTAACATGCCCATCAAGGGCCCCAGGGTTATACAATTCAAAATGCCGCAAACTTTTCAGGAAGCCACATAAATAAAAATTGGTTAGTTTCCTTACATCATTCACATGGGAAATTAAGAACAACGGTATATTCTCGACACTGCTTTTTTCTGTAGCATTCTCTCAGTTCAAAGAAGGGATCCCCTGTCAGAGGCTACCTTTAGGAAGGCACTGTGTTTCCACATTAAACTGGGAGTTGGGAAAGCTGGATTTTCTTCATGGCTTTGTACTTCTTGCCTTGTGACCTTGGGCAAGTCATTGTCCTTGGGGCCTTAGTTTCCTTATTTGTAAAATGAGTTATTTGAAATGTTTTCCAAGGGTCCTAAATCTGGCATTCTGAGATTCTTGTGTTTTCACTGTCCCATGGGAGGCGAGTCTCACTTTAGGAAGGTATCATCCAAATGGGTTTGGGGAACGTATCCTGCCCACTGCCTCTGATTGCTTTCCTGGGTCCTTATTTTTTCCAGTTTCCCCATGTTTTAATGTTACGAGGTTGCTCAGAGAAGCTAAGCTCCCTTGGCCTCTTTTCCAGTCTGTAAAATGAGTTAGATTAGATGGTCACTGCGGCCCTTTTTGGCACCAGCCTTGCCCAATGCCACAGTGTCTCTTGGCTTCCAGGCCAGATATTTTCCATAACACAGGTTAGCATGTCTCCTGTTCCTGTGTGTCCTGAGTTGTCTTCTCTGCCTCCACTCCGTGTGGGGACCAGCATCCGTCCCACCCTCGTCTGCATCAGACTTGACAATCCTGGAAGCTTGGGGAGCTCCTACCTTACTTTCGGGGACAGGAACGTTTTCTGGAGTTTTGCCAGTCTAAGGGTGTTGTCACGTGGCTTGCCTTTCACGTTGCTGCCTCAGTTGTTCAACTTCAGATGCCGTTTTCAAAATCTCTTCTTGCTGCTTCTCCTGGGTCACTGGCCAGAAACTAGCTTGCTCAAGACTGCAACCTCTCACTTATAGCCTCCCTGCCATTGTTCACTGGTTGGCAAACCTCAGAGTCCAAAGGAAACCAAGTCTATGGCTCTTCTCTGCTGGTGGAAACAGAAGGGCACCAAGCCATGCCTACAAAGATCTCGCCAATAATTCTCCTCTGTGGGCTTTGGAGCCCTAGATTCTGGTGCTGTAGCTCCTGGTGCCAAAGTCTGGATCTTTCCATATTTCAGCAGCATCAACATCTGCCGCTACCCAAAATGCTCAATGGAAGAGGGACTACTGTAGTGCCCTCCTGCTGGGGCTGCTGTCTTAAAATCTGAGTGCAATAGGGTTTAATTTTAACATTTCAGAAGTTTGTTTCATCTGCACACTTTCTAGAACCGCTGTAAAATAGATTTTTTTTTTTTTTTTTTAAAAGTCCTCAGTATTGCAGAAAATACCATTAGTAATAGCCAGTGAAGGTTGGAGGCTCAGTTTCCTTGGGCTTCAAATGGCTGGCTCTCAAAGTCCAAAGTTGGAAGGCACGTTTCTGAAAAGCAACCTAGGTGTGACCATTCTGGACCCAGGCCTCACCATCAGGAGTCCTGGAGGAAACTTCCAAATAAAGGGGAGACCTGGTAGTTGAAGAGTTGTCTAATCAAGCCAAATATTCCCTGTCCCAGCCATAAGCTCACTTTTATGACAAGCCTCTTCTGCAGCTTGGCTCCAACTCTGAATTTTACTGGCAGGTATATGATTGTGGGAGGGTTCCTACTGAGGTTGGGGAACCTGGCACTCCAGAGCTGCTTGCTTGGAGGAAGTAGAGCTGGCCTCTTCCGCCTGCTGTTGCCTGTCTCTTGCCACTCTGATACCAAAAACCACCAGAGAAAGCTGCAGGAATGGTAGGAAAAAGGAAGCTGTGGCTGTTGCTTTTGAGTGGCAATGAAACAGTTACAATGTAGGTTAAAGGGATTCGCAGTGGGGCTAAGGACTCCAACCTTGGCCACAGGCAAGCTTGCACATAAATCATCCCCCTCATGGGGTGTGAGAGGGTCTATATTGATCGTGGAGTTGCCACTCTGGGGCAGTTTTCTTTATATTTAGTGGGTTAGTGCCAAGTGCTACCACTTCCCAGTAAAGGAATAAGGACCCAGCCTCTGGTCCCTAGCTGCCTTTGTTGGTGTGGGGTTCTTTGTTCAAGACTGCTTTGGAAGAGCTGCTTTTAGGGATTATCTTTTGAATACCCTGAGTGGGGAACAGGGTTCTCAAAGCCTCACAACCAAGATCATAGGAAAGGGGCCCTATTTTCCTGCTGCTTCACAGCTCAGAACATGTACTGAATGGAATGTATTTTTAAGAGAATAAAGTCTATTTTTTGTATTTTAAAGATTGGGAGGGCTAGGGAAGTAGCCCTCAAATAAACTGTTATTGCATTATAGGCCCCTTTGCTAAGGGGCATCAGTATCTGTCAGTCCACACCTACTTGCTCAGGCAGGTGCTCGGGTCTCACCCCTGCCCCTTGGAGTCTAGGTGCAGCAGCTTCTACATTCCTGCTCCAAGCATGGGACCAAGGAGGCCAGACCCTGTCGCTGGAAACCAGGGCAAAGCCATGAGCAGTGACTCAGGGCTCCTTGGGTGCATGTGTATAGTTGAAGCTGCCTGTCTGCATGTATCCTCTGGCTCCAATGCTGTCTGTTGGCTCTGCAGCACAATATGTAACCAATAAAGCTCCCTAGTTTCCATGTGCTCTTGTGTGAGTGTGAGTCAGTGATACCATTTTTGTTGATGTCATCTCTGTATACGATATCTTCTATGCATGGATGCAGCCAGGTATATTTCACTGTATTTTACTTAAAATACTTGGTCAATTACTGATGCTGCAAGGTCAGGAAACATACCTGAGGCTTAGAAAAGGACATGCTTAGAACCCATAACGAGTTAGAATCATAGAGCAGCTATTTCATTGCTATATTTTTAGGCTTTTCTGTTGTCGGACAATCCTCAGTCTGCCTGTGCCACTCATTTAAAAAGCAAAAACTTAAAAGCACTGACATTGGATCAGACACCTTAACTCCCCTGGGTAACAACAATGACAGAGCTAGGCTCCGAAGCCCATACACCTTCCACTGCGTGCTGTTCTCACCTTTCATCAGTTAACACCACTTGGTCTGATCCTGGTGTGCACATTTTCCCCATTGCTGTCACTCATTCCAAGACTAGGGAAAAAACTCTCTCCTTCATCTTCCAGTCAGACCATCAATGTAATGTCCCTTAAATCTCACTAAGACTAAAACCTCATTTAGAAAACACAAGTAAATTGTAATTTCCAGAAGCAGATCACATACATGTATTTTTAAGTAACAGTCTGTTAAGAGCCCTTGGGAAAGAACTGGTATTCTGGTCCCTACAAACTTTTACCTTACAAATCAAAAGATTTTGCAGATGTGATTAAAGATTTTGAGATGGAGATGATCTAGGTGGGTCTTAAATGATCACAGGTACCTTTATATCAGAGGGAGACAGAAAAATCTCTAAACATGAGGTGATGATAGAAGTGGAGATTGGAGTAATGTTAAGATGGAGGGAGGGGGGCCACAAGCCAAGGATACAGAAAGCAACTAGAAGCTGAAGGCGGCAAGGAAATGGAATCTTCCATCAGAGCCTGCTGGGATAATTTGTCACAGCAGCAACAGGAAATTAATACACCACTGAAGTTACCTAAATCCTTGATCTGCTCCTTGTGTAGCACTTGCCAAAATTTTTATATCAATACGTTGGATGAAAGTGTAAAGTTAACACATACCCATGGACGGAATTTGGAGAATAAAGCCAGTCACCCAAACGTGTCATCTTGTATTTTATCTTGAAAGTTCAGGTTCCTGATATCTGTATGCTTGACCTGTAGCTTCACGCCTTTGGCACACGATCACCCCACAATTCCAGTGAAGAGGTCTAGCCCCACAGACCAGGAAGCCCATTGCTTTTATAGGACGCCCCTCAACCCTATCTTCTGACCTGACCAAACCACTTTTTTCCTTTATATAAACATCTTCCGTATATAACTCTAACCCTAAAGGAAAAACGAGAGAACTAATTTTATATGAAGTTTTATTCTCAAAATATAAAAAAACTACCACACACCAGGAGACTAAGTTGTTCTCTTACAGCGCTCACTTGCCTCAGTCTTTGTGAACAGACTTCCACGCTAATGTACAGCGCCTCCCTAGCTCTAGGTCCCTCAAAGGAGGCAACTTCCGTTGTCAAAAACAGAGCAACCCCCTTGGCCACCTGACCCATCACGAGCTCCAGCAGCTGATCAGGAGTCCAGATGCCAGGACAAGTTTCTCAGGAATCTAGTATTGCTATAAGAGCTTTGCTTACGCAACAAAAGACACACACGTTGGCCTCGTCCCTTAGAATGCATCTGTCTCATATGCTTGGGGACTGCTGTGCAGGGACGCCTGGCGTGGCCTGGCGAGGCAAGGTATACATAGCTCCCAAGAACTGGTCTGCGATCCTTCCCGCTTCTCGAAGCCCACTCAGCAGAGCACCATGGACTGTGGCTGGGTAGTTGCGGATTGTGTGTTCTCCAGCAAAGAAGAGTCGTGGAATTGGCTATTTCAGGAAAAAAGTGAGAGAGAAAATCAGCAGGTTGCAAACCTACCTTTATTCTTGTGTGTGACAATGCCCCCCCGTCAACAGGCAGAATTTTCCTAGAAATGATACGTAGAAAGGGGACAATAAAACTCAGCCCAGCCTTAGTTCTGGAGTAATGTTTACCTGCATCTGTTCTTTATAACTTTGGGGGATACCCAGTTCTACAGCTTCCTTTGCCTCATGTAGTCTTTGCCTCATGTAGTGCACCTATGGGTGGGGGGCGGGATTCCTGACTACTGAGAACTATAGAGAATACAGCATCTGTTCTTAGGAAGGCTCTTGTCTCTTAGATCAGGCTTACCACAAGGTCCTGAGAACACTTACTACTACCCTTTGGAGCAGGGTCTGGCATCGGCTAGACAAGGACCCAAGGTTATTTCTCAGGCGCATGCCCTGGAGGTCCCTAGTGATTAGGCTCCTGCAACAATCCTATGAGTCACTACAAAATGGAGTACAATTACAAATGTTTTGGGTTTTGTTTTATAGGGACAAAAATATGAGTAAGTTATTGTTTTCTAGTCTGGACTCTTCCACTCTAAACACACTATCTAGATTTACAAAGCCAAATGTAAGAAATCTGACACAAATGATACTGCTCCTCGCTTCTCTGCTTTGGATTATCTGAAAGGGTCCAAGGACAGAACCCTTGGATCAAAATCTAAAATCAGTGGCATCATTTTTACCGAGATCCTGGGATACTGGCCTCTTCCCAAATAAGCCCAGGTACCGTCTGTCAGTTTCTCACCTGTGGGGCACCTGGAATTGAGGGGCCAGGAGTGATTGGCTGAGCCATTAGATCATAGTCATTTCCAGATGATCCTGCGGCTACGTAAGAATAGGAGCCCCGGGCCCAGGGATCAGCACGCCAGCGAGACACCACAGTTTCCTTGGGCTAACGAAAAAACCATGAGCAGAAGTTATTACTGAACTCCAAAAACCATTCATCTCTGAAAGGGAGAAAAGCTGCGGCGAGTAGGGATACAAGTAAGAGAGAGAGAGAGGCAACAGATATGAGAGCTCGCCAAGTGGTGAATGCTGCCGCTTTAAAATATTAACACCAAATGCTTTCACACTGCAAGGAAGCCTCCATGTTGCCCTCTTATCTCCGAATCCAGAGAGCTACTCGGGACTTGACCAAAATTCTCTTACAAATTCACATGATGCATTAAATACGCCTCCTCTCAAAAGAATCATAGGGTCAATGTGTTTCAATGAGTCTAAAGAATAGAAAAAAGTACCCAGAGATTCTCTTAAGACCTCCCTGAGAGAGTCCCTGAGCCACTGTCTGGAGGGTGGGGGATAGTATGATTCCATGAGTAGAGACAGCAGACCACATACTGGGGAGCTTTTCTGAATCCCACTTAGGGCACAAACTCCAAACATTAGCATTCATGTAAATCCAGCACGCACTTCTCAATTCCGGCTGAAACTACTGACCAAGAACCTGTGCCACAACTTGAGAGAATACAAGTTGTCCCCCACCTACTTACTTGCCCCGACTCACCTACTTACCTGGGGCACTGCACTGCTACCAAAAATCCCTTTGAGAATGGCCAGGCATCGGCCAACAATCACATCATCACTTATGTTTTCCATGATGCCAGCAGCTTCTCCTGCTACTAGTGCCAATAGTATTGGAGCTAGGGAAACAGAAAGGACAATTCCAGGGTTTTCTTACAGACTTTTCTCAAGAACCTCCTTAAGGGGGTCCCACATTAATCTTGGCCATCAGAGTGCCAATAGATAGGCATGCACCATTCACGCTAGAGATAAATGGTTTCTAAAACAGCAACTTGAAATCTATCCCCAGAAGGGAGCTGACAAACTATAGTGAGTGAAGTGTGACTCATGCACTTCACTGCTTATGACTGCAGAATACAGAAGTCCTGAAGATACCAAATCAGACCCTGTCAACAAAAGAAAACTGAGTATCCCTATATTTAGGTATTTAGGCAAAGAACTGTTAGCCCTGACCACCGTAGTCAGCTCCCCAAGTGCTATCCTCGGCCATCCCAGGCCCCAAGCCCACTACCACCTTTACTAATACACTTGGTGAATATCTATCCAACAGGCTTATGTGATTGGCATAGTATTAGATGCTGGGGATATAAAGCTATAAACTAGACTATATAATCCACAGGTGGGGGGGTGGGGTGTGTGTGTGTGTGTGTGTGTGATTACAAACTGTGACAAACTATGAAGAAAAACAAGATAACAGAGAAAAGAATACAGGAACATAGATTTGAGGCAGTGGAGGTATGTGTATCCTGGTAGTCCTCTGTGAAAGAGTGACATTTAGGTCAAGACCAGAAGGTTGGGTTGAGCTATGCCATGTTGGGAAGGAAGAGAAGAAAAAAGCACCCCAGGCCCAGGTGACAGCACACGCGGAGGCCCTGAAGTAGAGAACAGCACGGTGCTCCGGGACTGTAGGAGCGCAGACAAGTGTGCCTGGAGCGCAGGGAGTGGGGAGGGGCGGGGTGGAGGTCAAGATGAACAATGAGGAAGCTGAGGAAGTAGAGAAGGGCTAGATTATGTGGGCCTTCTTAGTGGCCATAATGCAAAGCCATCAAAAGACGGAACGAAGGATAGCAGTGGCTGCTGGCAACTAAACAGGTTAAAAGAGAGTGGTTTGGACTGAGAGGTGGGCAGTGGAAAAGAAGTAAATAGCTTTGAGAGAGAGAAAGGCCGGTACTGGCAGGACCCAATGGCCTGGCTGGGGAAAGGGAAGGAGCACTCAGCTGTTGTCAGAAAGCAATGTGCTCAGGGAACGACGTGCCTCCTTAGTGGAGTTAGTGGCCCTAGCCATGTGAAGGATGGTTCAGCATCAGGCGGTGAGGAGTGATGGGAAGAACTGGGGTGGGAATCGAACTGGTTAACTGATGGTTTGCATTGCCGAGGCCATGCCTCTGGATACTGCTGCACAGGAGAATGTCTTACATTCTTTTCCTGGAATGAGGTAGGGTCTAAATATACTTTTTTTTGAAAGCTCTGTATAGGATTAAGAGCAATCCAATTATAGAAGAAAATACAACAGGAAGTAGGAGTTTGATAAGAGAGTGGTTTGGACTGAGAGGTGGGCAGTGGAAAAGAAGTAAATAGCTTTGGAAAGTAATCAAAGATTACTAAGGAAAGTAATCAAAGATTCAAGGGCAAGTCAGAAACAAAATGTGAAGATGAGGAATACAGGTTTCCCCTTCCAGGAAGCCTGTCCCCTCCTGGCTGGGTTGATTCTCTTTTATGTTTTCTCCCGCAGTGCCCCAGGCTTTCCCCCATCCCTCGCCTTACTGCCCTGTTTGGAGACTGCCTGCCTCCTCAGTGTCCCCCACAGCTAGCTGTGAGTTTCCTGAAGGCAGGGATTTTTTTCCCCCATATCCCCAGCACCTATAAAGAATTTCAAGAATTGAGTTTCTGAGAAAAACCAGAACAGTCCTAATTCTCACCCTTACAAGGAAATGAGAAAGCAGTTACCTTTGTAGAGGTTCCAGAAGAGGAAGAGCTCCCCCCTGCTGGCCGTCGTGCTGCCAACATGGCCAAAGAGATTGACGCTGGGGTCCCAGAATACCCGGTCAAAACACAACACCACCTACCACAAGAAAGGAGAACATGGGCTGGTGACAGGGCTCAGAAATGGCTTTAAGCAAAGCTTGCCTCAACAGGAAGTACTTCCTCCTTAGACCTTATTAAAGTTTCTTCTAATCTCTCCACATAACCTAGACGCCCCTATTATAAATGCACTACTTGGAATGGCAATCAGAGCTCTCCTCTTATGGGTGTGGGTTTGTGAAGTGACCCAGAAGACTAAGTTCTCATGGATATTTTACATATATCTAGGCAATGAAGTAAATTAATTGACAGGCCTCACCCTGATCCTAGAGCTGAGCGCATGGCAAATGCATAAAAATGCAAACCCCTCCCGTCCGAGTGCAGGGCACTGAGACTGGCATTGCACGGTGGGTATGAGGGGCCAGGGGTGGGTTACCTTGTTAAGGTTGCCAAATCCCATCCTTTGGACTGCAGACGTCTTCCACTCAGGAAGAGGCGGCACAAACTGAACAGCTGGTGGCTGTTGCTTCAACACCCCCAAGGGGAGGGTACAGAGAACTGCGTCACATTTATAAATAAAGGTCTGGCTTGTGGAGCGGGTATTCACAGCTATCACTTCACATCCTAAAGGAGTTCAAGCGAAAAGACTTTACTGGTGACCAGGATAGTACTGATAAAGGTACTGAGCATATACTGCCCAGCAGGATCTATATGCTATCCCAATTAATTCTTCGTAGAAGTCTGTAAAGTTGGTTCTAGTCATTTTTTTTGTAGAAGAAAACTGTGGTACAGGTGAAGTAATTTGTTGAAGGCCATACAAGTAATTAATGTCAAGATGATTCAAACCCTAATAGTCAGCCTCAGAGTCCTCGATCTTCACCATCGCACTATCCTACCTCCCTGGTACTCTAATGATCTTCTGGACTAGTAAAAGGACCTGATTGTTTACCAAAGTTAAGTAAATTTAGAAAATATTCAGAGTGAAATGTCTCCCAATAGAACCAATACCTCCTCCACTGCGGGTAGGTGCTCACTCACTAGGAACCAAGAGAAGAATGACACCAGAAGGCTGTGGTGCAGACCGTGGCTGCAGCTCAGACCGGCGGATCATGCTATTCTTGAGGATACGCTGTGATATTTAGTTTGCCTGAATATGAAGGAGCTCCAGAGTGACCACGGAAAAAGCACTGAAAGTAGGTTAATGTTATTTTTCCTCATTTGTGTTTTTCTCTTCAGTGAATACCTATTTATATAATTTCAAAAAACCATATAAATAGCTCAAATAAGTATGAGAACTCAGTATATGCCCATTTTCTGTGGCCACAGAACTAGAGAAAATGACAGAAAAGCTATTCTTGCTGTTCTTCACCTGCTTGCAAATAGCTATTTCAAGGCTGTAGATTTCTCAACACTCTGCTAGAAGCTGCTTCTGAAGGAAAAATGGAAAACTGTTGCGATGGTTATAAAAAACATATTTGTGATCTCAGAGACTCGAGAAAAGGGGCCGTGGAAGTCAAGATTGATGGCCACATCTCCACCTGTCATGAGGGCCCTCAGAGATGGGGGTGACTAGTTACCATAAGGAGTTCAAGACTATTAATTCCAAAAGAGGGTAGACGACAGGTTATCTGTACTTCACATTAAATGTATCTGAAACCAGCAATAATGAGCACTGAGCCCACTGCCACAGGAATCACAGGGCATTTTCCATCTTTGAAGTCAACTTATTAGTAGGACTGCTGCTGGAACGAGAAAGCAGGCTAAGCTGTTAGCCAACACAAATAGGAAAAGCCAGAATGGATCCAAAGACCAAGGTGCAGATGGTGAAATATAGGGGTGGGTCCCGCTGGAGCCTAGGGGCCAAAATCCTGGTATTTAAGAGTATGCTTAACAAAATTAGATCCAAACTCACTGGTTGTTATTATAATAACAAACTAATTTATGCACAGATTGGAAACAAACTTGCCTCAATTTTCTGGACTATACAATGACAAGACTAGAACCTCCAAAGGATCTATGGGCTCAATCCTTTTGCGAATGCATCTTTTTTTAAAAATTAGGAGCCATAGTTTATAAGACACTTTCAGGAAATGTACCTAATATTTTTTCTACAGGTCAAGCTCAAAAAAAGACCAGTACCATGTTTCAGAGTCAGAGATTTATCTCACCAGTAAAGCAGTGACGTACCTGATGCTGTGTAGCGAACCTGCCGAACTGCTGTATTCAATTTTATGTCTAGGCCTTCTGCTAAAGCCACAGGCACGCATGAGTAGCCATTTCTCACTGTCAGGTGGCTGCCAGTAAACTCAAAGTCATCATCCTAAAGAGGAAAGGACATATTTTCACATTTTCTTGATCTAAGTTATACTGAGTTTGTAAAGTAACACTAAAAACACCTCCTTGTAGAAACTGTTAATATGCTAAGGCCAAAATTAAAGAACAGTCACTCAGTATTCAGATATAGCTGCCCAAGGAAACTGATGGGAAAAGAAAAAATGTCAAAATGTCCACAATGGCTATCTTTGGGCAGGGAGATTAAGGCAGTTTCTTTTTCCCTAAAGTTTTTATCACTAAGTCCAGACTATTCACGGGGGGGTGGGAGAAGGAAGGAAGCTGATTCAGTAAATTCAGATGATTAGATCATAAAAGTTTGTTTGGCTTTTGAACGCATTACAGATTTGGTAGGATAGCAAAATCACCATCTTAATTACATTTTCTTTTAGGAGCAAAATCAGTTTTCCTTAAACTTACAAGTTTTAAAGTTGAGGAAGACTTCCAACACTAAAGTCAGTCAGAATAGATGAAGGCAATCTAGGATTATAAAGAGTGACCCAAGATTATCCATATAGTAAAAGAAGTCGAAGTTCAGCCTGGAAAAATGCCCCAAATGATCTTATTTCTTTGAATTTACTGAAACTTTTGAAGGCTAGTTTTTCCAATTTCATGAGAGAGAAACTTTTGAAGGCTAGTTTTTCCAATTTCATGAAATTCCATGGGAAAACGTACCACAATTCTCAGAAATTAGATAAAAATACTAAGCGGGAAGCAAAACTCTCACCACTTAGTGAATGACTCATTTGCTCATTTGGATCAGTTCAAATCACTCACATTCAAAATTCAATTATTACAAATGGATATATACTGAAACTTCAAATGATAAGTCAGTGACCAGGAAAGGTCTAATTTAGTATTTAAATGAAAAATCATAAAGAAATTGGGAATTCTGCAAAATTTTTACACTACCAAATCCAATCTTCTGTTAATTCAAATGCTAAAGAACAGCAAAGTATAATCTAAAGATTAAGTCAAAATAATCTTACTAGAAAAATGTATAATGAAAATAAAAATATATAAATAAAAAGGTAATATTTACTTCTATGCAGTCTCAAGTCTGGCCAAAGTCTTAGATTTAGAGATTGGTCCATTCAATATGTAAAAAGGCCTGTGACTTCTCACCAGTTTAAGAGTAAGTTACACTTAAAACTATTCAAGAATAAAAGATGCTTAAGACTTGCATACTGTGAACTATAAATAATGCTGAGAATAATTAATTAGATAACCCTATGGAAAAATACGAACCCTATTCTCACCTCCCACTATACACAAAAATTAAGTCAAAATGGATCATAGACCTAACAAGAGCTAAGTGCATAAAACTTCAGGAAGGAAACAGGAAAAAAATCTTTGCGACCTTGGTTTAGACAAAAAAATTTTCAGGATATAAAAAGCCTAAAAGACTTAATAAAATAGGACTTCGTAAAATTAAAAACTTGGCTCTTTAAAAGATACCATTTAGAAAATGAAAAGGCAAGCTACAGACTTGTAGAAAATATCTGCAAAACATAAATCTGACTAGAAAATTGTACCCAGAATTTAAAGAATAAACTCTTACAATTCAACAAAAAGACAACCAGATTTTTTAAATGGGCAAAAAATCTGAATAGACTTTTTACCAAAGAACTGAATACGAATGAATGGCCAGTAAGTAAGTATGTGAAAAGATGCTTCACCTCACTAGTCATCAGGGAAATGCAAATTAAAATCATAATGAAATATTACTATACACCCATTAGAATGGCCAAAATTTTAAAAACTGACAGGACCAAGTACTGGTGAGGATATGGAGCAACTGGAACTTCCATACATTGCTGGTGGGAATGCAATTTGGAATAGTTTGGAAACTTCTTATAAAGCTCTCTAAAATCTTCCTGTAAGACCCAGCAATTTCACTCTTAGATATTTATCCAAGAGAAAGACATGAACGTTCATATCAGCTTTAATTATTTATAGATAAAAAATGCAAACAACCCAAATGTCCATCAATGTACCAGTGAACAATCTGTAGCATATCCAAATAATTGAACACTACTGAACAATAAAAAGGAACAAACTATTGATATACACAATGAGTCTCAAAAGCTTCTAAGTAAGAGAAATCACACACAAAAGGGTATATATATTACATGATTATATATTGTATAGTTCAATTTATATGTAATTCTAGAAAAAGCAAAACTGTAGTGACAGAAAGCAAATCAATAGTTGTCTAGGGCCAAGAGCAGGAGAGTTAGGGAGCAACTGCGAAAGGGCCAGAGAGAACTTTTAAGGATGGTAAAATGTTCTACATCTTTGTGATCCATTTTGAGTTAATTTTTGTGTATAGTGGGAGGTAACAGAAGGGTTCATATTTTTCCCATAGGGTTATCTAATTAACTATTCTGGCATCACCCATTTTATTTGTCTTGGCACCTTTGTTGAAAATCAGCTGACCATGTGTTAGTTTGTTTATGGTTGCTTTTTTTGTTCATTTATCTGTCTATACCTTTATGGTATTGGTTCATAACTATATAAGTCGGGCCAAACCAAGTTGTTCACTCAAAATAGGTGAGTTTTATTGTATGTAAATGATCTCTCTGAAAGCTGTTTAAAAACACACATATAAAGAAATTAAGTTTCTCTTAAGGGCTCTCTCAAAGACATGTGCCAACAAATAAATGATAAAGGAATTTACCTGATCCCAATGTTTAAGGGAGAGCGTAGAAAGAGGTGTGGCATTAGCAAATTCTAGATTTGCAAAATGCCAATCAAGTATTTGTCTGTCTCTTGATGACAGATACACATCACTGCAAAAGGAAAACAGAGGAGCACAAAGTTATTAAAGGACTACTATTATTCTCAATGGGCTGACGTGGATAATCTCAGTAAACTGTGTGGGAAGCTAAACCTGGAACTGCGCCTTATGTGAAGAAATCCTAAGTCCTGATCTGTCTTATTAACCCCTTTATTCCTGGTGCCTAGAGCAGTGCGAAGCTCACTACATAAAGCAAATTACAATCAGGACTCGGTTGTCGGGAGGGAAAAAAAAAGACTTCATATTGTTACCTTGCATTATAAAAGCAATTTGTTGTAAAAAATTTTGTTTTATATTTGAAATAAAGCATGGACTTTTTAGCAAGAACAGGTAGCATCCCTGAATATAGAGCAAAGAAGGTATGCATGAAGCCCAGAAGCAACATAGAACACAGAGTATCAGCGTATTAAGTATTCACTGTCAAAAATCCAATGGAAATAAGTGTAATACCTTCCTAGTCCCCAGAATTATGGGAATTTAAAGCAACATCACCTTCTACACCACTCAGAGAAGATAATTTTCACTTACTACATTGTCATTCACATATCGGATTTTATGGAGAAAACCTATCTTAAAAAACAATACATTTAAGTATCTAGGACACTCTTACACATTAAAATATAAGACTAGGAGATTTAGGAACCTGACAAGCACAGTTGAACATTGAACAAGATGTGGTTAAGGGCAATGACTTCCACCTCACCTTGTACAGTCAAATACCTGTATAACATGACTCTCCCAAAACTTAACTAGCCTACTGTGGACCAGAAGCCTCACCGATAACATCATCGATTAAACACATATTTTGTATACGTAATATATACTGTATTCTTACAATAGAGCTAAAGAAAGTTATAAGGAAAATATGTACATATACTTTAGAAACTCAAGACACACCTAGCCTTTTCTTAACTTTTTTGATATTTCTAGGCTATGAGGTTGTAAGTTTCTTCGAATTATCACAAATCTCCAAAAATTTTCCAATATATTTACTGAAAAAGATCCATATATAAATGGACTTGTGCAGCTCAAACCTGTGTTGTTCAGGGTAAATTGTAGTCCATACGCATAGATACCTTCCATTCATTAAACAATGTGTAATCTATTCACCAAACAAAAGGCTCATGGTGCTTTATAATTTCTCTCTAAAGCTAACAGAAAGAATAGTAAAAGCTATCCCTCTGAATGTTTGTGTGTTTTTCTTACCTTGGGGGATTAGCTTCCAATTCTTGAAGTTTTTCTTCTAGCTTTCCTTGTGTTTCAGCTAATTCATCATATTCCTGATAAAATTAAGAGAACTACATTTATCTGGAGGTGTTAGAAACCCACCTAGTTATTTATATCACAGAGTGTATGGCCTGGAGTACATCCCTGTCCAGGTCATATCTGAGTGTCTCAGCTTAAGGCTCTGTCAGGGCTCAGGGATGGTTGTTCTTGGAGACAAGTTACAGTGTGAGCCTGGAATTAAGACTGGGGGAAGGAGTATGAAAAAGAATAGCCACTGCCTCTTCCTGTCCATTTAACATGTACCTAGCATGAATAAACACTTTAGATCCCCTACAAGTCAGGTAGTATTAACGCTAGATGAGGGGAATAAGAAGCCCAAGGTCACATGACTAGGAGACACTAAGTTTCAGTTTTCGACCAGAAAGTTTGACTCCAAATGACTCTGAAGTCCATGTTCAATATCATTATTCTAAACTGTCAGTGATAAACTATGACAGAGGGCTAAAATGAAATGTAAGTAAGCTAAAGTATGAGATTGTGAAGACAAAGTAGGAATTCTGCAGAAAAAGCAGATCTCAAACCAAACTAACCAATTAAGTCCCCAAGGATCTTGTGTACCAAACCTTCTTTCTACTATAGGCATCTTGGCTAGTGGCTCTCTCTTTTCCAAAGTTTCTCACATCTATACTATTTCTTAGGATTCCAAGTAAAACCAACTAGGCATGTATGTATACCATACCTTGCACAGAGCAGTCAGATCCCTGTGTTTGCTTTTCACTAAGAACTCAGCAGTGATATCTCTGGGTGGCTTGACTTCAGATGCTTCTTTGTATTGCTGATGGAGTTCTTTAATTTTCTCTTTCAAATTTACCATCTAAGAGGGAAAGATACAAATTTACCATTCCAGATAGTAATGTAATTCATCTCTAAATCATGTGCTTTGGCTCCTGCCCTAAACTGCTATTATACCAAAAGAGGGTTACAATGCAATGTCCTTAGAATTCTTAAATATCTCTTCTACATCATGACATAGTAGAACAGGAAAGAAATCCTATATGGCTCAACACAGAGGTATCATCACTATCAGATAAGATTGGCTCTGTTTTCTAAAACAAATGAGAGAACTAAGAGTGTCCCATAATTTTTCTCTCACACACACACATTTTAATTTTCAGGAAAAATGAACCACCACGATTTGCTTTTTAAATATATAAAAGGTGAAATCATCACACAAAGCACCTTAAGGAACCATTTTGTCAGGTTTCTGATGGTACTGCACAGTACTAGGGAAAGCTTGAGACTGGGGACCCCACAGCTATCTTGCCAGTTGGCCGTTCTCTACGCACTCTCTTTATTTCATCTTTACCACAATCCATGAAGTAGTGCCAGTGAGAGTGAGGCAAGAGTCCGGTCACAAGATGCACCCAGATTTCACATTATAAAGCTCTCCACTCAGGAGCTGTCCCACTTCATGTTTTCTCCCTAGGCTGGTGTTAAGTTCGCAGCTGGCAGGATGAGGAGAAACAAATGGTTTCCTAGTCTGCAGCCGGGGCTCTGGAGGGTGGTGATAAAGAGCCCTCAACAGATGTATACCCTTGGGGAATATCCTCATATTGGCAGAAGTGAAATAATTATGGCAATGAATTATGGTCCTGGCTGCTGAGGACCTTGGGAACTTGACCGGAGGACAGCTGATTTCTCTCTCCACCTAGAACTGAGCAGAGGGCACTGGGCCAGCTTTGCAACAGCCAAAGGGAACCTGACACAGGGAAGATCTATTTCCCGCCGATAATAATTTACTAATAATGACATACTGAAGACAGAAAAAATAGTGCCTTTTTCTAGTCATTATTTTCTTGAGTTCCAGTGCTTTTAAAATTTCTAAATTAAAGCCTTTTTCTACCTACTGATGTATCATTAGCTGTGAAGAAATAAACAGAGAATTTCACCTTATTAAGAAGTTCTTTCAATTCCTCCTGAGTTTTCACGATCTTTTTCCAATGTTCAATCTGCTCATCTTTGACATGCTTTTCTTGTAACCTAAGAGAGACAATATACGTATGCCCTCATCACACATCCGGCTTTGCAGCACAAGACAGATATCCATCGAAAACATTCAAGGGTATCAAAGTCCCCTGAACTTTCTAATATCTTGGAACAAGAAAGTTGGCTGGTGGCAAATTATTTTCTAGGCTATGTTAAATACATTTTAGTACCATAAAAGCTGTGGATTTTAAAACTGAGAGGGGCCTTAAGTAACATGTAATTGTTTTAAATGGTTTTACTTTTGGATTTAACTATTTCACATGAAAATAAGTAACAAATTAGCTCAAGTAAGACTTGCTGAAAAACTTAAAATATAAATAGCAAATCTCTAAATGAAATTCACTATACGACAAGTGGTACTGAAGTACTTACTGAATGACAACTTCCAGTGCCTGGCCAAGGGACACAGGCTTATTATTGAGGACATTGAAGTCCAGCTGGTGACTAAGGTAAGACGTAGCTTCCAGCAACCGGTTAAATTCTTGCTCTACCATTTCATCTTTCTCTTTAGGAACCTGAAAACCCGAAGTATAGCAGAGTTAGTTCTTATAAGACTAAACGTAATTATCCATGAAAACACAAATGCTCTACAGCTTAAAAGTCAAAAATATGTATCTCAAAGGGGAAACCTTTGAAGACAATGATTCAAACTTTCTTTTCTATGAAGTGGTCAATTCCATTAAATGATATGAAATGTTTTTGGCACTGATATTTTCCTAGTCTTCCAGTTTTGCCCTCAGAGCTGGGACTCCACCTCTATTCACGGCCACAGGATTCACACTGCAGCTAACTGACAGTATGTGGAGCACAAAGTGCCCTGGAGCCAACATGCACTGAGGTGAGCTGGGCTGACATGCAATAATACGCTGCTAACGTCCCAGAAAGCAAAGACTATCTCGACACACCCGAGGACCTTCCAGAATAAGGGTGGACAAAAAAGCCCAAGGTACCTGCTTCCCCTCAAAGATGACAGAATTTCAGGTGGGAGTAGGAAAGAGAAATGAAATTCATGGCTATTGATAAGAACACAATAGTACCTTAATTCTTTGGCAGAGTAATAGTGTTTTATGGCACCAATTAAGTTCAGACTTGAAAGTCCAAAGCTCAGATTATGAGAGACTGAAGTACTATGCCTGGCTCACTATTGTAGAGGAAAAGAACAAGCTGCAAAGAAGATCATCAAGCTGCAAGACCATGCTCCTAGTCCCTGCTGTGTCCCTGCCTATTGATGCCATCAGTTAGTTAGCTGAACAAATCTCTCTGCTACTGCTTAATTCAGCCCCAAAGTAAACTATCTGTAATTCTACTGCTGAATTCATGACAGCAGTGAGAGAAGGAAAAAGCATGTATAATGCAAGCAACTCTTCCTGTAATAAGCTGGACATCAACTGGGAAATGGGATTCAAACTATGGAATTTCACCTTACAGTTAACCTAAAATTGGTAACAAGAAAACAAAACATTAAAATAAGTTCTAATAAACACTGAGGCCTATTACAATCAGAGATAACTGACTGTGGACAAGATCATCACAGGAAGACTCTTCCTCTCATTTGAAACTTCTTAGTTTTTGCCTTCCCAATTAAAGGGATAATTTCAAAGCACAAGGCTCTGTCCCTTCACTGATAAGTCACACAAGTAACTCTAGGATGTGAGCCATGGTGTGGCAGAAAGAATATGGTAAGAAGTACAATCTGCACCAAAAAAAGAAAGGGCAAAGAACTGTAACTCTCCTTTGGACTTGTAAATGACACACACCATAATTGATTCAATCAAAATCACGTTTTAAAGCATCGAGTTCTAAAAGTCCATACATGGGAGAGATCAGAAAATCTTTAGGAACTAAAGAATCCTCCTTACCCTAAGAAATATAAATCCTTGAGAATCTTTTGGTTTAGGTTGAGAAATAAGGCAGAGAATCAGGCTTTGGATGCTTGGTGCCATTTATATATCAGGGTGGTATCTAGGGCTCAGTAAGATCAAACACATCTGATCTCCCATTCAACTCCATGGCCAAAGAAAAGGTGACACCTCTACTTCTTCTCTTGGCGACACCTCTACTTCTTCTGATTACACAGCTATCAGAGCTAATGAAAAAGACCCTCTTGTCAGGAATTTCATTTACTTTCTCATGAGTTACTTTTCCTCACTGATGTGATAGTCGTATACAGAGCAGCTCAAAGCAATGCTGAAATTTTGCTCGGTGTTAATTCCTGCAATGATGCTACAAAAGATGGTTCTAGAAACTAAATTTGATGCTCCTTTTAAAAAAGAAACAATTATATTTTCAACATGAAATCCACACAGTTATGAGACCTTCACGGATAATAGATGCAATGTGCATGACTGCTTTTCCTAGAGTACAAAAAGGTGATATTTCTATGTGTAGTTTCTAAAATGCCTAGCAAGGGGATGCTATAGCAGCAAGAGGGACCAGATCACATATGCCTCTACAATAAGGCAGAATGTGCCAATACACAAATGTGCAAATGGTACAGATTAAAGCTCTTCCAGTGTCAACGGATGGCTTGCTTCAGACAAGCTTTAATCTTTGCAGCTAGGGTGACAGTCACATAGGGAAGTTCATACTGAAAAAGGACGCAGCACTCAGGCTCAGTAACTGGGGTCCAGGGTGTGTGGTAGAGAAATATTTAAAGGGACACTGTCAAGGTTAAAGGGACCAAATATGACCTTTTGTTTCTTCCCTCTGTTTGCTGAGCAGCCCACTTGATTCATTCATTACACTTTCCCCTTTAGTTCACTCATGCCCCTCTACAAAAAACCTGACTTTTTACATGCGCTTTCAATGACAAAAACTCAAATGGCACCAGCCCAACATATAGGCGCAACTCTACAACAACAAACCAGTGTGAATGTATGATGGAAAGGACCTTGGAAGGGAAAGATTTAAGTTTCAAGCTTTTAATGGGTTATTGTAAACAGTGAAGAAAATGATTTGAAAAATTATGAAAAAAAAATACCTTGACAGTGTCCTTTTAACCAGTGCAGCAGAGAGAGAAATAAACTGTAAATAACAGCCCAACAGCCACATCAAGTTTAGTTTTGTACGACAGCAGTAAAATCAAGGCTTTAAACACACAGCATGACAGAGGCATTCTGTTAGCTCAGAAGCTGCAACCACCAGAGAAATAAGGAACAGACTGTACAGAGACCAAAATGGGAAAGTCAAAGCATAGAAATGGGCAAAAGAAAGGCAGTTTGGGGGAGGGGTAGTGGTAAAGGGAGATGGTATCAGAAAGCAGCGAGGAATAAAGCAAAACTTAATAAAAGAGAAAAGGAGAACATAGAACAGTAACAAGAACAACAAACAAACAAACAAAAACCAACCCAAGAGAGTACTGTCCTGTCTGACTGACATCAGATGACATGACTGCATCTCCACTACACACCACTCTACCTCGAGGCTCCACTTAGGAGACTATAGAAGAAACAGTCAGCAGTCAGGCCCCACCCATTTTCTGCCTAAACAATTATAGGAATGTTGCCAGTGAGACCAGGGATAGCTTCGAAACTTGAATTTTTTCCCCATTAACTTAAAAATTCCACTTTGAAATTAAAGGAATATTTGGAAAATAGTAAATAAAATACTTGTCCATTAGTCAATATTGCCTGGGAAAAAACCAGTGTTTTTGATATATTTAAATTCTGAATGTTTTTAAAATTAAGTTAGATATATTCTATTTGACATACTCAGACAGTGAAAAGAACTTTAGCAAATGACAACCTTTAAGAGCTTCTGAATACCTGTTTCAGGTCATTTCTTTCCCCTTGATGAGAACCTTCTGACTCCGTTAGCTTTACAAATAATTAGGGAAAAGAGTTGAAATACTGGCAATCTCTAAACACAAGCTGTAATAATTTTAGTTTTACCTGACCATTCTATTCTAGGTTCTTACAACTGTATCTTAAGAAAGGAACTCAGCAAATGATTATACAGGGTATAATCATTATATTAGACAGCAGCTGGATTTCTATATTACAGCACAGAAAGAACATGTAATGGCAAACTAAGAAGTTTTTTTGGGGGGGGGAGGACCCCTGGTAGGTTTTTTTTTTTTTTTTGTAAAGAATTAAACAAAAAGGATATCACTTGAAACGGATTTTGATTATGACTTTTCAAAGCCATGGGTTTCCCTATGAAAGGCTCCAGATAAACAGTTCCTTCAAGACTAAGGAAATTTGGTGAGTCTCACTGCTCTAAATAGGTACAATCCTGATTGTCTGGGTCCTATAGATTATATGGAACATTCCTGAACATGGCTGGGAGAGTGGCAGCCTGTGCACACGTCTAGCCCATGCAGAATTTAGGGAAAGCCAAGCAACTTTCTCTGGATAATGTCCCTGATCCTGCAAGAAGTCATCTCAAAGAAGAACAACTTTCTTTAGTTCTGCTTCCAGTTGCATTCTACCATCACAAGCTCTTTAGGTCTTCGAAAACATTATCTATCTCACTTCCAGTCTGTATGAGTTCTTTAGCAGCCGAGCAGAATGGAGGTAAGAGCAGCTAGGTTCTAGGTACAGAGTTCTGAGATTTAGCCAGAAGAAATCCTCAGAAATAACAACACATTGAAAAAAGCTGTAATGACCAAATCTGGCCAACAGAGGCCACAGTCAATCTCCACGTCTCCCACCATGCATTTCTAGAATTATGATAAAACAAAAGATTAATTCCTTTGATAAAACTTGGAAGAAGAATATTACATCTGAAGAGTCTCTAATTCAGATTCCCAAATAGCTGAGGGAACTGAGATATAGATACTATCCCTAAAGGGAGAATAAGGACAACGAGTATATCCTCTAAATAAAATTCAATGGGATTCTATAAATAAAAACTGTTGCCCCTTTCCCCCTCTTTAAATTCAAAGGGAATTTTTTAGGTAGTATAAATATCTGACTTCTCTAAAGCAATGACTAGGCTATGTAGAGAAGGCACACACAATGTGTCTAAAGAGTACACTCTAGCAATTCTAGCATATAGTGAAGATGCTCAGTAAATTCTTGTTAAATGAAATAAATTATTATAGTTTGGAAAAGCAAAGTAAGTATTATAACTATATTTGAAAGGAAAACAACTATTCTGCAACTTCAGGAACATTAAGGAAGACATATTTTTACACTGAGGGACTGGTAGTCAAGATTTTAAAGGGTAGAGAAAGAGTACCTTAAAAATACCAAATATATGTCCACAAAGGATGATGAAAATTGAAAAGGCCAATAAGCCTGTGTCAAAAGTATAATCTAAGCACCACTCTGTATAAATACAAGTGAAAACCTGCTACGTTATGATAGATACTGAGTATGTCCAGTTAACCGTCTTTGTGAGAGACCTGGCACCTGTTACCTTTTACCTATTATTTTTCTTCCTCATAAGAGTAGAGCCACTCAAGAAAATCAGTACCTTGTTTCTCCAAGTAGTTACTGAGTCTTTGGATCTCACTTGGTAATCTCTGTCTCTTTGTTTCTCTCAACAGTAGACCAGAGATCTTGTAATGCAGAATGCTATAGCAATACAGGAATTTGATTAAGATACCTTTTCATTACTCAAAAGAAACCAAAACAAAACTAGAATCTAAAGCCCCCGAGTTATTAGCTGGTATACAGGAGATGCAGAAAACATTCAGTCATTTCCCCTGTCTTCCTCCAACAATCCATGTTTTCAGTTCTCTCACTGTGATGCCCAAAATGTTCCTGAAATATGAATGACTCTATTTCCCAATCTTCTCCATATCCACTTAAAGCTGATTATAGTTCAGAGTATAAATCCATCATCAGTCAACCTGAGGGCAGCTGCTGTATTAGCTGCGATTGTTTTCCTAGCTAGAAGACACTTCTATTTATAGGAATATCCTCTATTAGAACCAAATAGAGAAGCCCTTGTTCTTCTCATCCAGAGCCAGAAAATCAGCCAAACACAGAAGCTTAACATTTTAGCTGTCAGTGTAGGACCAGAGAGAACAGAGAAGTAAACTCTTTTTGGGGTTCTTGTGATTGTGATAAAATGATAAGATAACAAAACAAAAACCACTTGCTATTTAATTTTTTCCTATAGCAGCAAAATGGCTAAGTATGGTGATATGTCTGTGTCTTTAAGACAAAATTGCAAGTGATATTTACAACTTTGTTAACTGCTGGCCTTGTACAGGATGAGAGAATTAATTCCTCCATAGTAACAACAGAGCCATCAAATCACCCTCTTTTCCACTGAGGCCGTCCACAAAGAATAGAGGAACATGACCCCACTTCATTTGACACCTTATTGAAGTAAAATCAATGGCTAGGTGAATGTCCACTCTAGGTAGGCCTTCTTAAGAGTAACTGTTAAAAGAAAGCTCTTTGAGAAAGAGACCCAGCTGATGCAGTCACATAGGCGATTAGAGTTGCACACACTTACTCATGCCCCAACCTTCCATGAAATATCAGCAAGGCATAGAAAAATAAGTATGAGAATTTGATCTGGAACCCCAGGCATGGATCCTGGCTCCACAATTTATTGACTATAACACATGTCTGAGCTTTAGATTCTTCCCCTGCAAAATGAGAGAACAAAGCAACTCAAATACATACTCAGATTTCCAAACTCATGAACATATTTGTAATTATAAATTAACAGGGCTATCGGCTCTTAGTACTTGTTCTGTAAGCTAAAGGCCAGTCTTTTGGTCCACAACTGTCTATTCCTACTCTGAGCTAGACTATTGGCAACAGCAAGATACAGAAACATTAACATGCCTTCTGAGGTTTAACTAACTTAAACCTCAGGCAACCTAAGGCAAGTGGAACTCAGAACTATAAAGAATTTTTCCCCAAATTTGAGAATGCTTAAAAAATCCTCCTTACTACTGCACCAAATAGAAACATACCAACTTCAAAAAAACCCTATAAAGATCAGAGTTAAATGACAATTACAAATTTCACTTGGAAAAATATCCCTGTATACAAAATGCTGAAAACCACATATCGGTTTAACAACTGTTTACTACAGTGCTACTCAAAGGGCTGATCCTGATGAGAATAAAGGAGCTTATGCCAGAACCTAAATAACAGGCCACTCCCTTTAATGAGAAAGTCTTGCTATGGAAAAAAGTCATCATCTGAACTAACAAGTGTGGTTAATGATGTAGTTTATTTATATTCTGGGGCCAGCTGTCTATCTCAACCCATAATAACCAATATTTAGTTCATGGACTGACAGCTGGTTACAGGCCACACTTGAAAGAAATACTGGTATACTATTAGAAACAAATGTTTTTTAAATGTGTTAAAGCTCCTCTAATACCAAGAAAGCAGACAATTTCTTTGGATATCTCTATAGAAAAAAGCTTTCTTTTTACTGTTAGAATAGACTTAATGAACCTAGGTGCTCTACATTCAGGAAAGTCTAAAGAAAAAGACAGTGTCTCAGTAATCAGTGATGATCTTTGGATTCCACTCCTTCTTGAGGACTAATGTGAGATACACTTTGGAGGTCTTCCTTCCTCAATTCAATTCTACACTACTGCCTAGCTACCTAAAACACCTTTCTGGTCATGTTACTTCCCTGCTCTAGACCCTCTAAAATCTCAACCTACACATCAGCCTGGCAAGCAACATCCACCACTCTAAACTTTGGCTTTATATCATTGGACCCTCACCAGTATAATCCCATCCTACTTCAGAGACCTTAGACTTAAACCTTTTGCCTCCAATGTCTGTCCCTCCACAATCACATGTTCAAGCCCTAAGCTACCTTCCCAAATGCTCTCCTTCCCTCTAAATCTCTCCCCACCTTTGCCTCTCACCTCCAGAGACTCTTTCTCTTACCCCCTTGGCTCTTCAGTAGCAATTTAGTCTTGTATCTGACCCTTGGCAAATCTGCCTTGACTTTGTGTTTCTGAAATATACATGAAGAATATGTTTTTTTTGGGAAAACTCTTAGATTTTAATGATGTCTATTACTCCTGATGCTCTGGGTTCACAAGACATCTGGAGTCACTATCTACTTTTGTATATGTTTGAAAATTTCCATAATAAAAAGTTGGGGGGGGATAATTATTAGTATACAAGTCTCACTACACTGTACCATCTTACATGGCAGGGAATGTCTTATTCACCTCTATATCTTTTACAGATCTTTGCAGAGTAGTGAAAGATTATTAAATTGTTCAGTTAACCTCTACTTCACCCTTTTACTCCCATTTCATTTTGTTCATTCTGCCAGAAAGCTACCTCCAAAAGGCCTGGCAGGAAGTTTGGATCCAGAATGCTAGAGATGGGAAAAAGGCATTCCCTGAAAGTCTGCCCTTCTCTGATATGCACCCCATAAAGCTTGAAGGTATAGGAATAGGTGAAGATGTCCCATGGGACAGATCATACAAAATTCAAGAGTTAGGATCTTAACCACTTTCAGCAACAATAGCCAAACTGTCATATGCATAGCAAATCTTCGCTTCCTCAAAACATAAAGATGATAATGTGCTTTTATCCTGAGGATTGAAGACTCCCTCACTACTGATGGGGGAATCAGTAAAACTTCTAAATAGAAACTTTTGAATTTCACTCACCCCTAAAAATTCGGACTGCTTTTCACAGTGTAAGCCCATCAGCTAGTTGTTAAACTACTCTCACTCTCCTAAACCAAACATCACTTCCATGCCACTGCCGTACTAAGCAAAGGAAGCTCCTCTGTACCTCTGGGTCAATAAATACCTACATAAGCATCTGGCTAAATACCACCATTTGGCTATCAGGCCATTAAAAACTTGAGCCTACAAACACAAAACTGAAGTCATAAAGAGCACATGGAGCTAAAGCACATGATGGGAGGCACAATACAAAGAAATGAAGAATCAGGTGTTAATTACACAGGTCTCTTGGAGTAGGTGGCCACAGCTTAATAAAAAGATTAACTTTCTAGCTAGCTTTCATTAAACGTCTAAAGATAAATGCTTAAACAGACATATAAATTTGCATACATGCAATATAATCCCTTCCTATATAGCTCAGAGTTAAGGAACAATCAGAACAATGTCACATCATTTATGCCCTCAGTTCATATGTATATGTGTGTATATTAACCCACACATTTCCCCCAAAATCGTTTTCAACTGAACCAAAAAAATTTTGAAAAGTTCTGTTTGTCTTCCACTTACAGCTTGTCCATTGGCTTCATAGAGTGGGCATTTTTGCTTGATCTTGGCCAGTTCCATATTTACTTGTTTGCTGACCACAGCCATGGGATTCCCTCCTAGAAAAAACTCAAATGATTAAATTTGACATACCTTTTATGAAGAGAACAATATTCTCAAAGCAAAAATATTTTTTACTCAAAATTTAAAATACTTTAAACTTAGGGTATGTATAATATATATTTTAAAAATACCTAAAGTAAAACAAATGTGTAAGGTAAGCATAAAGAAAGCAAAAAATTACCTTTAATCCCACAAAGTTAACATTTTATTACAGATCTAATATGCATAAAATTATAGACATACACACATACAAAAAGATAACACATATGTTTTTTAATCTTTTCAATTTAGCAGTAAATTATGGAAATCATTTCATGTTAACATGCAGCATAATTTTTAGTGTAACAATTTAATCTTGTAATTTGTGTTTTGCTCTCGCACATTAAAAATGCTCCAAATATAACATGGTCCATTTGTCTACTTTCTCAGGATAATTTGCTAAATAAAACTGGATTTGCTAGGTCCGAATGTATGTACAATTTAAATTTTGCACATATTGATACATCCTTTCAGGAATGCTATTTGTTAATTTACCTCTCACTAACACTAAGAATAGTATCTTTAACCAATATATTTTAAACCTGTATCTATGGCTTTAAAATATAAGCTTAAACAATCTTGGGAGTCTCAGACTTTATATTACAGCACAAAACCACTTACCAAGACCTGTTACTACCATGGCTCCAAGGTCAGCTACATAGTTTCCTTTGCGAAATGTGGCAACTCGTCCCCCTACACGATCCTGTTTTTCAGAAATTAAACAGCTAAAATCATCAATTCTATTTTAACCATAAGAACCTGGCATGATACCAGCCCGAGCCACTGTCTTTTATAATGTAAAAAGAAAGGTATAGTTTAGAGTTTACATGGAGTGCAGTGAACAGTACTGTGGGCATGGAGAGCAAATGAAGTCTAAGTGGAAGCCTATGTGAGGAAGAGGCAGGTAAAATGACATCTAAGAAGGATAGAACTATGATGGGAGGAAGGAAACAAACTGATAGTCAAAGATATATTTAGTCATAGGTACTGTTTGTTATCTCTACTGGCTGTCTCTAACACCACTAAGGTACAGGCTGAGCAAGAGTCGCCCATATAGAAAGTATCTGTTCACAAATTCTAACACTAAATGCCATCTTTCTATCACCGAGTTCCGACTCTTTCCCTCCATCCTCGAAGTCAGCTGTGAATGATTTGACTGATGATTTCTCTGACAAACGGTCCTCTCATGAAGGCCTATGCCCAGGGACAGAGTGTCTGCTGTACATGAACTGTTGACAATTCCTCTTACTCTTAAACAGGCCCAGGTTTATCTTTGCTGACTACTGATTTTCAAGTATGGGGAAACCTTACTAAGCTGCAGTGATATTTCAATCACGAATAAGTAATATGGGCATACTCTATAAACTACAAATACACGAAAAAGCAAAACGAAACAAAAACCTGTACACTGGATTAAAACTCTACATGGATAACGATCATAATGATCCCCTTATTACTTACTGTATTCTTAGTACACAGGGCACACAATTGTTTTCTAAATAAATAACATTTTTACATGTTATTTATATGTTATTTATTATGTTAATAAATAACATATCAGGAATTGTTTACTTTTGATTTCCCCATACTCTACTTGAAAAGACTATTTTAAAAATTAACAATTTATAACAAGCAATTTGGATTGCAGTACACATAACATTTTAAAAGCTTTTATAAAATTTTAGATCATTTAGGTTACCCTGAGAAGCGTTTTTTTAAATGATGGGAGACTGGGGAGGCCTTTAAGTTACTGGAAGATAATTAAGTCGCAAAGTTTACTCATGACAATAATTTGAACAGTAGCATCCTAACGTGTTTTTTACCCCCACTCTGTGCCAGCATCCCTTTCTTCCTTCAGTTTCCATTTCTCTCTCTAGGACTAATGAGAAGTGAACCAATATCTTGGCTTCATCAGGCCCTAAAATATGGCTGTAGTCAAAAAGCAACTACTTTCCCTTGGCTATCAAACAGAATACAGTTCACTCTGTTCCAACACTGAAAATAACTGCCTCCTGCAAAAGATGTGTCCATGAAGCCCCCATCACCACCCCAAATGACCTGCAAATACCCATCAAAAGAGATGGATCATTTACAAACTCTAAATACTCACTGAGCACCTTTCAAAGCTTTACTGTAAAAAATGCTTTATCCAATATAAATAACACTATCCAAAATACTCTAAGTATTAATACTAATCAATTTGGTTTAGTTCAAGTTATACAATTCCTTAATTTGCAACAAATAATTTCCTTATCATATTTCTATTAGGCTAGGCTTTTAAACCTAAAATAAAATTCTTACCCTGGCTTCCAGAAGTGTGACATCCATTCCAAAACTCTGTAACTGACGAGCTGCTGCCAAGCCTGAGACGCCAGAGCCTATAATAATTACCTTTCCTGTCTTTTTAGCTAAAAACAAAAAGAACAAAAATTAGAATATTTTGTTGTAGGTTTGAGTTTGCATTTATGGCATTTTATCATGAAAACCTCTAGGTTCCAAAAGTGTCATGATATCTTACAAAGCAAACAATTCTAGACAGTTATTTTCAAAATATTGAAACTATCTGAATATAAACTAGCAAATATATGAAATTTATGAACTTTAATTTAATGTTGAAAATTTATAAATGAAATTCTTTATCTTAGGATTTACTTTCTCATTTTCTTAAAAGTTAAGTGCTTTAGCATCTGTGACCTTTGGTTAACTCACTATAAATAATCTGTTTCGTTTATTTACTTCACAATTATACTAGGACAATTTGACCAGCCAACCCCTTTATTCTTAAAGCTATTTTCTTTAAGCTCTACTTCTATAGTCTTCAGTACCCCTTTTTGAAGAATTATTAAAGCATCAAAACTAAATGTATTTTAATAATAAAAATAAATGTATTAATTCTCAAAATATTCCTATCTCCTGGATTCTCGGATTCTGCAGATACCATGCAAGGGATAAATAGTATTTAAAAAATAAAAATGCAACCGTTAGCAGTAGAAAGAACTGGTCGATGAGAGAAAAATCTCGAACCTCCAGCTTTTATAATGAACTTTCACTTTTGACAAATTTTATATTTTTAACTGATTCTTCTTAAACTGGAAATCTAGTACCTTTTATTAAGTACCTATCAAAACAGAAATTATAGGAAATGAGAATTTACAAAGAGATTTTATTTTTACTTTGACTTTATAAAATAAACTTTGGAATATTCTGACTCTAAATATAGGCTTAGAAATCAAAATAAAATGCTAAAAGCCTCCTGGAAATAATATAGAGTCCTAGAACTAAAACATAAAATCATAAAATGCATTGGCCAGGTCCTTACTTGGGAGGGGTTTTATCCTCTTATAGATTCCGAAGTTGATAAGACCATGACGCTCTAAATAACTGTGAACTCGGTGAACAAGTACAGTGTCACCTACAGAATAAATGAATTTAAAAACATGTTTATATTTTTAGCAGTTAAAATGAAAAACTCTGACTCTTCTTTTTCTCCAAAATTTCTCCATACATCTTTTCCATAAGCCTTTAGAAAAGTGATTCATAGAACAATTAGTCTGTGAGGTAGTACAAAATGCATGTTACATAAGGAATTTTTAAGAATGACACTACCCTGGAGACGAAATGAAAGACAAAACCAATTCTTTTTAATGTAGTATTATGTTCATTTACTTTGGCAAAAACGTTACACGATTTTGTTGCTGGTAAATGGGTTATGAGAGAGCCAGATAGCCAGCCAATTGAACATCAACAAAGTACTCCAGGGATTAAAGTTGGAACATAGGTCTGGGGAAACTATAAGCAATCTCTTGAACTCACTCATCTGTCAACGCAATTTAAAAACCAGGAAAACAATTACAAACATACAAAATAGCTTTTCTACAAGGCTCATTTTTGCACAGCACGAGGTAAAATAAAAGGAAAATATGAATAAAAAAATTAATGTTTTATTAAGAAACCATGAGCCTCCTGGAAGAAAATATTTATTTTCACAATCCAACACGAGTCCTACTGAAAACATTACTTACTGTTATAAGGTGCTTCTAATTGTTGGAGAGTAGCCTCAAATGTAAGCTGAATCTTCGGATTATCCAACCACAACTGCAACTGTATTTAAACAATAGAAATTGTATTACATACGATTAGAAACAGACCATTTGAACACTTTAATATATCTGTTTAAGGCCCCAAATATGGGCTTTTCCTTTCTTTGAAACAATGAAGAAGAAACTGATGAAATACAAAACCATGTCAAATGAGTGAATTATTGAAGAAGCTGGGAGGTATTTAACCTAAAAAGAAAAATACCTAGTAATTTGCCAAGATCATACATTTGGTAAGAAGCAAATAGAATTTAAACCTGGGTTACATGATTTGAGAGATACCAAGTAGATAAAATCCGCAAAGTCAGATGATTGACTAGATATACAGAAGTAGGGGGAAAAGAGGTGCCAAGCATCACTCCTCAGTTTTCGGCTTGCACAACTAAATAAGTTGGTATACCATTCAGAGAATGAGGATCACTGAAAGAAGAGATAATGAATCTAGTTTTTAGACGATCAAAGAGATATAAGGTTGACATCTAGGTATATAGCTGAGGCTCAGAGGAGAGTCAAGGTCTAGAGCCATTTGCTTATGGGTAATAACTGAAGTCAAATGTGTAGAAGAGGGCTTCTGGGGAAAAAAAACAGAAGAGAGGAGAGGACCAGAGCCTTGAGGAACTCCAGCCAGCTCACGTAATGACCTGCTGTTCCAAGGATAAGCCTACAAAGCAGTCAGAGAGGAAAACAGCCATGGGAGCAGGAGAAACACCGGAACACTATGTTATGTTAAGGGAGTAGTGTGTTCAAGAAAAAGGAGTGGTCAATTATTTCAAATACTGCTGAAAAAGCAGTAAGGTGAGGAGTGAAAAATATTATGGTACAATCAATGGCCTCTAATATGATTTCTCTTCATATTGAATATATATCTGCAAAATGCAAGAACAACTACATACCACCACATTCGAGTCTTAGCTAAAACTTAAGACTGTTCCATAGACAAGTTTCGATGAAGAAGGAATTTGGTCATGTCTAAATAAAATTAAAAGATGTAACCAAATTCATATGCATCTCTACTTTTCTCTGTGGTCACTGTCATGGGAAAATGAAATTCCTCAAGTACACCCTGGGCCCAAGCTCCTTACCCCTAAACGTAAGCCTTCCTTCTCCTTCCACCCTATAAAATAAAGCTCAGGTCATAGGTTCTACTTCAATAATCCTAAAGTTGCACTTTTAAAATGTGGAAGCAAAACAAGTAGTTTAAGACAAGATAACTGATAGAATCTTATAGGAGACAATGATTCATGTTCTGTTTTATAGCCAGAGATCAAAACTCTAACCTGGGCCAGTCTTTACCCAATTCTGGACTTCTGGTCACAGGAAATGAATCAGTGAAAACAGATCACTGTAAATCCACCACTCGAATTCAAGTAAAAAGTGAAAACACCCCTCAGATGAATTAAAAAGACAATTTTATCTAAAAAATCCACTTAAATCAAATGTTGATATGCCACACAGATGCTGATTCAGTTATAAGATAGATCAGACTCAGAAATACATTCAAAATTTTCCACTCATTTAAAAAAAAAATCAACTGTTTTTTCTTCACAAAAAAAGAACCTTTACTCTGTATTACAAAAACCCAGTATAACCTACAAATCACTCTAGCTAAATGACATTTAACAATCCATACTTAGTAATGGTTTTGCAATCTAACAGCCAAAATAAAGTTAGTGGTGGCTAAAAAGTGGACATGCTAAAACGACACCTCTGAGCTATATACAAAATAACAAATTAACAAATTAAAATGTAAATTTGCTTTGATCAGCCCCGAGTACAATGTTCTGAATAGTACCTTGCTCTCTTCTACTCTATGGCTAAAGAATTTCTCATGAATAAAGGACATGAAACAAAAATTCACAGAAGAAACACACGCAACTAATAAATGTGAAGAAGCAGTCAAAGTAATCAAAGAAATAGAAAATACATAAAATGATTTTGGTCTATTATAGCAGCACAAATTATCATCATTTTAAAAACAAAAACAGGGGTGGGGCAAGGCAATGAGGGTGTCACCTGGTTCAACCTCTCAGGGAAGCAATCTGGCAATAGATATCAAACTTAAAGTGTTTATAATTTTTAACAAAGTTGTTTTCCTTCTGGAACTCTATCAAAAGGAAATAAACAGTCTAGAATGTATAAAAGTTGTTCAGAGCTTAATTATAATAAAGCAAAAATATTTAAATGTCCAACAGTTAAATTACGACCCAACTGTCAAGACAAAATATTACGCAGGCATTAAAATCAATCATTTAGCCAGAGGAGAAGGATAAACCAGATGAATAGAACAGAATAAGGGTTTCTTTTATCCTAGGAAAAATGACAAAGTGATTATTTTAAAAGTATATTAAAAAAAATGTTACAGACTCATATTGCTTACGATGTTATGAGGAATGAAAAGGAGCCAAAAAATGAGAGCAAGTCGGATCTCAATTTTCTAAAAACAAGAATTACATATATGTTTAAAAATATCTGAAGAAAAAAACAACTAATTTTAAACAACAGTTCTGTCTTTTTCCCATATTCTTTGTAAGAGTAATAAGTACTTTCTATAATCAAGGTAGAAAAGATGACACGGAAACTTACTGTGCGGTTTCTAATAAACAGAAAAACCTTCTGGGTCTGTTGTGGTCCACTGATGATATCTGGAAAACAAGCTGCTTCTTGAGAAGTCATCCGGTCATGAGGAAGTCTACTCTGGAACGCTGCACCCTCCACACCTAGCAAAGAAAGCAAACGACTCTGGGAAAAGTGCAAGTGAATACAAAACTTAGGATAATGACTATGCCTTCAAACTTCTTTTTGGCCTGAAGAACCTCTATAAAGCTTTGCCTCAGACAATCCTACCTCCTTTTCTAACAAAACAATTTGCTCAAAAGCTAAAATAGCCTTATAATTTAGGCGCTCAGGTGTAACATTCCAAAATTACAGTCTACTGAGTGAAATACATGTTATGAAACTTAACGAGACACTGGAATATTTTTTCTTTTACAAAACAATTTTATAATATTGGAGGACACACTAATTAAAATTAGTATCAATAATACTCTATAATAAAATTTAAAAATAAAGAACCAGAATAAAGGAAAATACAGAAAAGCAAGAGAGGCTATGGAGTGGTAAACACAATCACATGCCTTCTTTTGGGATTATAGCAGGGAACAAGAGGACTCTAAGGTTTAATAATCAACAGGACAAAATACACTATCTTGTCAATGGTATCATCCATTAGTTCCTATAATTCATTGCTGGCAAGCAGTGAGAGAAATTAAGCAGACTGCAACTATGAGACAAAAGAAAGCAAGGAATTTTCCTTTTCTGGCAGAAACATTAGAAATGTTTCAGTACGTACCAAGTAAATTCGTTACTGCATATGCTATATACTACATATACTTGTAGTGTATAAATATCTTATATACTACAAGTAAAATATATGTTATTTTGAAACTCTTTAAATTGGGTATTAAATTGATGTTTTCATAAGCTGCTGGTTAAGCACATCTTTATAACATGTCCTTATATATATATTTACATATATTTTACTTGTATATCTAAGATCGCCTTATAAAAATATATTTAACCACCAGCTTATGAAAATATCAAGACACAATTTAAAGAGTTTTAAAATTCAATACCACTGAAGTAATTATATACGAGTAATGAAATAGCCACCTGATATCCACTTATTTTAAAGCACATAAAACAAGTTGGAAGCACTGATAATGAAAGCAAAATTAAAGGAAAGGCATTTGTAGGATTAGGAGAATAAAAAGAACAAGGCAGGAAAGTTCTAAATTAGAAAATTATAGCTTAGCCATTGAGGTGCTGTTTCCACAAAGACATTCAAACACTACCTAGAAAAAAGCAATGGTTAACCAGAGGTTAAGCAAAAATGCCTAATGCTAATATGGGCTGCACATTAAGAAACACTGCTTTTGGAGACAAGGGGAAAAATCTATCCATCCACAGTGGATAATGAGGGCACAAATGCTGTTTCAAATAACTAAAGTAAATCAATCCTTACATTTAATGAATACCAACCTAAAATTAAAGACTGTCTGGATAATTTTATTCCTTAAAGAAAAAAATAATCAGTAAGAGCCATGTATTTGAGGATGGAGCATGAAATTAAGGCAAGAAAAGAAGAAATGCTGACTATCAGGGGTACAGGTTATTTCAGTAATGTGAAATTTTCTGAAACTATACAGCTCTAATATCCCCAGCCCCCTACCACCAAAATCAAAACAAACAAAAAACAAAACTAAGATCAAAAACATGTCACATTATAAGGAGCATTATATACATAATAATAATAATCCTGAGTATTTGGACCAAGTATCTCTTAATAGTTTACTTCTTGGTATATTTCATGAGTGTGCACTATTAACACGAAAATCCATAAAATCTATAAATTTTACTTCTCTCTCCTCAAAATAGGGGTAGCTTGCTTTCTTAGATATATTACCTTCTACATGTTTAATAGGTGATCACTGAATATCAACCCTACTGCAAAATATAGTCAATGACAGGAAAACCATGTAGGAAAAAACACTAAATTTTATACATCTGGCTCCTTGTTCTAAGAGTTCTTATCATCAAAAATCACTAATCTAGCTGGCTAACTTTGGGAATCTTGAGGATATGTAACAATTAAGACGTTTTATTAAGTCATGTGGTAGTTTTAAAGTATCTTTAAATCAAATATCAAAAGCTTAACAAAAGGAATTTAAAGAAGCCAAAAGTTGTGACATTGGTGTATCCGTGAATAGTCTCTTCTCTATCTCGATCTTCTACGATCACATCTAAAAAACCTAATTGTTCCTAAATAATCAATTTTTAAAAATGAAAAATGGCTTCTAAAAATTCTCAGTAATTATTACCTTCCTCTTGGTTTTTAGAGATGAAGACTATTATTTCAAGGAAAGACGACTATCGAAATCAAGATAAAAAGCCTGCAAGATAAAAATCTAATCTTTTTTCAAAGAAAAATTAATTTGGAACCTAAACTGTTCAGGAGTTAAACCAAAAACATCCTTTTTATAGGATATTTCCAAAATGAACTAATAGACCACTCTGGATAATCTAACTCATGTTCTCCTTTAGAGGAAGACACCTTAGATAATACAGCTGACTTTAATGATATCCTTATTAAAGGGAAGTATCAGTAGTACAGATAATTCAGAAATAACTTATACTTGGCTCTGGAATATAGCTTTTTACTTTGGTGTTTGCGTGCACTTAACAGAATCTGGTATTCCAGAAATCTAGACTCTTTCAAAGGTGCTATCTAAAATTTTTTAAAGCCCAAGGCTGCCTACATAACAATCTTGCCCTTTGGTCAATTCCTTTTTATCACTATTTCACATAGGAAATGCCAGCATCACCTTTCAAAACATAGTCATGCTAAAAGCACTACCGCCCTTTCTAATGGTCTGGCTCAGCAATTTCTCTGAATACAGTAGTAGTAGTTACATTGTATAAGGGAATAATTTAGACCTTTTCAGATAGATAAATTTGAGAGGCATTGAGAGGCAGAAGAGAAGAGGGAAGAGATGATGATATAGGCCTTCTAGTCCATTAAATCATTTCTCCCCTGATTCTGATGATAAAGGTAGCATCTTGAGAAGAATAAGGTAACAGATATATAAAAATTAACAAAGAAAAGAAGGTCTCTATGAGTTACTTGTCATTTTTTTTTTTCCAGAAAGTAGATAAATTAACTATAATTAGATTTCTAGCTGAAGAGTGAAAACAAAAGCCTGACAGGACCTACCTATAAAAGACTACTTAAAATTAGTAAACTACAGATATGCCATATCTAGTCCTATAATAGTTTTTTGAAATAAAAAGAGTAAAGAATAGGGGGAGAGGAAAGGAAAAAAGAGAATCCCATGATTTCTTGTTTTAGAGGTTTGATTTTTAGGATAAACAGACACCAAATGATTCTATGAGGGACAGTGTAATGAATAGTCTGATTAAAAAAACAAGACCTCTAGGTTCTCACTCCTTCAACTGCTGGCGTATCCCTGGGTCAAGTCATTTAACTTTGTTTCAGGTCTGAATCCATAAAACAGGTGATACAATACTACCTGTTTGTCTAGGAAGCTAGACAAGATGACCTTGAGTTCCCTTCCAACTTAAGATTTAGGATGTACACACCAACTTGATGTGGATTTTAAAAAATCAAGATATGATCCTGGCCCCAAGATACTCATGAGGGTCATTTGGTTTTATTAAGAGAAGAATGTTGATCACTTATAACTAAATGTTTCTAATGCTGATGTATCATCTCACAAATACATGCTTCTGAACATGACAAAGATCTGAAGAGAGATCTCAGAATAGTCACTTCCATTCCTGGAAACACTTAAAATTCATGTTCTACTAATATTAAGTCAGTAGCACCACAGTTTTAAATGTAAGTCTGCTTTTACTTTTAGCAATATAACATAGTTAAATTAAGCAGAAGAGTAAATTTATTCACATAAAAACAAAAAAGCAACAAGAAAATAATATATTTCTTCAAGATTAAAGTTCTAAAGTCTATCTCTGATCCTCAACAATTCCATGATGACCCAATTGTTCGTCCTTTGATGAAAAGCACTCTCAAAGGTTAATCTGCCACAGATATAGACTCTGAATGAGGATTTTTAACTCCTCCAAGATAACCATGTGCTTACTGGCAATTAACTGCCGATCCTAGGGACAGCATTTAAAGGAAGTCTACTTCCAACATTCCGGATTCCCAAATACTAATTTCTGCATTAACACTGAACTATCTTTGCTCCAAGAGAGTAAAATACAAATACTCCCTGGACCTGCTTTACACAAACTGCGATAAACAAATAATTTTAAAGTAGACTTAACAGTTGAAAAGTGACAAACTCCAAAAATGAAGTAATATCTATTCCAATTTATAAAACCAGCCTTAACACTGGAACACACAAAAGCATCCTTTAAGAGGCAAAGGATGAAATCCAGACATGCTATTTTGGATTCCTAGAACAAACTTTAACTGTTTCAAATGGACCCCTAAAAGTCATTTAACCTTTTACTTTTTCCTAGAAGTAAAAATCTCAGTTTGGTCTGAAATGAGCATTTTGAGCAGACTTTTTTTTAAATAAGATTAATTTTTGTGTGAGAAAAAGTTTAAACTGCAAAATGATTAACTATGTAATATTAACTGAAAAAAATTTATCCAACGCCATGTAACAACCATTGCTAGAGTCACGTGCCTGACTAGTTCTAGAATGCCTTACGGTCTTTTTTTTTTGAAGACTTTCAGTCTATGGATTCTCCTCTGTAGATACAGTTATATTTCTTTTTAAAGGTCCCAATTCCTAAGCCTATGTTTTATATCATGTTGACTGTTACTATAAAGGCTGCTGGGGAGAAAAGTACCGCCATCTCCTTAAAAACATGAAGAAGAGCGGAGGGCTGAGATCGGCCTGAGGACTTCAAAAGGTTTTGCTTGCCTTTGCTCTGGCTACACTCTCTAATACTACTCTGTTCTTTGCGTTATATTTCCCCTGCGCTTCTGGCTAAAATGTGGATACCACAGCCAAAAACACTTGCAAGCATCAATCCCTGACTTGGCGGCTCTTGCTACTAAGTGGCAAGCATCTAATGCCACCCTCACCTGATGCTTGGCCGTCTCCATACCCTCCAGAACTGTCGTCTTGAAGTCCTCCTGCTTGCCCTGTGGAAGGAAAGAGGAGAACTCAGGGACCTTACTCCATAATTAAGATAATATCTGGACATAAAGGCCTAATAGTTGGCGACTCACGAATTCACCACCAACTAGTAAACCCATATTCAGAGAGCTCCTTCTGGAATCAAGGCCCAGGGAATCACATCATAGTCTTCAAAATTCTGGTCAGGAAATTTCAACTTTACACGCTGATTCTTGTTGAAAGATAGCAGAACAAAATAACATAGTATTTCTAATCACTAAACCTTTGCTGTCAGTCTCGTTTACTAGTCAAGTTTGTATAGGGGAAAAAAGGGATTCCAAATGTCTTTTGCTGCTTGTTGCTAGACTGAGAATGCGTGTGACATGGGCTCAAGGATCTGGAGTTATAACAATTCAGCATCCGCTCAATCTCTCTCTGTCTTCACTTTTCTATCTAAAAAATATATTTGACAATAAGCAAAAGACATAATTTTAATGAAAAATTCTCCTCTTGACTTCGAAGCAGGGACTATAACAAAATAATTCAGTTCCAAAAAAGTTTTATTTACTATACACGCTAGACAGCGCTAGCTAGATCTGAGTATGCCAGTGCTTCCTTAGCAAAACTTTAAAACACACTATAAGATGACCTGCAGTCATATGCCAAGTACTGTAGACAGACACACACACAGGGTAGGGGACAGGCAAGATCCTGGGGGAACTTCTACCTTAAGCTACATGATAAGCCTGATAAAAAAAATTTCTTCATTGGTTAACGTATAGAAATAACTTCAAAATAAGTATTACAGCTTGAAAGTTCAATCTGAGAAAGATCAGGAGAGATCATCTTCCAGGCTCTTCCAAAATCTATCACCAAGACAGATGCTATGATCCCCTTACACTCCTAGCCACCTAGTACACCATGAAAAACTACAGTGTGATCTCTGGAAGATATGACACCCCTCACCCCATGATCTAAAAACTGACAAACTTCATTTAACCAGTTTATTTTAAAAGAATTTCAACTAGAAGCAAGTTGACTGTTCTACCATTTGCGTTAAAAAGGAGCAGCAAAGTGAAACTAACATAGCACACTTACTGTAAGAATGCTCCTAGGTCTTTAAGACTTAAAATGACATCATCATCTTTAAGTATACGAAGGTGTTAAGTATACGAAGACAGAAATGATTTTTGACAACACTAGAACGTATTGCTAGAATGTATATGCTCTGCTTTGAAGGTAGAATAGAATCTCACTAGAAAATTATCTCTCTATGATCTTGTCTAAAGGGCCCTTTAGGTTCTAGAAGATTATGCTTCTCAAACAGGGCACAAGGCATATGATTTGTTGTTTGTAGCCTTTGGAAAAGGACATATTAATTATGAAGAGATGACTCCAATTACTTGATCCAACCTGCAAACTTAACTTGAAAATGCAGGCTTTACACTTAAAATTTTACTTTTAAAGTTTAAATCAAAAATGTTCATTCTTAGTAACTTCTGGATTTATTCATTAAAAAAAAAAATCAGAGTTAAAAAAAATTGTTGACATTGTTTTGTTTGGTTCCAAACCAAACCAAGCTAGATCAGAAGACTGAACTGTATTTTAAAAAGTGGGGAGAGGGGGCTCAGAACAGTGAAATAAATACGGTTTCCAAGACTAACATTTAGGCATTAAGAATAATATAGCTCCTCTCAAATTTTATTCCTGTCTTGGAAAAGAATAAAAGCAACAGTCTCTTACCAAGAAAGCATCTAACCAGTTCTAAAAAAATAACAAAATCTACTTTCAAGCTAGCCATTAAGCTTGAATTATTTTATTCTTCCTTCTATTGTTTTCCTTCTTTTCTATTTGCAATGCAATATGATAATTAGCTTATTTCAACCTACAGGTAGCTCTTGACTGATTTTTTTCTCCGTCAATGGTACTTTAAACAGAAACACGGATTTATTTCTTATCCTTGATTTGTATGCTCAAAGAGTTAACCGGTTGCTCTTTTCTGCACTAGGTAGGCAGTGCATTGTTGTTTGTGTTCTGCTTTTAAAAAAAAAGAACTACCAAAACTCTTATAACGATACTGATCTTTGATAAAACGATGTAAGAGAAGTACAGAAAATATTCAATACTCTGGGAATATTTTTTAAAGGGATCCCTCATAACAGCAGAAAGTCAAAAAAGAAATGAAACTCCAAGTATTACTGAAGCAGAGAAATAGAAAACCAAGCAGAAGGCGATATAAACATGCAAGAAATGATGGAAAACAAAATAAAAAGCGTCTAAAATTAAGCAAAGGAAGAACAGATTTATCTCTTGACTTAATGAAGGTTTATAAAACGTTTGATGAGGTTGCTATTTTTTCTCTATTCACAACATATTCATGAGTATTTTGAGGGTGTCCTGTATCTTCAAAGACAGCTGAAAACAACATCATCTTCATTGGCTGTATTCTAGACCAAGGCTTCATCATTTTCTTAAAAACAGCACGCATACAAATGTTTGCAGCTAGCTCTCCATCCAGGTAGTGTCTCTGATTAAAACATAAAAAATGCTATATTCATTTGCTCTTTGAGTCTTTCCAGCCTAGGACTCTCTGCTTCTGACAGTGGCATAATGACATGGAACAGCAAGCAAGTTCAGCTGTTATACCCATGAGCTCAAATTCAAAATAGAAAATGAAAATATATAAAAGCAACTTTTTAATATCACCTTGATTTGGGCACCACTGCACAGAGGAGACTTCATTTTGTTTTCAATCCCATCGCCCCACACCCACACCCACCCACCTATACATCCTCAAGTTTGAAGTAGAGATCCTTATTTGTGCCTGTTTCCTCCAAATTGAAAACAAAATCGTTTTCGTTTATCTTACATAGTAGCCTTTCAGCTGTCCTGTAATAAACCTTCTGCAGATCTGTTTATTCTTGATGAACCGTGAAGTATTTTAGTTATAGTCACACTACTGGATATTTTCTCATCTTGATTCATATTCTCAAGAGACCACTCTTTCAGTATCTTAGAAGAAAGTCTATGATATCCTTCAAATACTTTTATCTGGCAAGCATGGAGGTGAGAATCACTGGTTTGCTGTTCTCAGGAACATACTGACCAAAACATTCACATTTTGACTAGTTTCTTAGAATCACATTCAAACTGATAACTTTTGTAAACATTTTGAGAAACTTCTAAACTTCTGGGAAGCAATGATTTTTAAACAGAAAATCAATTTATCAAAATTTATTTAATCAAAATTTTACCAAATTTACAGCATAAAAGTGGCTGCCAAATGACTGATTTCAATCAAACCCAACAAATTGCAGAGGAAAAAAAATCTTTTAAAACATAAGTTTCCATTATATTAAGTCAGTTGAGTTTCCTATTTAATACTCTCACTAATTCAATGTTTACTGAATTACCATCCAAAACTGCCAACTACAAATACAAATGTAGAACAGGTTGAGTCCCTATTTTAAAAGGGTTTATAATCTAACTGGGGAAAGATGAAAAAATCTCCAGAAAAAAACTTTTTTTTTTTTTTTTTTTTAAGTAAACAAGTAGCTAACACAGACTAGGAGAATCAGGAAAGCTTTTCTGAGGAAATCCAGAGAGATTTGAATAGACTAGCATGGTCCAGAACATTTATAAAAGCAAGGACAAAAACACAAGACATGGTATGCGCAGAGAAACACACAGTTCCCTGCTTACTGATATCTTCTCAAAGAGCAGTGGGAGATCAAGCAGGAAAGGTAAAATAGCCACCTTCAGTGCCAAAACCTAAACTTGATCTTAATAGTAACAAGGGAGAATTCTATGATCTTTGGCAGGAAAGCAGCAAAACAAGTGATATTTTAATTAAACTTAATCTAGTCTCCTTGTACCAGATGGATTGGAGGGAAAAGGTGACCTAGATAAAAGAGATCCAATCAAAAGGCTACTGAAATCATTTAGATGTGAAGTAAAATCCCCCAGAATAAAAAGGTGACAGTGAAAACGGATAAGGCATAACAGATCAAAGAGGCTGTGCACAGGAAGATACATGACTTTGATTTGATAAAAGAGATAAAGGACTTTCAAGATGACTCCAAGTCTTCTAAATTCAGGAGAGTGGTGATAGAATGGACAAAAAAGGAAATCTGGGAGATAGGCTAGTGAAGTTAAATGAAAATACTCTAAAGATGGTTGGAAATTAAAGACTAGAACTCAACTAAGACTGAAGCTTAAAGACTTTAAAATAGCATGGAGGTAATAAAAGTTTCAGAGTTTAAAACTATTGTAAATGTATGATTAATCTAAGGAAAGTCACCATGTTTTCAAAGAGGAATTGGTTGACCTAAACATATGACAAAAAAGTAAAAAAAAAAAATTTTTTGAGAAAGGTAGTGAGTTACTGGTGACCATCAACATTTTGCGCTGCCTTCCTATCATCCTGTAGTGAGAGGCTGCTTCAAAAACAGCCTTGGAGTATACCACTCCTGGTGCATCGCTTTCCTGCTAATCTCCTGACTATGATTCTTGGCAGAAGAATAAATGATCTATAGCAGCAGTTCAAAGAAATGCAAAGGAAAGTAAAGAGGTTGACTAAACTAGCATGAAGGAAAAATCTTAGGGGTTCCTTTGAAGCATATCAGAGGCATTTTAACACAGCTAACACTGTGCAATATCATCCAACAAAATTATCCAAAATGAAATCTTTGGGTTCTAATTAGAGCAGCAATCCTAGGGTTACACTGTCATTTAAAGTACTGAACTAAAACTGATAGCCTTCTTAAGGTCTCGAAAGCAGGAAAATAGTGCTGCCTGAGGTAGGAGCCTGCCTAGAATTTTCCCACAGTACTGCTGGAAGATTTGCATCTCAAGACGGAACATGGGGGCAGAAGTAAGCTCAGTAGCAAGATCCTATACAAAACAAAGAGCACTACAAGATAGGGAGGAAAAGAGAGCTTTTCCAAGCCCAATGGGAAGAACTGACTTTTTCACATGCTATTTCATTCCACGTTCCAGAGTAGGGGTTTTCCTTACTTATTTCAGCGCAAAGTCTTGGTTTATAGTTCACATTTCAAAATATTCCAAATACAGTATACAATTCGGATGCTATGTTAGGCTGCTCAACTACCAAGCTTAAGGTGTATTTAAGTAGTTAACAATAAGGCTTACTTTTCTAGTTATTCACCTATTTTTAAAAAGGCCAATATTGAACTTTATTCTGGACCTGAAATTAAAAGAACCATTATAACTTTCCACAGCTAACCATGAACACATTTCTCAACAAGAGAATCCTCCTTTTTCTGCTCAAGTAAGTTTCTCAGAACTCTGGTTATCTACATCTTTCCAGACTCCTATCAGGGGCTTCTTCCATCTTAAATACGATTTCGGTCTACTGCTATGAAGAAGATACAACTTCTTAGGTGTTCATTAATCATATGTGCTCATATTACCTTCAAATATCAGAAGGTGCAAAAAAACAGCAGAAGCAAAAACACTACCCTATGTTCAAATGTTTAAAATCTCTGTGATCAGCAAATATGACAAAATCTTAACATTTGTTTATCTCAACAGTTGTTGATACATGGATTTCAATTATGTTATTCTGAGGAGAGAAAGTCTACATTAGAATGCATAAAGATTTGCCATTCCTCCTATGATTTAACGTATATCAGCTTAAGGAATGATCTACTATGTAAGTGACACATTACTGAAAATGGGCTACCCGCACTTTCCAGTTTCCAAAAGTGACAAAGTATGTTGACCTAGTCCAAAACCTAACCTGATTTTTTCCTAAGTAAAACATCAATCCACCCTATTCCTGATTCAACTCTCTGTTCAACAAATAGATGTTTGTACACGAAGGTGGAGTTCATACTTTCTCATCTGATCATATCAAGCCCTATTTACAGAGAAAATCCTCACAAAATATCCTGTTCCTCTATTATACCATGATCAGACCAAATAAAGGAAGGTTGCAAAATGAATTCAAGGAAATTATAAAAACAAAGTTGCTCGGCTAAACAAATTACTATTTTACCTTAATAAAAGTAACAAATGAAATGAAATCATTCATTATAAGAAAAGCAGCTCAATCTTTCAAAGACCAAATATAAACTGGTAGATCTAATTCAATGGTTCTTATTAGCCAAAAGCAGTAAACAGTTAAAAAATAAGTATCTCAAACTGCTTCATAAAAAAGCCCAGCTTCATCCCTTCATAATCAATGTAGAACTCCCAAAATCCAATTTGGGGAATAACATTTTAAAACGTCTGAGTTTTTAGCATACTTTGAATACACTTTTTTTATTGTATAGTTTCTTCACTGTAGTCAATTATTATCTGTAACTCTAAACTAGTCTGAATTCTTTGCAGGGAGGACCTAGTCTGCAGCTCTGAACCCTCAGAATCCAGGACTGTGCCTGGAATAAAGCACTGTAAGTTTTAAAGTAAATGCAGACCTGCCATGTTTGATAAGAGTCTTACTTTGTGCAGAAAATATATCTCTTTTCTTTTAAATGTTCCCCTCCAAACTATCAATTCCCACCCCCACCCCACATCTCCTTTTTTAACTCTTCCAGTAAGTCAAGAAGGATTTGGGACAACTTACTTCCCTTCTACCCTTTATGCCTTGAAATCCCTCCAAATTTTTATACTAAAATGTAATATTTAATTACGAGTATTTTGTCTTTTTCACATTTATGTATACATTTGTGTCCCACACTAAGTTATAAATTATCTGAGAGTAGAGATCATGTGTTATATAGGTGATATATATCTTGGTCCATTTTTTGTTCTCTCTCAAAATAAAAAATTTTGTTGAATTATCGGCCTGCAACATTTTTTTCTCAGCCCTCCAGCAAGGTATTCTGGAGCACAGTTCCAAATCAGAACACTGAAATGATGCTACACGCACACACACAAAGGCAAGAAAATTAATTCTAGATCTGTTTTCTAAATGTACGCATCACATCTTGTCTAACACAACTCAAATAATTTCAGGCACTTAGATCTGACAATAATTAGCAGGCCAAAATGGCAACATAAATAATTCTGGCAGGAATGAATTTCCCAGCAACTTTGTGAAGGTAATGAGTCAATTCTCACCAAACCTGAAGGCTGCTCTTGCTCTCAGACTGCACTTGTAAGCATAGAGAGAAATCAGACAAATAACTTGAGAAATAGAGCATGATGAAAAAAAAAAAGTTATTCATCTGAACTCTGACCATGTAACTATCCAAGCTGCCAAACCCAGCACCTATACTGACTGCAATCGGTAAGACTGCCTCATAGGGCAGCTCATTAACAAAGAACTATGAAAACATAAGGACCACTACACAAAATCAGAACTACTGATTCTGATATCTGGTCAAATTCTATCATTCCAAGCTCTAAAGACAGTCCAAAAGATTCTGCCTTTTAGATTTTTGCTATACTGAATAAGCAATTCATCAAATCTTTGGTCACTGATCTTTTGTCATATGGATATTTTCATTGTAACAGTACTTGTAATCAGATTTCATTAAATTTTTAGCTAAAATCTTTCACCTATACGCATATATTGTATATATTTCCCATAATTTAGTATTCTTACTGATTCAGGTTGCATCTCCCTTTATGTGATTTTTAAAAGTACTTTCAACCTACAGTATGACTATTATATGAACAGGGTCCCAAAATTAAAACCACATAAATTTTTTATCATACCAATCATTCACATCAATGATTTCTGTAATTTATTTACTAGCCTATATCTCTTTCAGACACAGATATTTAAAATTAACATGCACAATATAGAAGAGAGCAGGTACTTTCCTTTGTTTGTATTCTTACAAGAATTCTTGTAAGAATATAAGGAGATAAAGTGATTTTTCCCACAGTCATTCAATAAAGTAGATTATAACACAGAGCTGTCACTGATCGGCTAATCCTATCTAATAACCATAACTAACAAAATCAATTTGAAGAGTTAACCAATGGTTTAATGAAGACTTTAAGCTTCATTAGAGTATTAGCACATCACTAAGCCTGGAAAAATGTTACATGTACAGACACATGCCTTTTTTTAAAACATACTTCTGATGTCTCTATTGAGAAATCTATTAACTTGAAGTGTTGAGAAAGACATCTTAATAGTCCATTACAAATTTCATTTATTTTAAAGTTTCTATAAAAGTCTTAAGCTATATAAAACTAAGCTACTTCTAATATAAAAAGAAATATATCTTCCTAAACCAGAGTTCCTAAACAGTTATCCAATATGAAATTTAAATCCAGGAAAAACAGGTGAGGTCCTTTTGGAAAATTCCAACTGCTGAAAGGCAGCAGAGGAAAATCATATTTTTGTATGGAAATAAAAATAGCTGAGTGTTAACAAATCAGTTAATATACTAAATCCTCATTGAGAAATAATCTAGTGTAACAACTGAGCCAATTATTCTAATCCAACAGTCCACCAAAATTTTACTCTATTTTATAGACACTCCACTATTAAGAGATACTACTAATTAGCAAACAATTCCAAGGACAACCTGTTCTTGATAGAAAATTACTGAAAAACCAAATAAAACCATCATTAGTTAAAACAAATATATTCAGAGTGTAGGCAAATATAAAAATACAGGAAAATGTTTAACAAATTAAGTAGATATTAAATATAAGCTGCAAAACTTAGTACGAAAAATACATCATTCACCCATGTGAATACCCCAGGACCACATGCCACATTAAGTTATCAAAAACTGACAAATCTAAAAACAATGTTTAAGCCAGAACAGAGAACTTCTTAAACAAACTCAAACAATAAAACTCAAGTCTCGTTTCCATAAAAATTCAGCTTTGGTATTGAGAACATTTTCCCATTGTCCCAAATCCACTAAAACTGATTACGAAATAGCCTGTCATGTATCCAATCCCACTCTCTTTACTCCTTTAGTTCACTCTTGTAGATCACATCAAATTGGTTTTTCCAAAACATGTATTTTGGTACAACATCCTTCACTCAAAAAACAAAACAAACAAACAAACACAAAAAAACAAACTCAGTGCATCCCCTCTACCCCGCCACCCCACCTTCCTCCCAGTGCTTAAAGGTCACTGAGTCCAAATTCCTTAGCCTGGTAACCAAGGCTCCAACCTTCCTTTCTGGCCTCCTCTCAAAACTCTCCTAGAGGAATTTTCTCTAGTCAAATCATTTTACCTACTGACTTCAAAGACCTTGAGCTTTCAGAATAACTTGAGCCATCATAATTAACAAATATTTTATTTTTCTTAAGATTAACACTGTGAAAAGCAAAGCAAAATTTTCTAAACAAATTTAAAAGTGGGTACACCATTTAATAAATAGGTTAATTTCTTATTATCTAAAATGATTGAGATGAAGAAAAGATATGGTTAAGAGCCAGACTTACACCTTCTCTCAAGATTTTAAGATACATGATGGCAGGGCTTTCAGTCAATTTCTGAGTGAAAACTCAAGTGAAAGAACTGGTTCTGATAAGAGATTTGGAAACCCTAGACAGTTTCTAAATACTTGAACTTAACTGATAGTACTTTATGATTCACCATCAGGGCCCAATCTATTCCTAAATTACATAAACCAGTAAATTCCCACTACTTTTCCAGGGAAAGTACTTACCTAATGCACCCTAGTTTTTTTTTTTTTTTTAAGTTTTAAAAGAATAACTTTATTTTCATAACCTCATATAACATATTTGTAAGTTTTGGCTGTTATCAACACATTTCTAAGCACTGATATCCTAAACTTAAGAAACAAAACTTTAACTTTCCCCCCAAATACTAAGATAATTAAAGTAAACCACTGGATTAAAATTAACTAGAATGCAATAGCATAAAGACAGTTTCCCAAATCCTAAATCCTTTTGCTAAGATATTATTTTTTTGTAGGAAGAGTCCCTGACATTTATGGGAAAGATAAATAAATAAATAATCAACCAATCAACTGATCGTTTTTATGAAAAAGAAAAACATGAAAACCAAGACTCAGTTTAAAATTTTTCAAAGGACAAAGAAAGCATGTATCAACTGAGTACTATGATAAATCAGTTATTTACCGAAAACACTGACAATCACATCAAAAAAGAGGGTGAAGCAGCATTTGAGAAATCAGATCATCTACTGAATTATACTTAGTACCCTAGACCTAAGAGATCAGCAGTCTCTTGAGCTATGAAAGCTATCAAAAGGATTATCTCCATGTATCTTACTAGAAAGTCTACAGCACAGGTAGGAAAAAAGAAAGCAAGAATCAAAGAATACAGAGAAAAGAAGCAGAGTCAAGAGAAGAATTGGAGGTAATGACAGAAAGAAGGGAAGAGAGCTCGATATAAGTCTAGAAAACCGGGGGAAAAAAATCAACAATAAAAGAGTAAAGGTTGAGGTACAGAAAAGGTTATCTTTGCCTCAGGGACATTAGCCCCAAGGTAATATACCACTCCCAATTAGGAGATATCCAAGAAGTCATTTAATGAAAGTTTTAGGAAAATTATTCTAAGAAAACCCAATTCCTGAGAAGAACCGAACCCAGAATCTATCTTTTTCTAAACGTCTTCGAATGATATTCTTTTATTAAAACTTATCAAAATTACTGTAAATTATAAATTTTTATTTTTGAAGTTTTAGCGAGAATGTTTGGTATAGTCTAAGTTTAAATTAACGCATAATTTGTAATCTTCTCAAATGATACATCAGTATGAATCCTTTTTCCTTAAATAAAATAACTTCTGGTGATTTACATAACACTACAGAGAAGAAGAACCTAAGAGAAGGTGGGGAGGAGAAAGACATAGAGAGAGAGAGAGAGAGAGAGAGTGAGAGAGAGAGAGAGAGGCGCTAAAACAAAAGGTAAAAAACTTCTCAAATGAAATATGCCTTAATCTGGGTACCTATGAAAGTCATGCAAGGTACAGCAGATGGAGTTTGAAACAAACATTTTGTTTTTAAAAGGTACAGGACTAAAAGAACTGCTGAGGTGAATGAGCCTAGAGCTACTGGAAATATAAAAAGTATTTTAAAGACAAGAATGCAATAAAAATTCAAAGTCAAAACTTAATGAAATGCTATTAAGGCAGAAGATATGAAAAATTAATTAAGATTCTACTTTTGTTTGGTCTAAGACAGATGGGTGTATCCCTGATTGGTCTGGGTGTCTTAAGTAGGGCTCAGGCTAAGGTTACATTAGCAAAAATTCTTTAAAGATATTTGAAGCTCTGAAACCAATACTATAGATGCCAATAATCTGTCCATGTCATAAGACTGTGTGAGTTTAGAATCTCTTCATAGCCTACCATTCCTCTGATTGGAGGGCCCAATAACTAAACAATTACAGGTACTTTTCTTTTTGAACTCAGAATATATTTTTACATTTGTCACTAGGAAAAGACCCCTTTCAAAACTGATCCACACCAGGAAAGTTTTATCTAACCACTTAGTAAGGGAATAATTTAGCCATAATAATTTCTGAACCATTCTATCTCTAAAGTCTGAATCAGAGTTATCACTGAAAGGTTTGACTTTTTGGATTTGGCTTTCTGTATGTTTTCTCTGTTTATTTTCTCCAACTGTCCAAATGTCTTATACTGCCATTATCCTTCCATCCCCTTCTTTACTTTCCTCCTATATATGTACAGACACACACAAAAAGAGTATCAGTAATGTATGTATGCACATGCATATGTGTGTATGTGTTTATATATATATGCATACACATACACACACTGAGACACACAAGGCCAATATCAAAGGTAAAAACAAGTAACATTGCAGAATAGGAATAAATCCATTTATTCTTATTTCTAAGATAAAACAAAATTGGGTTGGTTACTACAACTTACCAGATGGTTCTTCAGGCTCACTTTCATTTTCCTCTTCTGGTGGGGCCTGAGGAGGTGGCGGGGGGAGCTTCTTTTCTTTCTCTGCTTTGGCATTTCTCTCCTCTTCTGAATAATATTCATCTTCTGAGAGGTTGGCCAAGCTTTCATCCATCTCTCTGTACTCTACCTATACAGAGATTATACCAGGGAAAGCTAAATACAGTGAACATCTAAAATCAGGGACTCATTTTGGAACCAATGTGTGTGTGTGTGTGTGTGCGATCATGTTCATAAAATGGAAGTTTTCAACAAAAAACCCAATTAGGAAAAAATATAGCTAACTAGAATAACAAGTCTATCTAATGCCAAGCCTGTACTTCTAACTATGATTCCATGGGAAAACAGCAGAAGAATGCCAGAAACCAAACTGGGAATTGAGGAGGAAGACAGAGAATAAAAGTTGCAAATGGCAACAGTCAAACTGAAACTATGAAAAGGTACATTTACTTTAAAAAATAAATAAATAAATAACTGATGACCTAAGAGAGTTGAATGATAAGAGCAAAGAATCCTTATTTACAACAAACTAAAGAGTGATGTGGAAATGGAGGCTACCAGTTTTACTAGTTCGCACTCTAGTTATAAAGGAGAGAATCAGGTAAAACCTCCCAAACTGTAAACTGTATCCAACTTGGCTAAGATAAAACAGTAGAGATAGTCCACGGCCATGCTACCCTGAACAAGCCCAATCTCATTTGATCTTGGAAGCTAAGCAGGGTTGGGCCTGGTTAGTACTTGGATGGGAGACCACCCAGGAAGACCAGGTGCTGTAGGTGTAAAAAATAAAAAAATAAGAGATTGTAAACTGACAAGGTCCTTGCAATCTGTGAGTTCAACCAAGGATTGCCTTGCCTAACAACAACAACAAAACAAACAAACAAAAAAACAACCAGTCGGAATAGATCTTGGGACAATGGGTGAAAAAGCAGCAAGAAGGAAAGGTTTCAAAGAGAGGGGTCAGAAAATGTAATATATTCTTATAGTATGCAGTTTCCTTTCTCTTTTTACCCCTCAACAGTGCTCGACTCCTCCCCATCCCAAAGGTTCAGTCTTTAATCCCACGACCATCAATCTTATCCATTCAATCAACGATCATTTAAGTGCCGACTGTGCAACTGGGCAATGTGCAAAATTCTGAGACAAACACAAACAATATAAGATTCTTTCAAATGCAGTAGTTCAGTTTTTCCCAAAGGATGTTCCATAAGACACTATCCCCTTTGAATGAAAAAGGAATCCAAGATTAAGTCTGGGAAACATTGCAATCTTTATAGGCCTCCAGAGTCATAATACATATTAAAAGTACTGAAAAATTTTGCAGCAAAAACAATCTTTATCGCTGTTTAATCCAATGTTTTGATGAAGTAATAATTATTAACAAGGAATACACTTGGAAAAAGCTAGACAGTTCTTAGTTTTCAGGAAAAAAAATTAGAAAAATACCTAGAAATAGGAGCAAGAATAGCTAAAGGTAGTACTTAAAAACAACAAAATATGGTTCCACAGAACCCTAAGAGTCTTTGGGATTTCATTTATTAATTTTAAATGTATTTTTAAAATAAATACACACTCCTATGTGTTATCTAAACCATAACCCTTTTGAGACCACGAAAACATGAACTTATACTGCTTGGGGTAACTCAATTTTGGGGAGACCTAAGATGAAATTTCTTCTGCCACCTCTGTTCAACTGAGTGTGTCCTAAGATGGCAAAGCAAGCTAAACAAACAAAAACAACCCTTTGCAATATTTATCTATCAATACTAGATCGTTACAATACTTCAATAAAATCGCATTCTAAGGCTGAAACAAGACTGCAACTATTATGCTTAACCTCCATTCTCAAATTTGGCTCTATCAAAATAGCCCTATTTTCTCAAAGACTTACAACTAAAATAAATGTTACAAATTTACCTCTTAATATAAAACAGGCAAGCAGTATTTTATTTTGGTATTGTCATAAAATTTTATTTTGTAAAAAAGGGTTTCTCCACCTAATAAAAAGTTTAAAAACTATCTGAGAGAATCATAAAAACTCTAAAAACTAAAAACCCCAAGAAAAGGAATAGATACTGTGACTACAAAAGATTGGGAATCTCATCCCCAAGTAAAATCCTCAAAGACTTCAGAGGTTCTACAACTATGCACTTAAGAACAAGGACACAAAGATGTCCCAATTGGATGACATGAGTCAGGAGGGTAATTATTCTTACCTTTACATGGACAGACAACTCCCAAATTTACATCTCTAGTCTCTCCCTTCTCTTCCACACCCTTGCTACAATGATTCATTCACTTCCCAATCACCTTAAAGCTCCAGTCTTTTTGTTTGCTTTAATGTTTATACCTTTTAATTCATTTAGGGTATAACTGCCAGATTTTCAGATAGCTTTCTGATATTTCCAGATAGTTTAACAGATGAATGCCAACCTTTTCAAACCAGCATACAAACTCTCTGGCTCTAACTAATCAAACCTACCTCTAACCATTTTCTAACACTAGTCAAAAAGTCCTCAATACTATTTTACCCATCTTTAAACTCCCTAAAAGCTACTCCAACCTTTTTCTGTTAATCCAATGCCTAAAATTCAGGGTCCAACTATCTCTGCAAATTATTCTCCAAATATTCCAAATTTACAAATACATCTTCCTCCTCCCCTGAATTCTCATAGTACTATGATCTGCACTTCCTACTCTAGTGTGGTCCTGGTTGATGGGACTTTCTATGATAATGCAAATGTTCTGTATCTGTGCTTCCAATAAGGTAGAACTAGCTACAGGTGGCTACTGAGCACTCGCCATATGCCTGTTTAAGTTAAATTAAGATTAAAAATTAAGTTTCCTCAGTCATACTAGTCACATGGTAAGTGTTCTATAGCCATATGTAGTTAGAAGCCTCCATACTAGACAGTATATAATATCTAATTTTTAGCTCTTTATAACCTAGACACGACTCTACAACCAGATCCCTCCAATTTATCTTGATCCTAGAAAAATCTCATTTCCAATTAAATTCATTTGCCCATTGTTCCCAATATTCAGTTGTCTACTATGGTCTCCCTGTTAGTACTCAAACCACTTTGTATTATATCCCAGGCATTTTTCACTTCTTTTTCTTCACTGGTAGTACTTTATTGCCGGGCACCTACTTACAATATGTCAGACACTGCAATAAGCATTTTGTTTACATTATATCTAAACCTAATAACCTTACAAGGTAGGGTTTATTTTTCTAGCAAAAATGAATCACAGAAGATCTAACTGCAATAAGCTCATCCTTTTCCAGAATACTTTTCTAAATTCTGCCCTTTTTCAAGGCCCAGCTGAAGGCCACCATTCCTGAAGCTGTGTGATATTCTTAAAATCCCAATCCAATTTACCAATTTCAAACCTTAAACATTTTGCCATGATATGAATGGACACACACTCAGGTGAATTTATTCTGATACTAATGAAACAAGCGTCAGGGACCCTCAACTTGCACGGACCCCTTCCAATACCCTGAACCTAACTCTGATTACATAAATGTGTCATTTTTAAAAAGAGGGGCCTCAAACCTGAATAAGCTCCCAGACCAACAAATATAGGTATCTCTTGTATGTACCTCAGAACTCCTGAGTGCCTGTCTACACTGACCCGGCTTGCTTTTTACTCTTATGGATGTTCAACCCATACGATCTGTGTCCTCTGGCTCCCAAGACTGGTTATGAATAGATCTGTCCCCCCAGTTCCTTACTTCCTAGTTGCTCCCCAAAATAAACACATAACCCATTTTCAGAAACTGTTCAGAGTTTCAGAGCTAATCACAATGGAAAAACAGGAATTAAAATAAACAGGAGAATTTCAAAGAAATCTTATAGCATGTCCTGAATAGATCTACAGATTCAATGCAATCACAATTAGAATTTCAGGTGCCTTACTTGTAGAAATTGATAAACTGATCCTAAAATTCATATGGAAATGCAAGGGACACAGACTAGCCAAAACAATCTTAAAAAAAGAACAAAGTTGGAGAGCTCACACTTTCTGATTTCAAAGCTTATTGCAAAACTATAGGAATCAGGGTAGTGTGGTAATGACATAAGAACAGAAATACTGTACAGATCAATGGGGTAGAATTGAGAGTTCATAAAAAAATTCTTACATTTATGGTCAGTCAACAGGGTTCCAATCATTCAGAGGGGGAGAGAATACTCTTCAACAAACTATGCTGAGTATGATATCCACATGCAAAAGAATGAAGGTGAACCTGTACCTCATATCATATAAAAAATTCTAAAATGATCTAAACGCAAGAGCTAAAACATAAAAAACTCTTAGAAGAAAATGGTTAGGCAATGATTTCTTGGATATAATACCAGAAGTAAACAGGACAAAAGATAAATTAAGACATCAAAATTAAAAACTTTTGTAATCACCGTATATAAAGAACTCTACTCAACAATAAAAAGAGAACCCAATTTTAAAAAGAGACAAGGATCTGAACAGACATTTCACCAAAAAGATATACAAATAGCCAATGAGCATACAAAAAAAGGATGCTCAACATCATTAGTCGTTAGGGTTAATACCACACATCAAATCCAAAATGCAATTACCACTTAACAAGGATGGCTATAATTAAAAGACAGTATCAAGTGTCAACAAGGATATGAAAAAATTAAAACCCTCATACACAACTGATAGGAATGTAAAATGGAGTGGCTGCTGTGAAAAACTGGCAGTGCCTCAAAAAAGCTAAACACAGAGATACCATATAATTCAGCAATTCTACTCTTAGGTATATACTCAAGAACTGAAAACATACATTCATACAAAAAATTGTACATATAACAGCAATATTCATAATAGCCACAAAGTGGAAACAACTCAAATATCCATCAAATGATGAACAAAATGTGGTATATCCATGCAATGAGATATTATTTGGCCCCAGAGTTATCAAGTACTGAATGCAAGTACTACAACATAGATGAATCCTGAAAACATGCTAAAACCAGACACAAAAGGCCACACGTAATTTATATAAAATGTCCAGAATAGGCAAATCCATATATTGAAAAAGTAGGTAAGTGGTTGCCAGGGGCTGGGGTAGGGAGAAATGGAGAATAACTGCCCATGGTACAGTTGTCTTTTGGGGGTGATGAAAATGTCCTAAAATTGACTGTGCTGCTGCTGCACAACTTTGAACATGCTAAAAATCACTGAATTGTATACTTAAAAAAGGCAAATTTTCTGGTATGTAAATTATCTAAAAAAAAAATGTTAAAAAAAATCTTATCACATGGTTTCTGGCCACACTTTTCTATTGAAATATTAAAATAAAACCCCATTGTGCTTCTGCCCTCTACTGAGAGTTGGGAGTCACCAACCTCTTGTGCTTTTCTAACCCATGCTTTGGTGAAAGCCCCCAACAGCCTTTTCGCCTGTTATTTAGCACAGGGTATTATTCTTGGAGAGATCTCTCAAGTGGGCAGTTAAATCTGAGCGTTCTCAGGCCTAGGTAATACTATCTCAAGAAACTGCTCATTCTGAGGCTTTTCTTCAATCAACCTAAGGAAGAATCAACCTTGCTGACACCTTGATTTCAGACCTCTAGTCTCCAGAACTGAGACAATAACGCTTAAGCCACAAACACATGCAAAAAAAAAGCTCTTCATACATACTTATTTGGTATATACCAACTTAAAAATTATATACAGGTAGAAAACTTGTTATATAAACAAATTACATAAATGCATGATTTTAAATATTTACTTATTTAAAACTATATGTACATATATTCCGTTTGTCAACTGGACCATGAAATCTCAAGAAAATGCCCAAGTGTAAAATCTGTGCCCTAGTACTGCCCCAGTACCCTATGGACTAGGTGTCCCATGTGGTCCTTTGTTTCAGAGGCTGATGATACTTCACCACAATGTAAGTGTAGGGCTTACATTCCAGTTCCACCACTTTCTTAGCTGTGCGACTATGGGCAGGTTGCTTAAATAGTGGGCCTCAGTTTACTCATTCCTAAAATGGAGCTAACAATACCTGCTCGTTGGTGTTTAGCAAAAATAAAACGTTTATTATGCTCTGAACACAGCATCTGGCACCCGAGAAGTGAGGCAGCTATTGTCTGTATATACTTCCCCGTGACAAATCTTTTTCTTCCCATATATGTGCACACTAATTGATATTAACCCTCTTAGTCAGCTTCACCTGTAAAAATTTCCGTCAAAAGATCGTCGAGAGGATTAAAAAAAGAGGAAAAATCTTTGCACACAGCAAAGACTCGAAAAACTGCTCCTTATTTCGGTCTCCCTGGCTAAGGCAATTTCTTTAGCATCACCCTACAGCTCCAATGTGCTCCCAGGTAAAACTCCATAAATACTGCTGAGCAGCTTCCAGACACATCTGGGGACAAACAAGTGATGTATGTCTCCAACGACGCCATCTGTAACTCCACGTCAGGGAGCCATTTTTTCCAGTCGAGAAAATGAAAAGGTGTACAAAATATAATGAGTAAAATAGCCCTCCCTTTCTCAGTACGGTCGGTCCCCGCACAAAGACCGCATTCGACACTGGCAAAGACCTTCCCCTCACCCCACCCATCCAGCTAGTGGGGCGGAGAGCGACTGACTAGGGAGGTCTGGGGTGGGCGTGGGGCTCAAGGCCCAAGTCCCGGGCGGCGGGGGGAATCACCTCTGGAGAGCAAAGGCACTGGGATTTGTGGTTTGCGGGAGGGGGTCGGGCCTCACCTTCGCCCGCTTGCGCCGGCTGGTCCGTCGCCCCTCCGGAGTCTCTGCGATTCCGGTTTCCATGGGGGTCGCAGATCCAGGCAAGACCGTAGGCCCAGCTTGAGGCCCGGCGGACCCCGGCGGCTCGGCCAGGCCCCCGGGGGGCGAGGCCCGCGGAGGCTCCTTCTTGCGGGGAGTGCGCTCCCCCACCGCCCCCGGCCCGGCCTCTGCAGGGCCCGACAGGCCCGCGGGCGCCGGGGCCACCTCTGAGCCGTTCTCAGCGCCGGCTGCTGCTCCAGCGCCGGTCTCCGACCCCGCCGCCGCCGCTGCAGCCGCAGCTGCGGCCGCCTTCTTTCCAGACAACATTTCGGGGCGCCTGGCTGCTGACGGACTATGAGCCACTCAGTCGGTAGATCCGTGAGTTCGGAGCCGCGTCACCTCGCTTCACTTCACACAGTCCGCGCGCTGCCAACCGCCGTCGCGTACGCACGCGCTAGGCGCGCTCCCGTCGGGTCCGGACAAAAAACCTGAGACGCCCACGGCCCCGCCCTCCCCCATTGCCATAGAGCGGAGTCTTCGAGGCTAGAGCGGCACCATGGCGAAGAGCGCGATGCTTTCCTAGAGCGTCTCTTTAACCTTTAGAGTTGGCCCCAGCACTATCCCGGGCCTAGGGCTTCTGGGCCAGACTGCAGCGCCGAGGGTGACCATTTCCAGTCAGGGGCTTGAATGCATTTATCTATTCTTTCTCTCATTCATTTATCCACTCATTCTCCAGTTCAGTCAATATTTATTAATGCTTACTAGGTAACAGGGTTTAATTACGAAGTTCTTGCTTTCAAAGAGTGTATAGTGTAGGGAGGGGAAAACACTAAAATGTAATTGGTAGATCTTATTCATAAGTGCCCTGCTCGTACTGGGGAAATATTAGCAAACAAGTTTCGTAGTAATAAATTGGATAGACGTTAGGATCTCCAGGTTTGAGCCCAACGGGATTGCTCTTGCCTCCAAGGCTTTGTTTATGCCTCCTCATCTGCACCTTCTTCCATTCTCTATGCTCCCCCGCCCCACAGAACGCCTGTTTATACAACACGGTTATTCTTTCTAATGCTGCAGATAGTAGTGGTGGTTTATTCTTTAATTCTTCCAGGAATCCTTCACTGCCTCAGCACAGGAACAGGCCTTGTGTTCTTCAAGCTGATTTCTACAGAGAGAACTATAATTGCTTTTTTACATGTCTGTCTCTGCAGCATAATTTTCCAAAAACGATTCCATTTACGTGAAGTCCAAGAACTGGTAAACCTAATCTCTAGTGATAGAATCCAACCTGGGATTGGAAAGTGGGGGTTGACTGCAAAAGAGCAGGAGAGAACTTGCCGGGGGTGATGGAAATGTTTTATATCTTGATTGGGGTGGTATATACATTAGTCAAAACTCATTGAACTGTACAAGTAAATAGGTATATTTTTTTTTCGCGTCTATTGTACCTCTATGAAATTGATCTAAACAACAAAAAAGAGGCAATTAAGTCCAGGACAACTAGAAACTGCAAAAAAGAAAGTGTAATCATAGTACTATATATGGCTCAGCTGTGAGCTACACTGGCATAACAAACAATATTGTTTTATCCAAAGTGATAGAATTATGTCGAAAGTGGAGAAAAGAGCAAGTTTGTGGAGGAAGAGGAGGAGAGGATGAGAATGATTTATGGAAGGAGGGGCTCTGCATGGGAGCTAAATCCTCCTCTTCCATCATTAAGGGATAATATATAATGTCGAAATTGAGAAATCAAGAAATAACAGCATAAGCATATTATTTTTATATTTGCTTAATAAATACCAGAAGAAACATAAAAATTGTTTCTCTGAGTCATAGAATTTGAGGGCGGGAAGCGGTGAGACAGGAGATGGAAGCTTGTTCGTTTTACACCCTGTAGTTCTGTTTGTCTTGTTTGCACATATAATAATTTGATAAAACTTAAAATTAGATTTTTAAAATATACATAGCTTTTGACCCAGCAATTTCACTTTCAGGAAGACATTGTCTGGAATATTTATGTATACAAAGATTTAACTGTTTATCTCAGGTTATATATAATAACAATGAAGGAGAACTAACCTAAAGGCCAAAAAAGTGACTAGTTGAATATATTAGAATGTCATAGCCATTAAAATTGATATTTGATTAAAAGAACTCTATACAAAATAGTGAACATATATCAAAGAGTTACTTAATTCACAATGGAGAGAACCGGCAGCATGATAAAGTTTGTTCAAAGGAGAATATGAAAAACATATATATAGTCATTGCTCAGTGGAAAACAGAATACTGGAGTAAGATTGCAAAGTTAAATAAGAAAAAATAGTTAATGTTATGTGAGGCCATAAAATTGTAAACATTGGGGGGTTATCTTTTCTATCAGAACTAATTTGCATCTACTTACCCTCCCAAAAAAATCATTTGCAACTTACCCACTTTTTTTTCAGAAATGCAGATATACCTTGGAGGTATTACAGTTTTGGTCCCAGACCACTGTAATAAAGCAAGTATCACAATAAATCCAGTCATAATCTTTTTGCTGGTAGAGGATCTTGGTTTCAATTTGTAAAAAATGCAACACCTGTGAAGCACAATAAAGCGAACCACAATAAAATCAAATAGGCCTATAACTAATTTTGTTAAATTGTGGTAAAATACATAACATAAAATTTACCATCTTAAGCATTTTTAAATGTACAGTTCACTAGTGTTAAGTACATTCACATAGTTGTGCAAACTCTAGACCTCTTTTCAGCCCCTGGTAACCACCATTCTACTTTCTGTCTCTATGAATCTAACAACTCTAAGTACCTCATATAAGTGGAATCATGTAGTATTTGTCCTTTTATATCTGGCTTATTTCACTTATTATCCTCAAAGTTCATCTATGTTGTAGCATGTATTAGAATTTCCTCCCTTTGAAGGCTAAATAATATTTCAGTGTATGTATATACACCATTTTGCTTATCCATTCATCTGTTGATGGATTTTTGAGTTACTTCCATCTTTTGGCTATTGTAAATAATGCCACTATGAACATGAGTGTACAAATATCTCTTCAAGACCCTACTTTCAAGTCTATGGCCATGCCACCCTGAACATGCTCAATCCCATCTGATTTCGGAAGCTAAGCAGAGTCAGGCCTGCTCAATCCCATCTGATTTCGGAAGCTAAGCAGAGTCAGGCTTGGATGGGAGACCACGTAGGAAGACCAGGTGCTGTAGGCATAAAAAAAAATAAGGGATTGTAAGCTGACAAGGTCCTTGCAATCTGTGAGGTCAACCAAGGGTTGTCTTGCTAGCTAAAAAAAAAAAAAAAAAGACCCTGCTTTCAGTTCTTTGGGAAATATATTCAGTAGTCTATATCCAGAATTGCTAGAGCAGCTTTTTTAAAAGTTAACATCTGGCTACAGAGCGGACCCCTAATCAATATTAAATAGTAAGTCAAACAAAGTTACCTTCTCCTAAAGCATCAGGTGACCAACAGGTAGGCCAGTTCAATAATATTCTAGTATAACTGTTGATGAGTTTGTAGTAATCTTTTTACCTTATTTCCAAATTATGAATAATTCTTCTTTGCAGTCTTCTTTACTATGAGGTAAAGGCTCTGTATTGCTGTCTATTTTATTCTCAGCGGCTAGGCCCAAAAGTACTGTTGAATGAGCAAGGTATCACTAAGGCCTACATCACCTGGCTGTTATGAGGACATCATGAGATGATGCTTGCAAACTGCCTGTCAAAGTCTGGCACATAGTGGTTGCTTAAGACATAGGAGTAGTTAATATTATTGTTATGCGGCAGCTAGGGGTTGGGGGCTGGTCATAACTCAGAGGAGGGGGCAGCCATGACTCTTGTTATGGAGGCAACTGTCCTAGAGGGGGGACAGATGTTGGGTCTTGGGGCCTGGGTGCCACCAAGCCATAATGGGAGAACTAATGTCTCTTTTTAGGAATCTCCAGGGGATACTTGATTCCTCAGGCACCATAGGAGCATTGGTGGCTTGGCTGATCAGCTATAAGCCAGTCTTGTTTGGGTTCTTATTCCTTCTGCTGTTGCTTAGCAACTGGCTGGTCAAGCATGAAGTCAAGCCCACCCCCCCAGAGCCCAAGCAGGTGAGCAGAGGAACTTTAGCTTCAGCTGAGAGTGATGAGGTATTTAGAACTAGATTGGGGGTTGAGGGATAGGGTGGATGTCAGGATAATGGCTCAAGACTGAGGAATCCACAGCTCTGGTCTAAGTCCCTGCTCTAAGTCCCTGCTCTGCAGCTGACTCTTGGGTGACAGAGGACAAAGCATGGTCTTCACAAGGCTTCAGTGGCCTCAGGTGTAAAATCGGGACCACCTCAGCCTCTCCTACTTCATGTTTGATATCAACATGCTTTGGCAACCGTATCAACTAATTTAAAGGAAAAAAATGAAAATGGATGAGCTAAAGATACATAAATAACATAGATACATCTCTAAAATATAATAATGAAGATAGGAGAGATATACATAGATTATGATATCTTTCATATAAAGTTAAACATGCAAAACAATAGCCTATTTTGTTTATGAATACACATGTATAGTGAAAGTATACTAAGGCAGGATTTTTCAACCTCTGCATGGTTGACATTTTGGGCCAGATAATTCTTTGTGTGGGGGCCGTTCTGAGCATTGTTGGCTATTTAGCAGCATCCCTGGCCTCTACCCATGAGATGCCAATAGCACCCCTCACCCCTCACAACCAAAAAAGTCTCTAGCCATTGCCAAATGTCCCCTGGGAGAGTAAAAGAGCCTCCCACTGAGAACCACTCCTATAAAGAAATGCATGGAAAAAGTAAAGACCAAAGTCAGGATTGCAGTTGAGATGAGGTTCAGGGAGGGCGGAGAACACTCTAGGAGAGGGATTCACAATTACGTACCTTTGTGAAGTTTTATTTCTTAAACTGGTGCAGAAACATGGGTATTTGTTGTAATATTTACTTTTTTGCATGTCCGAAATATTTATTTAAAGGGTTTTATAGATCAGGAGGTTGTGGCTAAATCTAAAAAGAAGAGGTAAAAGTGTTATTATTAACTGGGTAAGGGGGCAGATGAGGATTATAAGGATAAAAGCAAGTTGTGAGATACAGACTTGGAAGCTAGAGATTTTACAGTAGTGGTCCCCAACCTTTTTGGCACCAGGGACCAGTGCTCCTATGAGAATCTAATACTTGATCATCTGAGGTGGAGCTGAGACAGTGATGCTAGGGCTGGAGAGTGGCTGCAAATACAGATGAAGCTTTGCTCGCTCACCTCCTGCTGTGCAACCCGGTTCCTAACAGACCGTGGACTGTACTGGTTCATGGCCCGGGGGGTGGGGGACCCCTGTTTCACAGGGCCTGACAAAATTCTCAGGCACACTGGGAAAAGCATAAGCTCCGGAGACACAGATACATTTGGGTTAAGGATTTTATGTCCTCTGTGAGTACAGATTAGTGGACTATTTCATTTACTCCTGTGAACCAAAGGCAACTGTAGGTTTTGGGAGTGTGGCTGTTCTCCCATTGGCCGAGTGATGCTGAGAGAGAGACCTTCCCTCACTGAGCCCCAATTCTCTCGCCCACAGGATGTATGCAAGATGCTCTCCTGGCAGGCTGGTTTGTGAGAATTGATTAAGGTGATATTTATAAATCATCCAGCATGGGAAGGGGTTATCATTAACCAAACTTTCTTCTTTTCCGGGTGATGGGGAACTTAGGAAAAGGAAGAGAAACCAAAGACCCCTGAAGCCAAACCCAACAACAACAACAACAACATCATGAATACAAAAGAAGTGGAGAGACTTCATGCCTGCTTTGCTCTCCAGGACAAGATCCTTGAACGACTTATGTTCAGTGAAATGAAGTTGAAGGTCTTAGAAAATCAGATGTTCATCGTATGGAATAAAATGAATCACCACAAGAGGTCGAGTGGACGGAGGGCTTTTCCCATGAGGAAGCACAGACTGAGGAGGCATGAGTCCATCTTCTCCATCTTCTCTGATTGCACCTCCAATTCTCCCTAACGAGGTCAGAGAGACTGGGGTGGGCTGGCCTCTTCTGATGTTACCTTTGCTCAGTAAAACCCATCAGAGACTATTGGATTTTCTTAGTAAATCACACTGGAGAGGAGGATTGGAGGTTGAAAGGTCACCTCTGGAAAAGAAATCTATTCACCAGGTCAGCCAGATAGCACCTAGATACAACCTGACAGGGGCTCTAGAACCCAGGCCCTTTCTCTCTTCGAGCTGGACCACCTCAACCCCTCAATCAGCCCTGGTCCAGGGAGCTATATCTGTTCACCTCGAGTCTTACAATGGCCTCCTCAGTGCTGTTCCAGCCTCCAGTCTCCCCTCACCCTGTACTCAGGCCAGAGCAAGCCTCGTCAAGCATGGTACTGAGTGTGTTCAGTGCCTGTTCTTGAGCCAACGTCTCTCTGTGGTTGACAGAATAAAGCCCATAATCCTTACCGTGGTGTTCAGGCCCTCCCTAATCTGACCCCTTCTCCAGCTCTCTTTCCCCCCATTTCTCATCCTCACGTGCTTTATACCCTATGCCAGAGTATCCTAAACATCAGTAATTAGAGTACCAACTTTGTGATTTTTGCTGTAGCCCTGAACCACCTGAATATTCAGCTCAACATTGTCTCTTTAAGTTAACTATTATTTTCCTTAAATCTATAACGAAAAATGATAATGAAGATAAATAATTTATCTGTAAGTTAAAAAACAGCCTCATTTGCCTGAAATAGAACTTAACCGTCAAAATACAACGGAAACAAAAATTATGTTAAGTTCCAACCGGAACTGGATTGCCCTCTGAAAGATGTGAGCCTGTGAATTTGGGGTTAAAAAGGGAGATTAGCAAGTGTTAGCATTTGAAAGAAGTGCTAGCACCAAGCTGAGACTTTATAAGAATTAGAAAGGAAACCACTGCCTCACTGTGACTTGATGCCTCAAGTCTCTCTCAGCCCCACAAGTCTCATGAACTCTAATCAAACCAGATGACTGTCCAACCCCCAGATGCACCCACATCCCTGCTCACCTGGTTTCTTCCCCTAGAATCTCTTATTTTCCCTTCTCTGCTGTTCACGATTCCAAAGCTAACACCACCACAATGCTTCCCTCAGCCCAGCTATAACAAATGCCTTTCCTTCACATTCTCCTAGCATTTCATCTGTAGTTCTACAGTGAAATGTGTCAATCTGCTGATACTTAATTTGCACACATTTCTATATCCCTTTCGCACCCTCCAACTAGATGATAGACTCTTTGAAGGCAGTCACAGTATCTTGTTCATCTGTTTACACCGCCCCCCTCCGCCCATAGCACCTAACACGGTGGCTAGTATGTGGTCAGTGCTCAACACATCATATCTGTGATTGTTGATCCCAGTCTTACATGTCCTGACTTTTTCTCTGCCCTCTCATTTTATGATGACTCTCCTATACCCTATTTTGTTTAAGAGCAGGATCTCGGGAGCTTGACTGCCTTGCTTTAAATCCCAATTCTATCAACTCTCGGCTGTGTGATCTCGGACAACTCTGAGTCATTTACTCCTGCTGGACCTCAGTTTCCTCGTCTGTAGAATGGGGAGAGTAGCACTGCCGACCTTGTGGATTACCATGGGTTAGATGGGTCACTACAGCCCCTCAGAGCTTTGCTTAAACGATTCCTTCTTAGTGAGGACTCCTGTGACCTCCTTTTAAAAAATCCGCACCCCCCGCCCCGCCACCTTGTGGTGTCACATATCTTCTACTTGCCCGTTCAGGTCCAATCTCCTTCCTTCTCCTGCCTTTTCTGCCAGGGGGGCCTACCTGAGTGGACCAAATCATCAGATCCCTTTGCTCTGTGGCTTCTAGTTGAACTTGGTTGACAGGGATCCCTGGCAGAAGATGAGAGGAAAGGAGGATGTTGAGGTGCTTATTCCCCCAGCTTCCTTTTGTGGGGCTGTCTTGGGCTGGTTTAGGGTTGACTGGGCTCCTTAACAAGGGGTCACTCTTCCTCTCAGGGAGATTCTTTCTACAAGGCCTTCTTCTAGGCCTTCTACAAGGGGCCCAGGGCAGTAGCGTCCCCCCAGTTACCAGCCGGGGGGCACAGCACCATCCTTGTGGGTTTTTTATAGCTTGCTTGCGCTTTTGTAAATAGTCCCTTTACCACAGCTTCACAGGCCATTACTAATAGTTTTGCTTGTATGATTAGGCCATTGGACTACCCAGAAATAGCCCAGTAGGAGAATATCCACATAGTAACCATTGCTGTGGAAACACAGCCATTCAGCCACAAACTTTCTCTGTATGTGACATATGAACAAACTTGCAATAAGGCACAACATCTTGAAGAGAACATCTGGAATGAAAAGCTGACCAAGACTGTGGCCTATCGCATCCACTTTGGTGTCCTAGATCCATGCCTGAACCTACTACAATGGTGCTTTCACTATGGAAAGCACTATTGTAGTAGGTTCAGGCATGGATCTAGGGCATCACTATAGTGGAGGTCTGTGGTGGCCCAGTGAAGATCCATTTGACCTATGAAGTCACTGGTGCTCACGGAGTATATATTACTTGCCAGCAATGTTGGCCTGCGGCTCAAGGTGTCTCAAGGTGTGGCACAATGACCTGTAGCTCTGACCAGTTCACAATCAGCAAATTGGTTGCCATGGAGGTCCAGGGCCACGATGGACCTGGTTTAGGATATGGGGTGCCTATTCTCTTCCACCAAGCAAGTACCAACTGACTCTTAAGGCTCTGATGAGCACCTTCGTCATGTGATATGATACAATCTGGTGATGGAATTATCTTTAGAGCACTGCCCCCCAGCTGTGAGCCCTGTCAACATGGAATCCACACTTATCACCTGCAGGTGGTGGGTACAATCGAGTCTTGGTATGACTGGCTTAAGGAGCAATTACATCAGTTGCTTCCTCATCAACCTCTGTGGGCACTTAGGAGGGCAAAGGGTGCACCTGATGTGTTGGGCAGACCAGAGACTCCTGGGTTCCTATGGGAGATGGTACTCTGGGAAAAGGACTGATCATCTTATCTCAGGCACACGAAAGATCCCAGCTGATCTAACAAGAACATACGTAGGCAATCTCAGAAAGCAGACCACGATGGAGGGGTAAATGACCTCTTGCCTCTTCTTCCAGCTCTAGACAGGCAGTGCCGACCGAATAGCCTCAAGCAGGTGCCCAGGCCATGGCCCAAGGCACAAACCTATCACAGTACTGAACATACGTCTCCTACCCCGCCCTCACCCACCAAACCCAGTTATGAGAGACTTTATTGTTGCCTCATTCTGACAATGGCAAGGGCATTGCTCTTAGCTGGCCACAGCCACAAACTGCTGTGCCTTGGGCCTCCACCTTCTGCATGGATGGTGTTGAGGCTCACTAGCAGAATATCGAGCAGCGCCCTTTATATTCCCAGAACTGTTTTGTGCTCTGGATACAGATCCTTCCTTGCTTTCTCCTCGGACATCATGTCACCTGCATATGAACCTTCATGATAATCCAAGATCTGTAGGAAAGGCCACACCCTCAGCCCCAGCCTCTGGTGCCACTGATGAGGTATTCCTGGGTACTAAGTACATAGATTTCATCATTTTATGTAAGTTTTCCTCCCATAACTAGATAGAATCATGATCCACAACTGCTCAGCTATCCTGAAGGGAATTACTATGCGGACAGCCAGAGTTTTCACTGCCAAGGTTATCATGATGCCTTAGCTCAGGTTATGCTGGATAATCACATAGCTTCGGACTATTTGTTGGCTAGATAGGGGAATATTCATACTGGCCTATATCTCCTGTTGCTTCTGGGTTAACACCTTTGGCAAGTCAAAAAGCCCAGGCAGCTACTGCAGGAGCAAGTCCCCTAGCTTCAGGCTACTCTTCCATTTGAACTTGGGGCTCTTTCCCTGGGCTTGGTAGGGACTCCATGGCCAGATGGCTCAGGCTTCCATGATGGGCTTTGTACTATTACTCCAGGCCTCCCTCCTACAATCTCTCTCCAAGATTGCCCACAAATGGTGGTCGTCCCAATATAGGCCCAGTTGATTTCTTCCTCTGTTTTTTTATTCTTCCCCTGTTGATTTCTACTCCTACTGGGCAGGCTTATGCTTGGTGAGCCCCTAGGTCAGGGGGATGGATCTTGGAAAAAGAATTTGTATTGGAAGACTCTGGGGACACACTCCAGGTTCTAGCAATGAGATAGTAAGTGAGCTCCAGGGGGAGCTCCCTTCCCCAAAGCAGAAATGATTCCACGTGGCCTCCACTTCCCAGGGTCCCCAGGTGGCCTCAGCAATGCAAGCCATTCCCCTGGTGTCTGAGCTCAGACCAGTTTTTCTTTACTTGCAAGACTGACCTCACGCTTGCCCATAAAAAAGTAGAATAGTGAGATTTTGTGCGTGTGCACGTGCGTGTGTGTCTGTGTGGTGGTGGCAGCAGTGGTGAGGTTCCTCTTCTGGAGCACACTCCAGGATGTTTCCATGTGCTCTGTGACCCCAGCACCTCTCACCACGTGATGACTGAGGAGAGGTTGGGTGGACCACGAACGCCTCATTCTGCTTCTAAGTTTCTCCAGTAAAGCCCCATTTGCACCTGTGCAACAGGACTCTGTGCTACTTGCCGTCACCCAGTACTCACATCTCCTGGACCTTGGGGCTCAGTCCTCAGATCCCTTCTCTATTCCATCTCACTCCTGTGGTGATAGCTTTAAATATCATCTGTTACATGCCAATGATTTTCTAAACTATATCTCTGATACAGACCTCCCAGTTCCAGATTCAAATGTCCAACTGCCTCGTCCCACACCTTCGCTCAACATCTCAGAACTAACATGACCAATCCTGATCTCTGTCCCTCTGCTCCAAACCCTTTCCACATGCAGGCTTCCCCAGCTCATAGTAAAAAGAATTTGTATTTGTATTGGAATTTGTATTGGAAGGTTAAAACTTTGGCTGTGTTCCTGACCCCTCTCTCTCTTATAACCAGCTCTAATTACTTGGCAAGTCCTACTGGCTCTACCTTTGAACATATTTGGTCTGGGACATTCTCACTGCTGCTCCAAGCCATCACCACTTCTCACCTGAATAAGCCCCCTTGTCTCCCTACCCCCACCCCTGCCCTCTAGTCTGCTCTCAACACGGAAGCCAGATTGCTCCTTCAAAAATGCTAGTCAGGTTGTGCCACTCCTCAGCTCTGCTCCCATGTCACTCAGAGTGAGAACCAAAGTCTTTCCTGTGGCCAATGAGGTTCTCCATGACTTGACCCCACTTTAACTTTCCAACCTTGCTTACTACTCTGTCCCTTACTTAGTCTGCTCCAGCCACTGGCCTCCCTGCTTTTCCTTTAACACGCTAGGCACTCTCACCATGAGGCCTCTGCATCGAATGTACCCTGCCCACCATGGGCTCTCTTCCTCTGCTGTGCATGCATATAGCTTATTTATTATGCTGCCTCTGCTAGAATATAAGCTCAAGGAGGTCAGGGATCTTTGTTTGAGTTGTTCACTGAGATATCTCAAGTACCTAGAAGAGTACCCAGCACTTAGTAGGTGCTCAGTAAATACGTGTTGACAATGTGTATATGTAGCTATGTCTGCTTTGCCATTGAGTCCTCCCCTAGACCCAAGTTTAAGACCTGGCATATAGTAGACCCTCAAAAAAGCGTCTGTTGAATGACTCAATGGGTAAGTGAGCAAATAGATGAATCACTGAATCAATCAGAGCCAGACTGGGAAAAATGCTAAGCAACTTCATTGACCCTTCGGGAGAGACATTTTCTTGTTTAATTTGTCCTTGACATCTTTTCAGCCACATTCCTTCTCAACAGTCCTGATGCTGAGGGCAGGGATCGTCATTTTCAATCTCTTGGCATGTTCTGCGATGAATTCAGGGACCAGAGAGTGACCTCAGAATAACCTGGGAAGAAGGCCACCTTGAGAGGTAGACCTTAGAAGAAAGAGTTTCAGGACAGGGGTACAGAGAGGAACCAAACAATTGTCCACTTGAACTTGGGAAACTTCTAACCCTCTAAGTAACAATTAGTGTCACGGTTCCTGCTCCTAGTTCTGAAACCCTGAACATAGTCCCCAGAGAAGAGAAATCAGAAGAGTCGGGACTACTGGAGTGAATTTGGAAAGTGAGAGGAGAAAGGTGGGGAGGAGAAAAGAGAGTGGGAGTGAGAAGAGGGGGCAAGAGGAGAACGGGAAAGTCAGGGAGAGGAAGGGGACACCAGATCCGTGGGATCATGGAGGTGGCCTCGGGAGGACAAGCAGAACTGCGTGCTTAGGCGCCTTATCTCATGTGATCCTCATTCCTACCCCAAGGGGCTAGGTTCTAGTTCATTACCCTGTTTTACAGATGAGCACATGGATGTCCAAGAGAAGCCAAGCTATCTACCGAAGTCGTACAGAGTGGGGGAGCTGGGATCTGAACTCCAGTAGTCTGATTCAAGGGTCCACTGGGTGAGGTTTAGACTACGCAGGTAAGGAATGTGATTTTTCCCAAGAGCAGTGGGCAGCCGTGGAAGGTTATTTCAGCAAAGGACTAATATGATCTCTTGGTTATAAAAGAATGAATAACTCTTCTCTCAAGGGGCTGTTGTGGAGATTATTTTGGTTCATGGATGGAAAGTTCTGAACAAATGCCTGGAGGAAGAGAAGCAAAGGAATAGATAATTCTTCAGGAGGCGAAGGCTGGGCCAGAAGATTTTACACGTGGGCATCTACTGCCACCATGTGGCCACTTTTCTGTATGACATGGATTCGGAGTAGCTAAATTCGGGAAGGGTGGGGCTGGTTCAGATGGTGACAAATGGCTG
>NW_011888817.1:2709670-2711527 GCF_000151845.1 Pteropus vampyrus | reverse complement strand
CTTTTCAGCCACATTCCTTCTCAACAGTCCTGATGCTGAGGGCAGGGATCGTCATTTTCAATCTCTTGGCATGTTCTGCGATGAATTCAGGGACCAGAGAGTGACCTCAGAATAACCTGGGAAGAAGGCCACCTTGAGAGGTAGACCTTAGAAGAAAGAGTTTCAGGACAGGGGTACAGAGAGGAACCAAACAATTGTCCACTTGAACTTGGGAAACTTCTAACCCTCTAAGTAACAATTAGTGTCACGGTTCCTCCTCCTAGTTCTGAAACCCTGAACATAGTCCCCAGAGAAGAGAAATCAGAAGAGTCGGGACTACTGGAGTGAATTTGGAAAGTGAGAGGAGAAAGGTGGGGAGGAGAAAAGAGAGTGGGAGTGAGAAGAGGGGGCAAGAGGAGAACGGGAAAGTCAGGGAGAGGAAGGGGACACCAGATCCGTGGGATCATGGAGGTGGCCTCGGGAGGACAAGCAGAACTGCGTGCTTAGGCGCCTTATCTCATGTGATCCTCATTCCTACCCCAAGGGGCTAGGTTCTAGTTCATTACCCTGTTTTACAGATGAGCACATGGATGTCCAAGAGAAGCCAAGCTATCTACCGAAGTCGTACAGAGTGGGGGAGCTGGGATCTGAACTCCAGTAGTCTGATTCAAGGGTCCACTGGGTGAGGTTTAGACTACGCAGGTAAGGAATGTGATTTTTCCCAAGAGCAGTGGGCAGCCGTGGAAGGTTATTTCAGCAAAGGACTAATATGATCTCTTGGTTATAAAAGAATGAATAACTCTTCTCTCAAGGGGCTGTTGTGGAGATTATTTTGGTTCATGGATGGAAAGTTCTGAACAAATGCCTGGAGGAAGAGAAGCAAAGGAATAGATAATTCTTCAGGAGGCGAAGGCTGGGCCAGAAGATTTTACACGTGGGCATCTACTGCCACCATGTGGCCACTTTTCTGTATGACATGGATTCGGAGTAGCTAAATTCGGGAAGGGTGGGGCTGGTTCAGATGGTGACAAATGGCTGCAATGGGGCTGAGGCGAGGGGCAAGGGAGGAGCTCCCAGAGCGGAGCTGGTGTCTTGGGGATGAGGCTCTTTGTCAGCAGAGGTGTAGAACCCTGGAGTGGATTAACTGACTCAGACATTCAGCTCTGGTTTGGCGACACAAACCCAAATGAGATGTGGTCCTTGCCCCGGAGGACTTCATAGTCTGATGGGGAGACAACGTGGGAGACACAGTGGTGTCTGAGAATCAGCAAGGACTCCTGGGTCCAAATCCCAGTGCTGCCACTTTCTGGGACCTCAATTCTCAGAACATCAGTTTCTTCATATGTCAAACGGGGGGACATAATAGAACCTGCCCCCCAGGGGATTTCTGTGAAGACCAAAGGAGATAACACAGAAAGCACTAGGCACCAATATCTGGCACATTGTCAGCAATCTGTGACCTAGAGGCAGGCTGCCCAGCCTGCTCTGAGCCTCAGGAAAGATTAACCAAGCAGCCAGCACAATGGAAGTGACCTGGATCCCAGCTCCACTGCTGTCGCTAAGCTTGCTATGTGACCTTGGCGAGTCACCTCCTCTCTCAGAGCCTGCTTCACCAGCCATACAATATGGACCTTGGATAAAATCACTCAGATCTCTTCTCGCTCTAATTTATCAATCCTCTTTTCTGAGCCAGCCCAGATCTTTGGCCATGGGAGATGCAGAAGAAGGTCCAGAAGGCTGGCCTCCACCCACTCACAAACCGCACCCAGAGCATCATCAAAATGGAGATAATAATTCAAGCCCTGTCCAACTGTGGGGTAGCTGGGAGGCAACTGTGTGGATCTATTGAGATAATGATGTGGAAGCTGGTGAGATCCA
>NW_011888817.1:2689830-2707565 GCF_000151845.1 Pteropus vampyrus | reverse complement strand
TGCCCCCACCCATCACCAACTCCCTGTTCAATGACGCTTCCCTCCCTGTCACACTCCAGGGCTGAGCTCACGGGTACCTTGAAGCCCCCAGAGCTCTCTGCATATGATCTGTTTATGGCTGTCTCCCAGAGAAATCACTACAATGCTAGCTGCTAACTAGTGAACAGATTTCTAGGGGCTTTGCTCGCATTATCTCATTTAACCATAGAAACAAAGGTCATTTCCATCAGGCAGATGAGAAAATGGAGACTCAAAGAGATGAAGTCATTTGTGCAAAGCTAGTTAGGGCAGAGCCAGATCAAACTGTGCTTCCCCTGGACTCGGAGCCCTGTGTCTGACTGCTCCGCCATCCCCCTGGTTCCAGGGGGGACAGATCTGGCTAAAGGCGCTGAACCTGAGGGTGTAGCACTATGCCCAGCACACAGCTGGCCCTTGGCGACTGTTTCTGAATATATGACTGGACGAGGAGGGCTGTCCCAGAGCGGACGGTGAGAAGGAGGAAGGAGGTGCAGGTCTGTGGCTGGGGACCTCCCGGGGAAGGAGCTAGGGTGTTGTGTTATGGGTGGGGTTTGGGAGAGCCTGCCACTGTTTTCCAGCTGGGAAGGGAGAGGGGTGAGATTCCTAGTGGCAACTGCAAGTCAAAATGTGAGCAGCTAGTGAGCAGCTTAGAGGTTAAGTACCAACCCCACCATTGGGTCTATTGGAATAAATCCTGAGATTGGAGACAGATATGAGATGGGGCTAGGCCCCAGAGGAGGGCTACAAATTGGGGGTGCAGAGACCCCAGCCACCTGTAGAGGGTGGGGTGGTGCAGAGCACAGAGCTAGACTCCCAGCTCCATCATTTGCAGCCCATGACCTTGGCAAGTCATTTAATGTCTCTGAATTTCATTCTTCACCTGAAAAATGAGAAGATGACACCCTAGTCATACCATAGGTGACTATTAAGGGAGATTCAGCAGCCCTCCCATCAGGGTGCCCTCACTGGCTCTGCCCGTGTCCCTTTGCTTATGCTTAAAGGGAAGCACCTTCCAACTTCCTCCCATAAAAACCTGTGACAATGCCAGAGAGCCCCTACTCCCCCGCCCATTCACTCCTTGTGAATTCACAAGGAACAATCTTGTGCCTGGTGTCATTCCTCTGACACCCAAGTGGAAACATCCTAATGCTCTTGGGATCTTAAATGGCTTCATTAAAAAAAAAAAAACCCACAAAACAAAACTGAGATATAGTTTACATGCAATAAAACCCACTCTTTTTGATGTATAGCTCTATCGAGTTTTGACAAATACATACAGCCCCATAACCACCACCACAATCAAGAAACAGAACTAACTGTTCCATCACCTTCCCAAATCCCCGTTCTGCCCTTTGTAGTCTACCCCATCCTTAGCCCATGTAACCACTAAGTTGTTCCCTGTCCCTAGTTTTGCCTTTTTAGAATGTTATGGAAATAGAATGATACGGTCTGTAGTCTTTCGAGTCTGGCTTATTCCACTTAGCATAATGCATCTGAGATTCGCCCACGTCACTGTGTGTATCAGCAGTTCATTCCTTTACATTGCTTGCTGACTAGTACTCCATTGTGTGGCTGTACCATAGTCTGTCCATTCGTTCCCTGGTTGAAAGACAATTGGGTTGTTTCTGCTCTTGGAAATTATGAATAAATAATGGCTTCGCTGTGAACCCCAAACTGTAGTGGTGGAAGATACTTTTGAACTTAAGTGAGATTTCCAGATGAAAAGGTGAACTCTTTACAAATAGCCCAGCCCTCTCCAACAGTTGAAGAAATGGAGACCAAAGTGGGGAAGGGACTTTTCCAGTTACAACTGACTTAGGAAGTGGGGGCTGAGATTTGAACCCAAGTCTTTCAACTTGCAGGACAATGTAAATTTCCAAACACATTTCCTGAGAACTTACCAGCGCTAGGCAAAATGCCAAGTGTTGGAGGCATAAAAAGCCAAGAAGGAATGATCCTGGTGCTGGAGATACTTTCCACCTAGTAAGGAGCTAGAAAAAGAGGCCAGTAGTAACCAGTGAGGGTTACTATTCCAATGCTATAAGGGGGTGTGCACAGAGAGGGAAGGACCTCAGTTTTATCTGGGGGAGAATGAGAAGGCTTTACAGTTGTCCCCTGGTTTTAAGGGAAGAACACAAGTTTGTTGGGTGGAAAGGATGTAAAGGGCCTCAGAGCCAGAGGGAATGGCAGATGCAAAGGCACAGGGGGGAACAGGGCAGGCTGTGGGAGCATAAAGATGTAAAGAAGATGAGGAGAGGCAGGAATGGGTCCATGGAGTTGGTTGGGGTCAGATCACAGAAAGCCTCTCTGGCCAGACTGTGTCCTGTAGGACAGCACCTGACACATAGTGAGTGAGCAATCTTCATTATGGAATAGAGTGTAGGACTGGAGAGAGAGGGATGGAAGAGAAACTCAGTGAAACTTGAATGGAACAGAGCAGCTATCAGTATGTATGGACACTTGGTATGTTTCAGAGATGGCGTCCAAGCCAGCGGGGAGCAGGTTGGAGTACTTAATGGTACTGAGACAATCAATTATCCATATAGAAAAAAATAAAAGTAAATCCCTTCCTTACATCATAACCAAAAATATATTTGTGCGTGAAAGCATAGAAATCTATATTTAAGACCTCTGGGAAAAGGCTTTCTTAAGCGCGTGCACGTGCATGCACGCTCACACATGCACATACAACAAAGGAGACAACATCGATAACTGTGATTGGCAACAAACAAAACTAACACAAAAAGGCTCTCTTCAACAATAATAGCTAACAGGTCTTACCATGTGTCAGACAACATGTACTTTATAGATATTAACTCATTTAATCCTCACTCATTTATAATGCGAGCACTGTTATCATCTCCATTTTACAGATGAAGAAACAGAAGCAGAGAGGTTTCTTAAGGTCACACACCCAGGAAATAGTTGAACTGAAATTAAAATTCAGGCAACCTGGCCGTAGATTCACCACTACACTATTCTGCTTCCCAACAAAAGTTATCATAAACACAATGTGAAAAGATGAGCCACAAACAAGAGTATCCAGAACTTATAAAGAACTCTGATAAGTAAAAAAATATACATATTGAATAGAAAAAAAACACAAGTGAAGGATAAGAACAGTTCCATCGCAGAAAAATAAACCCAAATATATACAGTAAATGCATGAAAAAGTGTTCAACCTTATTAGTAATAAAGACAATGCAAATTAAAAACAGCAGTGAGAGTCATGGATTGTGGGACTGTAAATTGGAAAAATTTTGGAGAGCAACTAGATAGAAAATCTGGTTAAGCTGAGGATGGCCATACCTTTCTACTCAGAAATTTCATTCCTAGGCACAGTGCTACCACCTGAATGTATAAAACAGTCATATTTTTAAGGCAGCCTGGCCCCAGACTCCATGCTCTATTGCACTATGAAGTACATTCATACAACAGCATACTCTACAGACGTTCAAATGAATAATCCAGAGCAACATGCATCAAACTGCAGGATAATACAGTATGATCATTTATATAAGTTTATAAATGTGCAAAACAAGACTACGTGCTTTTTATCGATGCACACGCACATAGTTAAAGAATAAAAGCATGCGTGATAATGATAAACACCGAGATCAGAATGAGTTTGAGGGGAGAGGGAGGAGATTGAGATCTGCGAGGGTAAACAGAGGGCCTCAACCCTACCCAGGATGTTTAATTTCCATCCATTCATTCATTTCACAAGTATTTATTAGGGCCTGCGATGTGCCGGGGACTGTTCTAGGAGCTGGGAATAACTCAGTGAAAAAAACAAATTGGGATAAACCAGAGGCCATGAAGGAAAGTAAGAAGGTGAAGAAGTGGCCCCTTCCTTGAGAACTCATACTCCATTAGGCAGATCAGCTTGTAGGAGTTGAACAACTGTTGTATAGAGAGAGTTGAATTTGCACCATAATGAAGGCTTGTTCCAAGTGCCTTGGAGGGGACCTGGATGAGGAGAGTTGCAGGCATCTTGAAAGAGATAGCATGTTAGCTGGTCTTAGATAGTTTATTAATTGTGAATTCACAAGGAACAATCTTGTGCCTGGTGTCATTCCTCTGACACCCAAGTGGAAACATCCTAATGCTCTTGAGATCTTAAATGGCTTCATTAAAAAAAACCCAACAAAACAAAACTGAGATATAGTTTACATGCAATAAAACCCACTCTTTTTGATGTATAGCTCTATCGAGTTTTGACAAATACATACAGCCCCATAACCACCACCACAATCAAGAAACAGAACTAACTGTTCCATCACCTTCCCAAATCCCCGTTCTGCCCTTTGTAGTCTACCCCATCCTTAGCCCATGTGGCCACTAAGTTGTTCCCTGTCCCTAGTTTTGCCTTTTTAGAATGTTATGGAAATAGAATGATACGGTCTGTAGTCTTTTGAGTCTGGCTTATTCCACTTAGCATAATGCATCTGAGATTCGCCCACGTCACTGTGTGTATCAGCAGTTCATTCCTTTACATTGCTTGCTGACTAGTACTCCATTGTGTGGCTGTACCATAGTCTGTCCATTCGTTCCCTGGTTGAAAGACAATTGGGTTGTTTCTGCTCTTGGAAATTATGAATAAATAATGGCTTCGCTGTGAACCCCAAATTGTAGTGGTGGAAGATACTTTTGAACTTAAGTGAGATTTCCAGATGAAAAGGTGAACTCTTTACAAATAGCCCAGCCCTCTCCAACAGTTGAAGAAATGGAGACCAAAGTGGGGAAGGGACTTTTCCAGTTACAACTGACTTAGGAAGTGGGGGCTGAGATTTGAACCCAAGTCTTTCAACTTGCAGGACAATGTAAATTTCCAAACACATTTCCTGAGAACTTACCAGCGCTAGGCAAAATGCCAAGTGTTGGAGGCATAAAAAGCCAAGAAGGAATGATCCTGGTGCTGGAGATACTTTCCACCTAGTAAGGAGCTAGAAAAAGAGGCCAGTAGTAACCAGTGAGGGTTACTATTCCAATGCTATAAGGGGGTGTGCACAGAGAGGGAAGGACCTCAGTTTTATCTGGGGGAGAATGAGAAGGCTTTACAGTTGTCCCCTGGTTTTAAGGGAAGAACACAAGTTTGTTGGGTGGAAAGGATGTAAAGGGCCTCAGAGCCAGAGGGAATGGCAGATGCAAAGGCACAGGGGGGAACAGGGCAGGCTGTGGGAGCATAAAGATGTAAAGAAGATGAGGAGAGGCAGGAATGGGTCCATGGAGTTGGTTGGGGTCAGATCACAGAAAGCCTCTCTGGCCAGACTGTGTCCTGTAGGACAGCACCTGACACATAGTGAGTGAGCAATCTTCATTATGGAATAGAGTGTAGGACTGGAGAGAGAGGGATGGAAGAGAAACTCAGTGAAACTTGAATGGAACAGAGCAGCTATCAGTATGTATGGACACTTGGTATGTTTCAGAGATGGCGTCCAAGCCAGCGGGGAGCAGGTTGGAGTACTTAATGGTACTGAGACAATCAATTATCCATATAGAAAAAAATAAAAGTAAATCCCTTCCTTACATCATAACCAAAAATATATTTGTGCGTGAAAGCATAGAAATCTATATTTAAGACCTCTGGGAAAAGGCTTTCTTAAGCGCGTGCACGTGCATGCACGCTCACACATGCACATACAACAAAGGAGACAACATCGATAACTGTGATTGGCAACAAACAAAACTAACACAAAAAGGCTCTCTTCAACAATAATAGCTAACAGGTCTTACCATGTGTCAGACAACATGTACTTTATAGATATTAACTCATTTAATCCTCACTCATTTATAATGCGAGCACTGTTATCATCTCCATTTTACAGATGAAGAAACAGAAGCAGAGAGGTTTCTTAAGGTCACACACCCAGGAAATAGTTGAACTGAAATTAAAATTCAGGCAACCTGGCCGTAGATTCACCACTACACTATTCTGCTTCCCAACAAAAGTTATCATAAACACAATGTGAAAAGATGAGCCACAAACAAGAGTATCCAGAACTTATAAAGAACTCTGATAAGTAAAAAAATATACATATTGAATAGAAAAAAAACACAAGTGAAGGATAAGAACAGTTCCATCGCAGAAAAATAAACCCAAATATATACAGTAAATGCATGAAAAAGTGTTCAACCTTATTAGTAATAAAGACAATGCAAATTAAAAACAGCAGTGAGAGTCATGGATTGTGGGACTGTAAATTGGAAAAATTTTGGAGAGCAACTAGATAGAAAATCTGGTTAAGCTGAGGATGGCCATACCTTTCTACTCAGAAATTTCATTCCTAGGCACAGTGCTACCACCTGAATGTATAAAACAGTCATATTTTTAAGGCAGCCTGGCCCCAGACTCCATGCTCTATTGCACTATGAAGTACATTCATACAACAGCATACTCTACAGACGTTCAAATGAATAATCCAGAGCAACATGCATCAAACTGCAGGATAATACAGTATGATCATTTATATAAGTTTATAAATGTGCAAAACAAGACTACGTGCTTTTTATCGATGCACACGCATATAGTTAAAGAATAAAAGCATGCGTGATAATGATAAACACCGAGATCAGAATGAGTTTGAGGGGAGAGGGAGGAGATTGAGATCTGCAAGGGTAAACAGAGGGCCTCAACCCTACCCAGGATGTTTAATTTCCATCCATTCATTCATTTCACAAGTATTTATTAGGGCCTGCGATGTGCCGGGGACTGTTCTAGGAGCTGGGAATAACTCAGTGAAAAAAACAAATCGGGATAAACCAGAGGCCATGAAGGAAAGTAAGAAGGTGAAGAAGTGGCCCCTTCCTTGAGAACTCATACTCCATTAGGCAGATCAGCTTGTAGGAGTTGAACAACTGTTGTATAGAGAGAGTTGAATTTGCACCATAATGAAGGCTTGTTCCAAGTGCCTTGGAGGGGACCTGGATGAGGAGAGTTGCAGGCATCTTGAAAGAGATAGCATGTTAGCTGGTCTTAGATAGTTTATTAAGTACTTGGGGGAAAGAGAGCCTGCCCTGCAGAAGGAACAGGCTATGCAAACGCACAGAGGCGCAGAGGTCAACACATGGCAGAGCTGTTGAACAGGTCATACTGGGAAGGACCTTGGTTTTACAGGCGTGAAATTTACCCCAAGCTGTGGACTTTCATGATGTCTAGGTGAAACTAAGGCATAGGAGGAGCCAGGGTAGGAGTCCCTCTCTCTCTTCCCTCTGGCTGACCCTCATGGGGACTGTGCCCTGTGTCCCCCCACTTCCAGGCTGGCTGGAGGGTCAGCCTGCTGAAAGTAAAAAAGAAGTGGCTCTTCCCGGCTTCCTGCATCTTCTTCTTCTTGCTCTCTGTGCTCATGACTGGCTGCTTCCTGTGGCAGTATCACCTCCCCAAGCTCAAGACCGGTGAGTGCAGACACATCCTTGGGTTTCTCTCCATCCCTGTGGGTCCTTGTGGGTTTTAAGCTGCCACTCCTGATGCAAGGGTGTAGAAGGAGGATCGTAAGATTTAAACTCAGAAGCTCTCACCTCCACTCAGACTTCAACTGTGAATCTTTGGGCCAGTCATGTGACCTCTCTGTGCCTTGATGCCCTTGTGTATAAAATGAGTATCCTAATGCCACTAGGGTTTTCTAAAGCCACCCGGTCCGGAGCTAAAACTCAGGGTGCCCCAGAAAGCATAAACTGTTTCTTTTGCTTTGCCTTCAGTCTCCATGCTGGGACTTCCAGGCTCTGTTTCCCTTGAAAGACCCTTCCCCAATATATCTAAGACTCTGAGAGGAACAACACAAGTGTGCATGAACAGCAGCTGTCATTTCTTGGAGCCTCTCTATCCTGGGCTGGTCAAGGCTCAGCAAATGGGCCACCACTGCTGGTTATGTCTACTCGTCCCTCTGTTTCTATAGCAACCCCTGGGATCTCCAACTCGCTAGGATCCTGGATGGTCCAGAATCTGGGTGTCCACTGAAGGTGGGAAGAAGGTCTCTCTCCATTCCTCTCAGTCATCCTGCATTACTCAGTCATCCTGCGTTTTACATCCTGCCAAAGTCTCAAAGAGGTGCCCCGGGCTCCAAAGTCCCACAGAAATATTTTTGCAGAAATGGCTCTTTTTATTTTCTCACCAGCCTCTTCTCTCCCACCCCAATCCATTCTTTCTAGGGTAAAATTCTTTTATCAGGGCCTTCTTAGTCTTTCAAGCAAACAGTCCCCAAGTGGGCGGGTCAGCCTGACCAATAGATAGTATTACCGTAAATGCATAAAAATAAATTATTCGAGAAATTAAATGAAAAAAAGACATAGAAACCAGAAGCCCAAGTTTCAAATAATTAAACAGGCACAAAATTACCTCATCAAACTGCTATAAAAGTTTCTAAATGCTTTCTCTCAAATTTTGTACTTAATTTGTCACAAATGGGAAACAAACATTCCTGGGTACATGACCTAACTCCTCACCCTGGCATTGCGCATCACCTGAGAGGTTGGTAGAAATGAGGACACCCAGGGCCCATGCCATACCTACTGAATCAAATCTGCATTTTAAGATTTCTAGGTGATTTTTCGTGCGTGTGCACATTAGAGATGCATGGCTGCAGACACCAGCCTTACCTGGGTCCCAGGCTGAGCAAAGCTTAGGCTCTGGCTGAGCCCTCCCTATTCCAATGATTAAATTTGTGTCACGGAGTTGTTGCGAGATCTTCCCCAGGGTGTGTAATCTTCCTGTTTGGGACCGTATCAGTCGTCTATTGCTGAGTAACAAACCACCCTCAAACCTGCTGGTTTTGAACAAAGTGATTCATTCTTTCTCATTCTGTGGGCTGGCTGGCAGTTCTGCTGCTGGTCTAACCTGGGATCTCTCCGATACAGCCGGCCAAGTCAGCTCTCCCTTTATGTGGACTCTCGCTCTCAAGGTAGCTATCCCAGGCTTGTCCATGACAGAGAGGTAGTCCCAGCAAGCAAAGGCCTATTAAAGCCTAATTTTGGAAGGCCCGCGAACAATGGTTCATTCAGCCTCATTCTACTGGTCAAAGCAAGTTGCGAAGCCAGCCAGATTCAAGAGATGGGAAGAGCTAAAAGAGTTTATGGCCATAGTGAACCTCCAGCCTTCTCTCAGTTCTGGGCAGTCTCAGGAAGCAGTAGAATTCAAAAAAGGTGCAGATGCTCAGGGTGCTCACCACCCCGCACTGTCCTTAGAGGATGAGGGGAGGTCTGGGGGCCTTTCCTAGTCTGAATCCTGCCCTGCTGAGGCCCACACCTTTTCCTCTGAGGTTCCAGGGAAGCCATACAGCCATAAAAATCAGAATTATAAAATCAGACACACATAGCCGAGCCTGCCCCAAGGGGCTGGAACTTAGCTAAGCCTGCTGATTGCACGGAAGGAAGAAACTGTTCATACAAGAGAGAAAGGCTGCCAACTGAGAACTGTGGCCTAATTGGTATTTTGAAGGCCAAGCAGCAGGTGGCGAGTGTGGGGCTGTCCCTTCTCCTCTGGGCATATTCTGTCCTTTGCCCCTTGATCCCCATGGCTGGTCTCTGCACCCTGATATCTCCTGGTGAGGCTGCTGCCAGTTGGGAGGGTTGGCCCCAAGGCATCGCTCTGGCCTTTGCTGCCACCTTCCCACCTCCTCTAGGATGCCCCCTAGATACCTATCCTGATCTCTGCCTGCTTCTCACCATGTGATGTTCCCTGCAGGTTCCTTAGGACCAGAGGTGACCGCTGCCCCAGTGAGGATGTGTCCCCAGCACCCTGAGCCTGTGCCCTTGGCCCACCCCCTCCCCGTGTTGAAGGAGGCCCTGGAAAAGGTCAGTGATGACCCTGGAGGGAACTGGGTGTGTGCTGGTGATGAAGGGGAGGACATACTCTGTGCTGGAAGTGGCATTCATGCATTCGACATGTAATTTTTGCGTACCTACTCTGTGCTAGGCACCAGATATGGCAGGAAGAAGATACTGTCCTGCTCTTAAGAAACTACTAGTCTGGGAGTGAGGGAACAATCATGACAATAAACATGTATAACGCAGGGGTAAGAATAAGGATGGGGAAAGTTTAGGGAACTATGGGAGCACAAAGGAACAGGCCTTAAGGTCAGGAAAGGCTTTGGGAGGAAGTGGTATCTAAACTGCTATGTGAACAGGTAGGCGATACCTAGATAATATGCATCTACATAGTAAGGGAGCTTGCGGGGAGTGAAGGGTGTGTTCTAGGTAGAGGGAACGTGTAAAAACCCAGAGGCAGCAAAGTACAAGTCACATACAGAGAACTTAGAGGAAATTCAGTCTGGTGGGGCCACAGGTGCGGGGAGGAGAAAGATGAGATGGAGGAGGATGACAGAGCCCATTGCAACGAAACTAAAAACACACAGTCTACGACACAACTTTTACTATTGCAGGATGGCTTAACACTAGAGGGTTGTCTGCCAGCTCTAGTCTGTGCCAGCCAGACCCCACCTACTTGGGTCATTCACCTGAGACATACAGACGAATGAAACACGATCGGAAGTGAATGAGCAGCAAAGTGGTGGGAGGATTTAAAACCATAGTCCAAGGAGCAGTTGAAAAGAAGGAGGCTGATGTGTCCACATAAAATAAGGTGCATATCAATATAGAGAGACACAATCTCTGACTGTAAATATATGAAAGGCTTTTGTGAGGAGAGGAAATAGAAGAGTGCTCTGTGGCTCCCAAGAGTCATAGAAATTAACCCCCCCCCGCCCCCAGTAATAACCATTGTTACCTTCTAGCACATACTAGTACCTAGTATGTGCTAACCTCTATATAAATACCTTGTGAATCGTTATCTGTGGAGGGGGAAACTGAGGCTCAGAGAGGTAAAGTTAGTGCAGGGATGGAAACTACAGGTAGACACAGCTCAACTCAGGGAATGTAAAATCGCTTGGCATGGTGGTCCACCAGTTAATTAAAAACTGGGGCTGAGTGAGTGTGGGTTCTAATCCTGATTCCGTTAACCATTACCCCTTGGGCAAGTCGCTTCACATCTCATAGACTCAGTTTTTGCATCTGTAAAATGGGGAGAAATTAGCACTAACTTATTGTGAGGATTAAATGAGACAGTGTATGAAACTCACGTTCTTAATGGTCAGTAAATGTTAGCTGTTATCACCATTATACTTCATCATTTCAAAGAATGAGGTATTTTCAATAAATGTTCAAAGAGAGCCTAGGACCATCTGTCAATAGTAAATTCTCCAACACCAGGGTGCCAGATGAGGGTTCGACATCAGTAGTTTTATCCCCTCCCTCCTTTTGTAATTTGCCAAGGAAATGTTTATTTGAACAAAAGTCTTATGAGGAAGCCCTACATGTAGAACAGATTCTAGGGCAACTGCTCTGATTGTAGCTGGGGTAGGAGGCCCCACTCCATGGGACACAGTTTGAGATCTCAAGGTCTGGAGGCTCACTGGGCCGCCCTCCAGCCACTGGAGTTAGGGGTAGATGATGGAGGGGAGCCAGGCAGTGTGTGCAGATGAGAAGTGGGGTGTGTGTCTGCGCCCAGACTCTGAGCCTCCTGCTTTTCTCCTCCAAGGTGGACAGGATCCTGCGCCAGGCACTGCCCGCCCCGGGGCTGGCTGCCATGTCTGCCGTCGTCATCCACAATGACACCGTGCTCTGGACCGGAAACTTTGGGAGGAAGAATGACTCAGACCCAGCTTCTGGGCCTCCCAATGAGTACACCATGTACCGGTCAGCAGAGCGACCTCCCGGGTCCTATGGAGGGGCCGGGGGTGGGAGGATAAGGGGACCAAGGAGGTAGGAGGACTCAAGATAATCATGACTGGGGACCCAAGCTGCTAGGGCCCTTTAAGTCCTGACAATTTCATAGACGAGGAGACTGAGGTCCAGAGAGAACCAGTGAGTTCACATCACAGGGGTAGTAGGTCAGGAAGGAATCCCTTCTGGAGAACTCTTTGCCTCAAACCTCCCTCACTAGAAGAGGCTCCCTGTGTCCCATCCTCCCACCCATCCATAACCAGTTCTTGGGCTCTTGACCCGGGTCCCTGTCAGCTAGCAGCAGTGCCCAGATGAAAGCCACTTGGGACACTCTGCTGCACCCAGCATCTCCTCTCCTGGGTGCTACCTGCAGGATCCCCAAAGCTCACAATGCAAAGTGAACACCTTCACCCCCAGAGATATTGTGAGGAATACAGGGGTTCCATTCACATTGCACCTGCTATGTGCCAGACATGGGGACAGCAGTTCTATTTGCTGTCACTTACTGAACATTTACTACCTGCCAGCACTTTACGAGCACGATCTCATTCAATCCTTTCTACAACCTGTGAAATGGACAAGGAATCTCAGAAAGTACTTGCCCAAAACCACTTGGCCAGTGAGAGGCAGAGGTATGACCCAACCCAGGTCTGTCCCAGAATGGGAAGGGCCTGGAGGAGGGCCTGCCATGGGGTAGGTGCTTCAGAGTATCCGTCCAGCCCAGCTCCACTTCCTCTGGTTTGGGATGTTCTCAAGCATCCCAAAGCCAATTCTACAGAGGTGAGTGAATGTCTGTCTGATATGTTAAATAAGGTGGACTCAGTGCTCTCCTAGAATGCTAGAAAGTTGGAGGCTGGGTGTAGGGTAGAGGTGGGTTGCGGGGCCAACAAGATGCCCTCTGTGCCCTGTGCCTCCAACACCATCCAGGATCTCCAGTGTCTCCAAGATCTTTCCAGTCCTCATGCTGTACCGCCTGTGGGAGGAGGGCATCGTAGCCTCTCTGGATGACCCTCTGGAGCGTTATGCCAGCAGCTTCACCATTAACAACCCGCTGGGCATGGCATCAGCCCCCAAACAACAGAGCCTGACAGATGGGCTGGAGGAGGTGGGCCCAGCCCCGAGGCCTTCGCCTGTCACCCTCCGAAGGATGGCCAGCCAGCTCTCGGGTGAGTGGTTCTGAACTTATCTTACTCAGCCCCAAACATTTCAGGTGAGGGAACTGAGGAGCAGGTCTTATCCAACCAGGCTGGGCCCACTCTCTGCTCTGCTTCCTGAACTGGCCATAGCTCCCTCTCACCCTCTCTGGGTGGGGGGCCAGGGGTAGAAAGATCTGATGTGGGAAAAGCTGAGGTGCAGCCTGCAACTGTAGATCAAGTGGACAAATCAAGATCATTTGGTAGGTCAAAAGCAAGGTGACAGGTCAAGATCTTATTAGGTAAAGAATAAGTCAACAAGTCAACACTTGTATACAATTCTCCAATGAAGACCTAATTTTCCTTAATATATAAAGATCACTGATGAATCAATACAAAGACCAACAACCCAACAGAAAAATGGGTAAAAGATAGGAACAGAATAAACAGTTCACAGAAAAGGAACTACAGAAAAGGAAATGGCTCTTAAGAATATTAAAAAATATGAAAAGATCCTCAACCTCATTCATAACAAAATAAGTGCAAATTAAAACTACTGAGAGACATTTTCCCCCTTTCAGATAGGCAAAGACTAAAATGGTGGGTGCACTGAGTTGGTGGGGTTGTGATGACATAGGCCCTCTTATATGTCAGTGTGGGAATTAAAATCGGTGCAACCTGCAGGGAGGGCAGTTGGTAATATCACAATTAAAAATGTATATATCCTTTGAGCAATTACTCTTCCAGGAAATCCTCTTACAGATGTACTCACACACGTGTGGTCTGAGGTATGTACACAGTTATTCGCTACAGTACTGTAATAGCGAAAGACTGAAACAACCCAAGTATCCATAAATAGGGGAATGACTAAATAAATTATGACACAGCTATACAATCAAATACTATGTAGCCCTAAAGAAAAGGTAATAATGTTCTTTATATACTGAAATGGAATAAGATTCAATGTTAAGCAGGAGGAAAAAGCTCATAAGAGCATATATCGTATGCTACTACATAGATAAACAAAATATGCACATATAACGTATGTGTGTATGTGAAGGTGTATGTATAATGCATGTGTAATGTACATACACAACACATATATGTAATCTCTCTCTCTCTCTCTGTCTCTCTATATATATGTATAGATATATCTGAAATTTCTTTGGAAGGGAACAAAAGAAATTGAAACACTGGGTTGCCTCCAGGGAGGGGAACTGGGTGGCTGGAGAGAAGTGTAAAAAGAAAATTTTTCATCATATACCCTTTGATGTCTTTTGAATTTTGAATCATGTAAGTGAATTACTTATTAAAAATAATGTAACAATAATAATAATAATAATAAATAATGCAATAACATGCCAAGATGAAATCGATATGATGGAAGGGCAGGAGCAGGCTGGGGGACCGGGCAGCATTGGATCAAAGCAGGCTAGATGCTGAGGGACTGCTCTGGAAGCTACTGAAGAACCATTCATGGGCCTTTTTGCCTATCTGCCACCTGTGACTGGGGAGGGCTGGTTTAAAGATGTGTCGTATGGGTGAGAGGGGGGCTCTGCTGTATGGTGACTGATCCAGCCAAGGGGAAAAAGGCAGGCACTGTCTGCCCCATCCCAAAATGCCTTCTATTGCTCCTATTTGCAATCATCAACCCATCAACCCTCAAGGTAGGAATCCCTTACAAGTGTCCACCATTTTATTGTTTTACAAAGTGAGTTCAGACCTAAGGTCTCAGTTAGTGGACATGGCTGGTTATCACTGCTATTAGCAGATGGTGAACCTGAGGCTCAGTGAGAGGATGGAGTCTCCTGAGGTAGTCCAAGTGGGACAGGATCAGTCTTTGTAGGGGAGGGCTGCCCAGTGGTTAAGGGCATGAGCACTAGAATTCCAGCTCTGCCTCCTCTTAGCTGTGTGATCTTGGACAGGTCACTTAAATTTTCTGAGCCTTGTTTTTCTCCTCTGCAAAATAACCATGGTTCAGACTATTATGAGGGATTAAATGAGCTAATGAGTGTAAAGCATTTAGCTGAGTACCCGGCACACAGCAGGTACCTGTCTGATTATTATGGCCAGAGGTAGACATAGGTTTAGTGGGGCTTGATGAAGATATAATTCTGGGCATCCTTTTTAACAATACAATGTTATAAATTCAAAATTAGATACAGGCCTTGGAAGGGGCTGTCTAGGCTGCCCTAAGGATTAAACTTCACGAGCCTCCTGTTAGATCCACTCCTGGTTATAATCTGACTCCAGGGCTCCCTCTAGGGGTGTGCTGTGGATTCCTCTTCAACTATACCCAGGGAAGCCGGCACCGGGCTAAGTGGTCAGTTTAAAAACACCTTCATGTCTTCTCTTAGTCCTGAAGGGGCCAGTTGAGCATATGGCTATCTGAATAACTCTGTTCTAGGCTCTCAATGTCTTTTACGATTGACTCCCATCCTAATCTACAGCTTTCTCCCATTTCCGGAGCTTTTCATCCATACTCTCAGTTAAGTCTTGCAACACCTCGCAGCGAAACCACTGCAGGTGCTTCAGTCCACTTAAAGATGAGCAAATAGAGGTTCAGAGAGGTAAAACACACGAGTTGGGGGTCACACAGCAAGAAGTGCTAGAGTGAAAACTTAAACCCAGGACTTGGAACTTCATCCCCTAGTCACTCAGGCCAAAAGCCTTGAGTCCTGATACTTCTCATTTCCACACCCTCCACATCCTTTCTAGTAGTAAATTCTGTTGGTTCTACTCTCAAAATATGTCCGGAATCCATCCACTCCTCACCTCCACTGCTAGCACTCTAGTCCAAGCCAACAGCATTTAACCATGGATTTGCAAGTCCGCTTACAGGCTTCCCTGCTGCTGCCATGGCCCCCGAATATCTGTATTTGCACAGCAGCCAGAGCAGCCTTGATAAAACATGTCGGATTATATCACTCCTCCGGTCAAAACCGCTGCAGTGGCCCCATCCCACTCTGGTAGCCTATCGCATTCTATAGGATCCGGTACCCCAATATCTCTCATCTCCGAAGTCTCCCCGTTTCTCACCCCTCTCCAGCCACACTGGCTGTTCCATGCTGTTCCTTAAACATGCCAAGACATACCTATTTCAGGGCCTTTGAATTTGCTGTTTCCTCTGCCTGAGGAATTCTTTTCTCACGGAGTGCATGGTTCTCTCCCTCACCTTCTTCAGGTCTCACTAGCTCGAGGGTCACCTTCTCCGTGAGGCCTTCCTCTGACCATCTTGTATAAAATAACAAGCCCTCCTTTCTTATAAGGAATCAGTTTTATCCATAGCATGAACATTTATTTGCTTGTCATCTTGTCCTCTCCACTAGAATGTCAACTCCACATGGGCAGGGACTTCGTTCACTACGGAATCTCCAATACCCAGAACATTCCTTGGTGCAAAACGGATGCTTGAAATCTATTGTTGAGTGGATGGACGGGAATCACCTGTGATCCTTCCAAAGTTGTCACATCCAATAAGCTGAAAAGTCCAAGTGGTCAGAGGAGTCCGTTCCACAAAGCTGTTTGACCACTGATCTCGAAAATTTTACAGAATCAAACTTCTATAGTTGATAATAAGTATTTTTTTGAGCAGTTACTAAGACTAGGCACCATCCTGAGCATTCTATCTCATCCGATTTTCACATCAGCCCTATGATATAAGAATTATTTTCCTCACATAGATGAGGGGACTGGGGTTCAGAGAGGTTAAGTGGCTTGTCTAGTGAAACACAGGCAGGATTATTAGAGTCCATTCTAGACTATCCTTGTTTTGTCAGGTGATTTTGTTATTATCTTTCAACCCATGGAAGGTGGGGGAGGGAGCACACCCAGGGGCCCACCAACCCGCCCTCAGCTGGCCCAGCAGGTCTGACCACTGCTCTTCCCCAGGGCTGCCCAGAAGGCTCCGCTCCACTACGCTGCTGTGGAGGGGCAGCACCCAGGAGGCTCTGAGCCTGCTCAAGGATGATGTACTGGTGGCAGATCCGGGAACCAGGTGAGGAGCATGCCTTGATGCTCTGCCAACATTAGGAACCTCCTGAGGAGACACACCTCTTCTGAGAGAGAGTCTGTATCACCTCATTCTAGGTGGTCAGAGCCAGGAGAGACCGTGGGATCACTGAATACAACCCCTATTCTACAGCTGAGAAGACTGAGGCCCAGAAAGCAGCAGCATAGCAAGGCAGGGGTGACCTGGGCCCAGATCCAGTTCTGTTTAAACCTCATGTTCTAGTCATCGACTCAAAGTTTATTGTGCACCTACTTGAGCCTGGAATGTGCTAAACTGAGATACAGTAGTGAACACATCCAACTAGGTCCCTCCTCATGGAGTTTGCATTGTAGTGAATGAACTGAGAACATCCTTATCAGTAAACAGATAAACAAGATACATACAGATTTTGCCAAGTGCCATGATGGGAATAAATGGGATGCTGATGAGACAGGGAGTGGATAGTGGGGGTGCGGCACTGAACAGAGAAGCCCAACTCTGGGAGCGGTGGGGCTGGACAGAGGACAGCTAGCATTCCCCTGCCTAAGAGGTACCCTTCCAGGCCTATTGGCCATTATTTGGAAAAAGATGCCTCTTTTTCAAATTTGCCCTTCTCCTTTTCCAAATGCTGAACTCCAGTCCCCACTTACCAGAGGAAGAAAGAATCCAGGTAATACTTGGATCTCTACAAACTAGTGTCCTCCTTCCAGCTCTGCCACTAACTTGCTGTGTGACCTCAGAGGAGGCACTTTGCCTCTCTGAATCTCACCTTCCTCATCTGTAAAAAAGGAGGTCAGGCTAGAGTTCAGGAATGTCTAACAGCATTTGGGGATCCTTGTGCCTTATCGAGGCACTATTTTAGAGATGCTGAAACTGCA
>NW_011888817.1:2688012-2689780 GCF_000151845.1 Pteropus vampyrus | reverse complement strand
ATGGGATGCTGATGAGACAGGGAGTGGATAGTGGGGGTGCGGCACTGAACAGAGAAGCCCAACTCTGGGAGCGGTGGGGCTGGACAGAGGACAGCTAGCATTCCCCTGCCTAAGAGGTACCCTTCCAGGCCTATTGGCCATTATTTGGAAAAAGATGCCTCTTTTTCAAATTTGCCCTTCTCCTTTTCCAAATGCTGAACTCCAGTCCCCACTTACCGGAGGAAGAAAGAATCCAGGTAATACTTGGATCTCTACAAACTCGTGTCCTCCTTCCAGCTCTGCCACTAACTTGCTGTGTGACCTCAGAGGAGGCACTTTGCCTCTCTGAATCTCACCTTCCTCATCTGTAAAAAAGGAGGTCAGGCTAGAGTTCAGGAATGTCTAACAGCATTTGGGGATCCTTGTGCCTTATCGAGGCACTATTTTAGAGATGCTGAAACTGCATCTGCTCTGGGAAAGAAAAGAGACCTCTTACTATTGGTGACTGTCATGGCTGGGAAGAAGGGAGGGGTGAAATCCTGTTTTTTATCTTTGAGCTACATGATGACTATCATTCCCCCTCTCCCTAGCCCCAGACAGTCTAAGACTCTAGTTTTCCCTATGCTAAAGTAAATCATACTAAAGTGTAAAAGACCAATAAGGTTTGTTTTATCATTTTCCCAGGTGCATTGCTCAGCCCAGATTCTTCCTACCTGCTGTGTGACCCTGGGCAATTCTCTGCCCCTCTCTGGGCCTTCCTCTTTCCAGAGGTAGCATAGTGATCTCCGAAGTCTCTGCTTGGTCTGGCCATTCGGAATGCAGTGAAGCAGGTTCTTTCTTTGTCCCGCCCAGTCCAATGAAAGAAACTCTGGTGACATTTCAGACAGCCCCAGCAAGGGTAAGGGGCTATTTAGGCCCTGGATATGTTCCTTCTGGGTTTCATACCAGTTTTTACCCTGTCCCTTCTAGATGCCATTATAGCACGCTGGCCTTCTCGCTTCTGGCTCATGTCCTGGCAGCCCACACAGCCCATGGTGACTACCAGCGCTGGATCTCCGCGAATGTGCTGGAGCCACTGGGGATGGCAGACACCGGCTTCGACCTCACCCCTCTTGTGCGCACCCGCTTGGCAGCTGGCTTCTATGGCAGTGGGAGGCCAGCGCCACTTTACGACCTGGGCTGGTACCGCCCGTCAGGCCAGATGTATTCCACCGCCGCCGACCTGGCCAAGCTGGCCATGGAGCTCCTGGGCAGCAGCCCCAAGAGACTCCTGCGACCCGACGTGGCCAAGACGCTGCTGGCGCCGCTGCTGGCCTGCCCAGGCGCCTACTTCGCCAACGAGACAGGCACACCTTGGGAGTTCCACACGCAAAGGGGCTACCGCGTGGTGCGCAAGGACGGCGACCTGGACGGCTACGCCGCCACCTTCTCCCTGGTGCCGTCCCTGCGCCTGGGGCTTGTGCTGCTGCTGGCCGGGCCGCGTCCGCCCGGGCCCGACCTGGTGGCGCAGGCCTACGACGTGCTTCTGCCAGCCATGGAAAGGGCCCTACGGGAGGCCGAGCTCAGCCCCGCCCCGCCGCCCAGCGCGCACCCCTTCACCGGCTACTTCACCTTCGCCAACCTGACCTTCTACGAGGTGCGTGCCGGGCCGGCGGGCGAGCTGCGCCTGCGCCAGTTCGGGCCCCGCGTCGAGGCGCTGGTGCCCCCTGCGTTCCGCACGTTGTCGCTGCGCCACCTGCGTGGCCGCGTCTTCCAGCTGCACGTGGCCCGGGAGTTCCCGTGCGTGCTG
>NW_011888817.1:2684102-2686842 GCF_000151845.1 Pteropus vampyrus | reverse complement strand
AGCTCAGCCCCGCCCCGCCGCCCAGCGCGCACCCCTTCACCGGCTACTTCACCTTCGCCAACCTGACCTTCTACGAGGTGCGTGCCGGGCCGGCGCCAGTTCGGGCCCCGCGTCGAGGCGCTGGTGCCCCCTGCGTTCCGTACGTTGTCGCTGCGCCACCTGCGCGGCCGCGTCTTCCAGCTGCACGTGGCCCGGGAGTTCCCGTGCGTGCTGCCGCTCGGCGACGCCTGGCTCTCCCTGGAGGCCCAGCACGGGCAGCTGGTCAACTTCTACCCCTTGGACCACCGTGGGCTGTCCCCAGGATTTGACGTGCCGGGCCTCAACACATACCGGGTGCTGAGGCTGCCGCGCAAGCCCATATTCAAGACCCAGTGACCCGGGGCTCTGTCCCGAGCCTCTCCTTCCTCGCCTCCCAGATTTCCAACTTAGGTTTGGAAGGCAAGACTGCAGGTATGTCTGTCTATCAGAGAACCTGAGTAGTTGACAAAGTGGGGTATGGCGGTGCTTCTCAAAATGTGGGTCCCAGACCACAGCTCGTTTGCGAATTAATTGTTCGTTATCCGTGGGAGAGGAAGAACTAAGTACAGAAATTTAGAGTAGAGCATTTAGAAACGTTAATAGCATACCGACAAAGTGCTTTTGTGTCTGTTGAATCTAAGACAAAAGATGGGCTGATATTTTGTCGTAAAAAAAAAAAATCAAACTTATTGAGTTATAATTTACAGAAAATCAAATGTACACATTATCAGGGTATAGTTCTGTGATTTTGACAAATATTTATACCCACTGCCACAATCAAGGTACAGAAAATTTATGTTGTCTCCAAAACTTAACTTCCTACTGCTTTGCATTTTAGTCCCCTTCCCTGTACCCAGCCCCAGGCAACCACTGATGTTTTCCCATCACTGTGGATTAGTTTTGCCTGGTCTAGAATTTCATATAAATTGCACAGTATAGTCTTTTGTATCTTTTTTTTTTTTGTGGTTGTTTGGCATGATGTTTTGAGGTTCAGCCATGTCTTTGTGTGTGTCCATAGTTCCTTTTAATTCCTGAATAGTATTCCATGCGATGGATATATCAGAATTTGTTTATCCATTCACTTGTTAATGGACGTTTGGGTTGTTTCCATATTGGGGCTATTAAAAAAAAGCATTCTTGTATAAACCGTTTTCTGCATACATATTTTGATTTGTCGGGTAAATAGGTATGACTGCCATGCAGTTTTCCAAAGCACTTGTACCATTTTACATTTCCATCAGCAGTACGTATGTGACAGTTCCATTGTTCCACATGCATGTAAACACTTAGCATTGACACCCTTTTAAAATTTAACCGTGCTAGTGTTTATGAAGTCCTGTCTTACTATGGTTTTAATTGTATTGTATTTATCATATTGTAAAAGTTTTTTATGTGCTCTGGATATGTCCTTTGTCAGATACGTGTTTTGCAAAATACGTTTTTTAAAAAAAATTTCATTAAGTCAATGAATTTTTAAATTTCTTTTGAGATTTTCTCTTTGACCACATGGATTATTTTGAGATGTGTTTTTTAGTTTCCAAGTATTCAGAGATTTTCCTGTTATCTTTATGCAATTGATTTCTAGTTTGATTTTATTGTAGTCAGAGAACAAACTTTGTCTGATTTCAATTATTTAAAAATTTGTTGAGGTTTGTTTTGTGGCCCAGTATATAGTCTACTTTGGTATATGTTCTGTGGGTACTTGAAAAGAATGTGTTCTGCTCTTGCTGGGCAGAGTGTACTATACATGTCAATTAGACTTTGTTGGTTGCTGGTGTTGTTGACTTCTCTATCCTTGCTGATTTTCCACCAAGTTCTATCATTTGTTGAGACGGGAATTGAAGTTTCCAATTATAATTGTGAATCTGTCTATTTTTTAAAAAAATTTTATCAGTTTTTACTTTACATATTTTGCATATGTTGTGTGTCCCTGTTAGCCTGAATGCATGGTATGGATTCAGACTAGAACTTTTACTTTTTTGACCTGAACCTTAAATGGAAAATATATTTTACTTTTGTATACATTTATATAACTGAAACAATATTTACCCTTGTCACATGTGGCTGGAGTTTGATCTTTTTAATTTTATTATTTTTCTTAAGATTTAATTTGTTAAAGAGTAGTTTTAGGTTCACAGAAAAATTGAGAGGAAAGTACAGAGATTCCCATATATCAGGGGTCCCCAAGCCCCAGGCCATGGACCAGTTCCAATCCATGGTCTGTTAGGAACCGGTCTGCACAGCAGGAGGTGAGTGGTGGGTGAGTGAGCGAAGCTTCATCTGTATTTGCAGCTGCTCCCAGCGCTAGCATCACCACCTCAGCTCCACCTCAGATCATCAAGCATTAGATTCTCATAGGAGCACCAGTCCCTGGTGCCAAAAATGTTGGGGACCACTGCATATACCCTCTGCCCATACACATGCATGTCCTCCCTGGTATCAGTATTCCCTACCAGAATGGTACATTTGTTACAATTGATGGACCTACATTGACACATCATTATCACACCAAGTCTGTAGTTTACATTAGGATTCACTCTTGCTGTGGTGCATTCTATGGATTTGGTCAAATGTGTAATGACATGTATCTACCATTATAGTATCATACATGGTATCATTCACTGCACTAACTATCCTCTGTGTCATGTGCTATTTGTTTCTCTCCCTCTCCACCAAATCTGGCAAACACTGATCTTTTTATTGTCTCCATAGTTTAGCCTTT
>NW_011888817.1:2681779-2684052 GCF_000151845.1 Pteropus vampyrus | reverse complement strand
TGTGTTTTTTAGTTTCCAAGTATTCAGAGATTTTCCTGTTATCTTTATGCAATTGATTTCTAGTTTGATTTTATTGTAGTCAGAGAACAAACTTTGTCTGATTTCAATTATTTAAAAATTTGTTGAGGTTTGTTTTGTGGCCCAGTATATAGTCTACTTTGGTATATGTTCTGTGGGTACTTGAAAAGAATGTGTTCTGCTCTTGCTGGGCAGAGTGTACTATACATGTCAATTAGACTTTGTTGGTTGCTGGTGTTGTTGACTTCTCTATCCTTGCTGATTTTCCACCAAGTTCTATCATTTGTTGAGACGGGAATTGAAGTTTCCAATTATAATTGTGAATCTGTCTATTTTTTAAAAAAATTTTATCAGTTTTTACTTTACATATTTTGCATATGTTGTGTGTCCCTGTTAGCCTGAATGCATGGTATGGATTCAGACTAGAACTTTTACTTTTTTGACCTGAACCTTAAATGGAAAATATATTTTACTTTTGTATACATTTATATAACTGAAACAATATTTACCCTTGTCACATGTGGCTGGAGTTTGATCTTTTTAATTTTATTATTTTTCTTAAGATTTAATTTGTTAAAGAGTAGTTTTAGGTTCACAGAAAAATTGAGAGGAAAGTACAGAGATTCCCATATATCAGGGGTCCCCAAGCCCCAGGCCATGGACCAGTTCCAATCCATGGTCTGTTAGGAACCGGTCTGCACAGCAGGAGGTGAGTGGTGGGTGAGTGAGCGAAGCTTCATCTGTATTTGCAGCTGCTCCCAGCGCTAGCATCACCACCTCAGCTCCACCTCAGATCATCAAGCATTAGATTCTCATAGGAGCACCAGTCCCTGGTGCCAAAAATGTTGGGGACCACTGCATATACCCTCTGCCCATACACATGCATGTCCTCCCTGGTATCAGTATTCCCTACCAGAATGGTACATTTGTTACAATTGATGGACCTACATTGACACATCATTATCACACCAAGTCTGTAGTTTACATTAGGATTCACTCTTGCTGTGGTGCATTCTATGGATTTGGTCAAATGTGTAATGACATGTATCTACCATTATAGTATCATACATGGTATCATTCACTGCACTAACTATCCTCTGTGTCATGTGCTATTTGTTTCTCTCCCTCTCCACCAAATCTGGCAAACACTGATCTTTTTATTGTCTCCATAGTTTAGCCTTTTCCAGAATGTCATGTAGTTGGACTCATTCAGTGTGTAGCCTTTTCAGATTGGCTTCTTTCACTTAGCAATATGCATTTAATTTTCCTCCATGTCTTTCATAGTTTGATAGCTCATTTCTTTTTCGCATAGTATCACAATTTATCTGTTCACCTACTAAGAACATCTTGGTTGCTTCCAAGTTTTAGCAATAATGAATAAAACTCCTATTAACATCTTTGTGTACGTTTTTGTCGACAGACTTTTTTTTTTTTTTAACTCCTTTGGGTAAATACCAAGGAGCACAATTGCTGGATTGTATCGTAAGAGTATATTTAGTTTTGTTAAAAAATGCCAAACTGTCTTCCACAGTGGCTATATCAGTTTGCATTCCCATCAGCAATGAATGAGAGTTCCTGTAGCTCCATATCCCCTCCAACATTTGGTGTTGTCAGTATTCCCGATTTTGACCATTCTAATAGGCATATAGTGGTATTTGTGGTTTTAATTTGCATTTCCCTGATGACGTATGATGCATCTTTTTATATGCTTACTTGCCATCAGTATACCTTCTTTGGTGAGGTGTCTGTTAATGTCTTTGGCCTATCTTTTAATTCTTATTGTTGAGTTTTAAGAATATTTGGTATACTTTGGATAATAGTCCTTTATCAGATGTATCTTTTGCAAATGTTTCCCCCAGTCTGTGGCTTTTCTTCTCATTCTCTTGACGTTGTCTTTTGTAGAGTGGAAGTTTTAAATTTTAACGAAGTCCAGTTTATCAGTTATGTCTTTCATGGATCGTGCCTTTGTTGCTGTATCTAAAAAGTCATTGCCATACCCAAGGTCATCTAGGTTTTCTCCTGTGTTATCTTCTAGGCCTTTTATGGTTTCATGTTTCGCATTTTGGTCTGTGTTGCAATTTGGGTTAATATTTGTGAAGGTTTTAAGATCTGTGTCTAGATTCATTGTTTTGCATGTGGATGTCCATCCGTTCCAGCACTATTTGTTGAGAAGACTATCTGTTCCATTGCCTTTACTTCTTTGTCCAAGATCAGTTGACTATATTTATGTGGGTCTATTCTGGGCTCTCTATTCT
>NW_011888817.1:2678570-2680514 GCF_000151845.1 Pteropus vampyrus | reverse complement strand
GATAAAAATGTGTTCCTTTTTTTACACTTCTGCTTGTGGAATGAGGCTGTGGTCATTCCAGCTGTACGTGAAGGACAGAAATTTTCCTCTCTTTGAGCCTCAAGAAGCTTGGGCCTGGCTCAGTAGTGGAGGCAGCTCCAGGCCATGGCTGTTGGTAGGGTGTACAGTTCTCTGCCTCATGCGTAGGGTGTGTACGTGAAAGGCGGGGGACCAAGGCAGGGACAAGTGAGGGGCTCCCTGGCATCTACTGAATCCCACCATTTAAGAAAATTGGGAGAAATCAGACAATGTTTAGATAGTTGTCATAGCAATCCTGAGGGTAGGGATTACAAGCCCCATTTTTCTCAGAGAAGTGATGTGACTTGCCCAAGGTCACAAGTTTATCAATGTGACTCTCACACAGCTCTGCCGGGCTCCGCAGCTCTTTCTGCCACTCCCGTGGCATCTAGAGGTGTGAAGTAAGATTGGCTTATCAGACAGGTCACCAGAGTGTGTGCTGCCCGGGCCGGGTGCCCCTCACTCTCCCCTGTACCTAGGGGCTCCTACTTTGGCCTCAGAGGCTCACTCCAGAATTTAATGTCCCTGGAATTGTATAAAAAAGGGTCCAACCTCGGGGTCGATTTCGAAGAGGAAGGAGGAGGAAAAGGAAATTCCGTATCTTGCACTGAAGTGCTCTAGGGTCTCAAGAAAGATGTGCAGAGAGAAGATGCCAGACCGTTCTGAGAAGGGAGTTTGAAAATCTAGGAAATGGCTGAAAGAACTCAGTTTTAGAGTAAAATATCCCCATCTCTGTGCACCTCAGTTTCCACCGTTGTAAAATGGGATGACAGCCCAGTGTTGTGCTGGAGCCAGTTCACGGCGGCCGGCAAGAGCCTGTCGTTACATTTTCAGAAATTTTGCGAACAAGTTGTCGAAAGCCATCATTAAAATTAAATCATGTAAACTTACAATAGCGCGAATTGTATTAAAAACAGAGAACACTCAACACTAATCAATTCCTAATTTTTTTACTATGTGTCACTATTATCTATGCTCTTGAGGTTATTTACATGGATTACATCCTAATTTGGGGAATACTTTGTAACGACGTGTTATTGGGCATTCACTTCCCAAGTTGTCGTTCAGTGACGCACATTGCTAGTTCGAAATTGGCCTCAGTGACAATATTTACACCATAAAAAATGGCAACTGTTACCAATTAGGACTCGTTTGTCATTTTGTTGATTGTCTAGACCTAAGAAAGTGATGGATAACATGTTAATGATGGATTACATTTAAAAATCTGATGTGGCGAATAGCACGAAAAATTGAGGAAGTTTTCTTCCAGTGTTTGGAACTATTATCGGATTCGGCACAGAAGTCACTCGTGTCGTTGAGGAACAAGCGAAAGTCCAGCGCACACCTTCACTGTTTCACTTCTATCTCACTCCTTGACTTAAGTGAAAACGTCAGCCAACATTTGTGAACCACACTTGGAGAGTTGGTTGACGCACCCTTGACAGCACACCCCTGGTAACAACCACCTCTGGGTGGATGTGAGCATTTGCTGGTAAAACGTGTGTGGTGCTGGTACCCAGCGTGGCCGTCTTCATCAGCTGCCCCCTTCTCAAGCCACCCTGCAGTAAACTTGCAATCTAAAGACAAGTAGCCTGCTGGCTAGGTAACAACAACCTCAAGGAACATTTTCTAGTCCCTTATCTCAACCAGGTTAGCTGCCCCTGAGTTCTTACTATAGAGAAATTCTGGGGCCGAAAGCCTAGACGGTAGTATTAATAAGCCAGGTGTGGGGAGTTCAGAAGGGGTATCTAGGGTTGATAAAGGGATAACCTTTGGTTCAACCTTCTCTGTTTCCTGCTCCATCGCTGCATCTCTAGCTCCCCACACACTGTCCTGGTCCTCAGCTGGGGTGGGGAGCAGGGGGCAAGGAATCAAATACTCACTGTG
>NW_011888817.1:2671883-2676845 GCF_000151845.1 Pteropus vampyrus | reverse complement strand
GTCCCTGTGAAATGACTGAGCCTGTGGATATCTATATGGACCCAGGAGGGACAAAGAGAGCTCTTAGCTGTTCCTTGGGTGGGAAAGAAGAGTGGGAAGGTTGAGAGGAGCAAGCAGGGCTGGGTGAGAGAGCTGGGGCACAGGGAGACCTGGGCCAGCATCTCCGAGCTGGGAGCAGACTCCCATGAGGCTGTGCCGACTCTCAAAAGGGGCAGGAGAGCCTAAGGGGAGCCCAGCGTGGGCCAGGGAATGGGGCGGGTGAAACTGGTAAGGGGATCCAGACTTCTCAGAGGAAGTAGGCTAGAACATTGTCTTAGGTGATGGGTCAGAAGCTCCATAATATCTAAGGAAGGCCTTGAGTTTGCACACTGGGCTCTAACTGTGCTGTGTCCCTGTGGGTCACATGTGGGCTCACAGAATCCCCTCGACCCAGCAACTGTGAGCGCCTCATAGGAGCTGGCAGCCCTACTGCTGGTATGTAAACTGGTGTAAGCGGTCATTTATTATTTTTAATATGGTAGTCATGTTTACATCTACATTACTTACATAGTAATTCACATCACAAAATATATATCAGTGTTGACTTCATACCTTTGTATCTGCTGTTCCCTCTACCTGGAAGGCTTTGTCCATCCTTAGCTTCCAGGAAGACTCTAGTCATGCTTTAGAACCCTGGCCAGGACCTCCATGGGCTCCCTCTCAGGGTTAATAGCAGCCTTCCCAGAAGCCATAGACACTTGGGTTATGGCACACGTTGTCTTGGGTTGTAATGACCTGACGACCGGTTGGTCTTCTCCATTGACTGAGGACTTTCGTGAATGCAGGCCTGTGTCTAATCCACTGCAGTACCGGCCTCGTGTCTGGTACTCCGTGGGCGCCCAGTTCACGTGTGGCAAAGTGGCCCAAATGCCCTGAGAAGCTCTCGAGGACAGGATGCACATGTGAGTTGTTTCTGTTACCCCCATGGTGTCTAATGCAGCACCTTTTGTGTAATAGGAATGCAATAGGTACTTTTTGAATGAATGAATGAGTGTGAGTGAGTGAATGAAAAGACAACCTCTTAGATCACATGACTCCTACCCCAGCAAGTTTCCAGGTCCAATGTCAACCTCAGCCCTGCTATGTCTCTGACCACCAGAGCATTGCCCAGGCGCTGGTGAACTTCAAGTGTGCTCCCAGTGACACTGGTGCCATGAGATGCTCCCTCCAAAATGGGAAACCTGCAATTGTTTAGAGATTTACATTATACTCTTAAAACATTTAAGACTCTGCAATATCCTGAAGAAAGGAAATCTTATCCACTTGCCCAAGTCCAGAATTTGTCTAATGTATTTGAACCTTCCTCTTCTTCTTTTTTTTTTTAAAGCAGAACTTTAACTGATATTTACTTGAAAAACATTTATTGAGAACCTACTGTGGGTCAGGCATTGTCCTGTTTCTGGAGAACACAGCTGAGTGTGTGACAGACATGGGCCTTGCCTCCTGCCCAGCAAAATCCTAAAAGCTAACATTTATGAGTGTGAAGCATTTGACATACTTTGTTTCATTTAATCCTCACCTACACTCTATTTACAGACATGAAAATGAGGCTTAGAGCAATTATGTGACTTCTCCACGGACACCTGGCTAACAGATGACAGAGTCAGTATTCAAACCCTAGAACCCCTGATAGCAAAACTCGACTTCTTCAACATGAATGTGTATACTGCTCCAATTCAACACCCCTCCCTAGCCCAGGGCAAATCCCTCCCCCAACCCCAACTCCCAATCCCAACCCCCAACCCCAGCCCCAGCCCCAGCCCTAGCCCTGACCCTGGCTTCACCCTTCACCCTGGAAAACACCTAGTCATGCTTCACAACCCTGCTGAGAACCTCTGGGAGATCACGTTTGTTCCCTGGGGAACCTCAGCAAAAAACTCAAACCCAAACAAACAAACAAACCCTGTGAATCCAAGTGATAATTTTTACAATTCACATTTATTTTGGGAAAAAAAAAAAGATTCTGCTAAAAATACGCCTACAAAGGGCCTTGGAGTAATAGGGTCAGGAGCTCATAGACACAGCTGGTGAGATTTCCTTGGTCACAGCAGCAGGAGTCCGAAAGAGCCAGGTATGACCCACGGCCATCGGAACCCCAGCCGCGCCACCTCCCGACCCCCCAGCATTGTCAGGAAAACCCATGTTTATGACCAGAGAAAACGGGGTTCTGGGAAACCCTTCCAGAACCCCTGGGCTCCTGGTTGAGACCTCCAGCCTGAATGGGCGGGGCTGGAGTGAACACGTTGGGCAGGTGGAGTCCAGGTGCTCATCCCCACCGCCCATGGCTCAGACAGTAGCTCCAGGAGGTTACGGTCAAAGAGAGTGTCCCAGTGCCCCCAAAACAGAGTGCCCCCGGGAATCTGAGATTTGACCGTATGAGGGTCTGACCGTGGAGAGGGGCTGAGTGGAGACCACCGGTAGCAGCGTAGCGTAGTGACTGTGCGGGCAGATGCTGGGGCCGGAGACCACTGGCTGACTGGGTGACCCGGGAAAGCCCTCACGCATGTCTCTGAGTTTCCTGGCTCGTGGAGTGGGAATGATAATTGTACCTGCCTCAAAGAGCTGCATGAGGGTTAATTAAGCAAGACACTGTGTAAAAAAGTTAAGCACGGCTCCTGGCACTCAAGAAATAGCAGCTATGATTAGGATTAGGATATTGGGTTGGGCCTGACCAGCCAGTAATTGCTCTTCTCTGCAGTCCAAAGAGGCTGGCTATGAGTGAGTGTTCCTGCCAGGCCTACTCTAGGCCACCCTCAGGGGTTCGACCTCATGTCCCCTGCCCACCATCGTCCCTATTTATGGAAGAGAAGGCAGCCAGACTGATTACTGAGCTCTGAGAAATCCAGAGGTACCTTCTTGGGCTGGCCTCCCAGATCCCATAGGCAGTGGCTTCAACTGGAAAGGGCGAAGGGGTCCTTGGAATGGGGCTGGGATTGCGTGGCCATGATGCTGCACCCCGAGCGTCAGCAGGGAGGCCCCTGGCTCTGGGGTTTGCAGCAAGATTCTGTATTCGCCCAGTGTTAAGACTCTGGCTCTGCACAGGAAGCTGGTGTCTTCAGCAAATCGCTGGCCCTGTAGTCTCTTCTCTGGGGGTTGGGTGGGTTTCCTCCCCAAACCGAGACATGAGGCCCCTACTTGGCTCCTGAGCTGAGCTGTCTAGCCCACCAGTCACTGGGCATTATGGCCTGTGTGGGGCTTTGCTCAGCTGGGGCAGCCAGGCGTGAGCAAGAGCAATTCTGCCACGCTACTGGGTACAGAAAGTCAGCATCACAACCAAAAGAAGGGTCTTGGCCTTTGCCAAGGTCCACTTCTGACTCAGATTCAAAGGATGAAGCTGTCATTAGTATTTTTAGCTTTTGCCCTCACCATCTCTTTCTCTCTCTCATTCTTTTTCTCTCTTTGTACTTCGTCACTGCCAGAGCCCTCGGGTTTGGGGACCAGCAACGAACAATGGGACTTTAAAGTCTCAAGAATTAGCAGCATAGAATTAGATGGATGATAGAATCTTAAAAACACGGAATCCTTAGAGGTATGGGCTTTTCGCAGTCTTTGGATCTTGGAATCTTTGACCTGTGGGATGTTAGAATTCTGGACTCTTACAGTCTCAGCAGAGTGTATGTGGTTCTGGCTCTGACATCCTCCGTGCCCCCTCCCGTTCCCCTCCTGCAGCAGGGGCTGTTTGACCCGAGTAGAGACAAAGACCTTCACTCCCTCTCCCTCTGGGAAAGCCTTGTGTCTTAGTCTGGGTAGCAGGGGGTTGGTGCTGGTGGTGGTGGCGGCAGGAGGCATATGAAGCTTCAGATTGAACTGGAAGCGCCACCCTGCCTTTGCCTGGCCCACCTGGCCAGGTGTTGAGTGAACAGGCCTAGATCATAGCCTTGGGGTTCGTGGAGTCTCCACAGGGTGGCCCTGGGTGGGCTACCAGGCCCCTCTGAAGTATTAAGTTCCTGCTGCGTCTTGCTGTATCAGCTTTCCAGAGGCAGCCTTCATGCTGCGAATCTAAACTCGACAGTCTCGGGGTCTGGGGGTCTTTCTAATTTTCCTGAAAGCTTAGCTCAGTCTGAACACATTCCTGAGGGTCAGCCCTACCCCTTACTTCATGGGTCCTAATCCATGTCTGAGTTTGGGCATCTTATCTGGCGATGTCCTGCTTTTTCCTAATCCCTGTCTACGCCAGCCCTTCTCTCTGCAGACATCAGGGCACAGGTCATCGTGGGGGAAATGAAGAGAGGATTTTAGTCTGGAGGAATCTCCTGGAGGAGCTTGTTAAAAACAGGGGCTCCTGGGCCTGACCTTGGGGATTCTGCTTTAGGGGTTTGGGGTGGAGCCTATGAGTCTGCAAGTTGAACAATAGCCCTGAAGATTGTGATATAGGTGGGAAATGGCAAAGATTTTGAGAAATCCTGGGAGGTGGGAAAGAGGGAGCAGATGGCCTGGTTGGAATCCTCTGGCACCACTTTGGGATTCTGCTGCTTCACCCGTAGAGTGAGGATGGTGGCACGCAGGGCCTGGCGTATGCTAAGTGTTCAGCAATTAGGGCAGTCCCTGTGGCCTCAACCTCCTGGGACCAACACGCTGTCCTTGGTTTCCCTGAAGGGGAAACTGGCCAGCTTTGAGGCCATTCTCTGTGATGTTTTATGGCAGGAGCCATTTCCCGGGAGGCCGGGTCAAGGCCCAAGGCCAGCAGGTGGTGTGTGAATGCGCAGAGTGGCTTCCTAACTTCCCTTTGTGTTTCTCCAGCATAATACACAATTGTAAAGGGCAGGACTCCAGCCCCTTACAACATATCTAGGTGTTCTCACCACGGCCAGGGTGACCAAGGCAGAGATGGGCTTCCTGAGCAGTTTGCATGCCACCCACCCCACCCCCAGCCCCTGCTCACAACAGCACTCCGCTCTGTCCCCTTGGGGATCTGCCATGTTC
>NW_011888817.1:2667293-2670728 GCF_000151845.1 Pteropus vampyrus | reverse complement strand
TAAAGTGTTTTGCACGCCCGGCTCAGTGAGAAGATGTGGCTTGCCCAGATCCGTGTCTAAGTTAGGGACAGGAACAAGACTGCCACTCGTGGTGGCGGGATGCATTTTACCTAGCAACATGTGGCATCCTGTTCTTTGAAAACATTTACATTACTTTCCCTGGCAAGAGTCTTCCATCCCTTGGCACTATCTTGGAACTATAGGGGCCCAGGAGAGAGCCAGGGGTGACAAGGGCCTAGTGCTAGGGAGCGAGGTGGGGGGCGGGGCTCCCAGTCTTCTGCAGATGAGGTCCCTATCCGAAAGGAGTGCAAGGCCAGCAACTGAACACAAGGGGTGGCAGAGAGTTCCCTGAGCAGTGGCAGCATGGGGACCAACTAGAAATGTTGGGGAAAGTCCAGCTGATACCATCTGAACAGGAGGCACCACTCGTTAGTAAACAGCCACTGCTTTGAGTCCCTTAAGTGTCCTTTCCTGTGCTGCCCTCCTTGCCCCTACTCTGAGGCCTTTTGGCCAAGCACTAAAACCATCATCTATTCTGATGGGTCTGCCCACATCTTACCAGTTGATAGATATTTTGAATATCGTCCCCCAAGAAGAGGCCAGCTGATCATCAACAGTAACCCATCATTGTAGGGGCAGTAGGAGTGGGGGTGATGGCACAGTACTCTATGGCCCAGCCCGGTCCTGCGCAGATCTGCTTGTCATACCCTCAGAGCAGCTGGCCCCATTTCCACGGTGCCCTGGCCCGTGTTTACAAGGCAGCTTTCTTTCCTCAAGTACCAACTGTGTGCAGAGCGGCCGGAAACTCCTCTCACACTGCTGGGCAGGTGGGGCTGGCACTTGGGGCGATGGAGCCAGGAAAGGATTAGTAACCAGGCAGCGGGTGGGCGGCTCAGAGCTGTATGCCCGGGTGAGCAGCAGCATGGCCTGGCACTCCCCTCTGAGAAGCAAGCAAGAGGTGGTGGGGGGAGCTGCTCCAGCAGCAGGGAGAGGTGGGCATCTGCCTGCACCCTGGGAGGGTCACAGTGACGTCTGTTAACACTGAAGTGGGTGGGGGTAGCACCCTTACTCTGGAGAAGCACGCACATGGAGGAGGCCCAGGACCACTGAGGACTCGGGCCCTGGAGGGTAGATGGGCAGACATGCTGGCTAGCAGGCACCAGCCTAGCAGCTTAGGACAGGAAGCCATCTGACAGGAAGCACTGAGTGCCAGGCCCCTGTGGGGGCCTAGAGCAGTGCGGGGGGTGGGGCAGGCTGGGGAGATGGAGTTAATCTGAAGAGCATCAGAGCAGCTCCCTCCAGAAGGTGACCTTGTGTGCTGGGACAGCTGCCATCCGTGCTGGGCATCTTTGGGGCACAAAGGGCGGCTGGCTGGGCCAAGGCTGGCCGGTTCGTGGGAGACTAGCCAAAGTCTTCCCTGTGGCTCACTCTGCTGTTCCCCCTTGGGGGCCCATGCTCCCCTCTAATCCCTTCCTTGCCTTTGCATCTCAGGCTCTGGAGAACAGTGTTGTGAGTGACAGATGATAGGCTGGTCCATGCTAGATGCTCTCTCCGACTCAGGGGCCTTTAGCTGGCCACCTGTGGCCTGAATATTTCTCACTGGTCAGTCTCTCATGGATGAAAGGAAAGGTCCTGAGATGAGGCATCCCTGCCCATCCCCGCTTTAGATTCCCTGTCTCCTCCTTCTATACAAAGAATTCCGATTGTATGGAGCCCATCTGTGCGGAGATTAGTTGACCAGGATAAGGTGATCATTCCTGTGGCCTTGACTGGGGGTCCATGGGTACTCCGGGACCCTCACACTCCTACTATCACAACTCACCTAATAACTGGACCCCCGTCCTCTGGCCCAGAAGAACTGAGTGCCTCCGCTGTCAACTCCCTGCTCCCGATACATCCTGCAGGGGCTCATCTTGATTTGCAGGGCATCAAATGCCGAGTCTGAACCACTTCCAACTTACGTCTTTCATTGCCTGTGCTTTTGATAAGCCAGAGCCAGAAAGGCCACATGGACATTTGGCGTTCTCCATGAGTTTTCTCAGTCTTGGGCCTTCTATAATCCTGAGGGATGAAGGTGGTCCCTTAGAAGAGCATCATGAGTCACTTGACATGTCTCAAGGGTGCCAGGGTGTCTCTTGGAACTTACAGAGAACAGGGGTCGTTTTATAACTAAAGTGTTTATTTCCATTCAATTCACTAACCGATTGGTCCGCTCAGGAGCCTGCATTTGCTCACGGGAGGGAGACTGTGGCCAGACCCCTTGGCTGATGGGTTTTCCCGTGGCCAAGACCTTTTAGATCTGGGCAAAGGTCTGGAGGAGGGAAGGAGGTGGGAGAGAAATCACACACTTTCTCCCCAAGGAGGAAAGGAGCATGCCTGCACATGTCTCTGAGGGTGATGCTCTCGAGGCTGGGATATCACAGTGAATGATCGGGGTCCTGGCCTCTGATGTAGCCTGGTTTAGGTTCTCAGAGGTGAAACTGGGTTCTGGCCATCTGAGGGCATTCAGGAGCCTCAAAGGGGCCTATTTGCCTGGAAAGTACTGGATAGATTGGGGCAAAAGGAGAGTGGACAAGTGGGTAGAGACTCTGGCTCTACAGCCTTAGAGCTCACTTCCTGCTCAATCTCTTGCTTTTAAAAACAGTCCTGAGGGGGGAAGATGCTCCTCCACCTTGGCCCCCAACCTTTTGCCCAAATCTCACTCAGTCTCTGAATGGCTCAGATGGCCCCATGACAGTTGGCTTTGGTGAGGCCTGACAGCAAGGTGGGAACTCTGTGCAGGGGGAGGAGGGAAAAGTGTCAATGAAAACCATATAAAAATTCAGAAATGTGCATATAAAATCTCGCCCTTGGTGTATTGCCTAAGTCAGTAAGCAGAAAGCACCTTCTTCCTGGAGAAGGATCAAGTCCTCAAAAGGTAGGAAATGTCAAAGTGTTACTTCATTGTCATTAAAAAAACCAACCAACAAACCCCCAAACCAAATCCACCCCTGACCAAAATACCCCCAGTCCACGTCGCTGTAAACAAACCCAGATGCAGGATCAACCCTTCTCAGTGGCAGTCGAAGCTGATGGCAGTCACGGCAGCATCAGTCCTCCAGATGGGGGCTGGTGGGATGGGCGCCCAGTGGGGCCAGGGCTGCCGGCTGTGCATGTGATATGGACGTGGAGCTCCAGCCTGGGGGGCGTGGGCGGCGGCCAGCCTCAGGAAGCTTAGCCTTTCTGGTGTCCCCATGTTCTACCAGACCCAGGAGGACAAAAGCCCCTTTTCAGCCCCATGAGCCAACAGGAGAAACAAGTCTCTTTCATTGGAGTTTCTAAAATATTCTCCAAAGATAGAAAAATTCTTCCGTTTGCCCAGTGGCAGCAGGAATGGATGTTCCCAGAGTGGCTCCTGGGTGGCTGTCCGCTGTCTGCCTGCCCCTTCTGCCTGGT
>NW_011888817.1:2659520-2666338 GCF_000151845.1 Pteropus vampyrus | reverse complement strand
CTCTATATCTCCTTTGATCTTCCTACCGACCCCCAGTTTACAGAAGGAGAAACTGGGACCGAGGGGTTCCGTGATCTGCCCAAGGTCACATAGCGGGTAGGTAGCAGGCAGACCTGGGTATCGATATAAACGTGACTCTGAAGTTGGCATCTTGCTCCTTGTCCCCATATCTCTTCTAGGACACTGTCTCTTTCTCACCGTCCAGAGCCTCCCGTTTGGTGGGGTGGATGGAGGTGGCCGGGTACTTACTCCATCATCATCTGAGACACAACATCGAAAGAGGTGAAGCCAGCATTGGCGAAGCTCTCCTTATACTGTCCCATCTTGATGGCCTCCAGCCACTCGTCCACTGTGTTAAAGCTGGTGTAGTCAGGGATCGTCCGGTCCAGCAGTGGCAGGTTGATTCTGGGGGTGGAGTGGGCAACAGAGACAGTCAGGGCACGTGTGGGCATGGGGGTGAGGGTAAGGATGGAGACAGGCACATCTGCGGGCTGCAGGTGTACCTGCACATATGTATCCATTAGCGTGAACACGGGAGTGTGGGGATATTTCTGTGTGGGTAGGCATCAATTTGAATCCATGTAAATACGCACATGTTTATGTGAGTATATGAGAGCGAGTATGCAGGACTCAAAGCTGGGGCTACCAGGGAAGCCTGGGATGCCTCTGCAGGGACCGCTGAGAGACTGGAGCACAATGTGAGGCGGGACACTCTTCCCCACTCTTCTTACTTCGGGAGGAAGGCGTTCAGCGGGACTAACTGTGCTGATGATTCACAGTTCCCTCCCCCAGTACCACTCTCCATCCTGCTCCACCCTGCTTGTGCTATTGGATGCCGATCTTGGGGACCGCGTCTCCAAAGTCCAGGCAAAGCTGGTGCACCAACAGGAACAACTTCTGGGCTGGCACGGATGGAAATTATCCTCATGAGGTTTGTAAAGCTCAGAGTGACTGTAACCAGGGAGTCAGGAGCGGCTGACTCAGGGTCATGGTGAGGAGCGACAGGCAGAGGCAGTCACGAAGATCTGTTAGTGGCCAGAACTTGGCAGGTGAAGGACTCGGGTCCAGGAGTCTCTAAACACAGCCAGCGCAGGACCCTGGGGACACCTGACTAGATGTTTATATCTCAGAATCCCTGTGTGATTGAGGGTCTTGCAGAGTAAGTGTGTGCAGGGCCAGAAGCGGGGCCTGACAGAGCCTGCTGTGGGACACGTGTGTTGTGGGTAAGTACACACTGCTGAGTGTGTGTATGCTCAGGTGCCTATGGATGCGTCTAGGTACGAGAATCTGAGGATGGGTGTGTATCCATGTGTGAGATTTTGTGTGTGTGTAAGAGAGAACGTGAGCATCAGCATCTGTGCCTAAATGTGTTTGTATATGTGTGTAGGGGTGTGTGTGTGTGTGTGTGTGTGTGTTTTGAGGAGGATGCAAATGCAATTTAGAGAGTTCAGGTTTGTGTGAGGTTAGAAGGAAATGTAGTTATGGGTAAACCTATTCACCAACCAAGATTCTGGTAGTTTTTTTTAAACACTGTTCTCTCTGTGCATGCTTTAAAAGTGCTTCCTCTGTCACCCAGAATGAAACGTGTCCTGCACTCCTCTGCACCCCAAGGCAGGGCAGATGCCTAACAAGCACCAGAACCACCCCTTCTCACCCGGGTTCTGGGCGGAGAGTCTGCCTGAAGCAGGGGGAGCTGGGGCGGGTAGGTGGTCAGAGACTGTAAGGATTGGTCGGGGCAGAGCCATACTGCGAGGGGGCAGGGCCAGGGTGCAGCTGGGAGGAGGGGGCAGGGTGGGGCCATACCCGGAAGAGAGGGGCGCCATGGCTTTGAGGCTGTTGGGGTTGCGGATCATCTTGTCCAGCGTGTTGACGATCTGGCCGAACTTGGGCCGGTGGTTGCGGTCCTTCTGCCAGCAGTCCAGCATGAGCTGGTGTAGGGCGCTTGGGCAGTCCATGGGTGGTGGCAGCCGATAGTCCTGCTCTATGGCATTAATTACCTGGGGACAACACAGGGGCTGAGTAGGGTGGGTGGGTGGGTGGGATAAGAGCATCTGCTGCCTGACCTGTCTTGCCCCCAGAGCATTGCAGAACAGACCTATTTGGTTGCCCTGGGAATCGCCTCCAACTCTCCCAGGAAGTCCAAGGGATGGGCCTCACCTAGGTTCCCACCAGGTACAGCCTCAGTCTGACCTGTCAGCTGGGTGCCCCTCCCCCACTAACCTTGGGAAATCCAGAACCCTGAAATAGCCTCTGCCTCGGGAGCCACCAGGCTTGACTGAGCCTCCTGTGGGCAACTCTGCCAGCTCCTCCCCCTTCCATCCCATCTCTGACCCTCTCCTGGCTTTGATGGCCCTGAGGACTCCTCTTCTTGACCCTCGACCCCAGGGTGACCAATTTCTTGATTTCAGTGCCATTTACAGCTCCAGATGAGCAATACCTCCCCCGTCAGTCCTCACAGCATAGCCTTACACCCCCTTACCGCTGCCCCCACCTGGCTTCTCTGTCAGGGAAAGGGGCTCCAATCTGTCACCCTCCCTCCTCAACAAGCTTCTTCAAGTCCTCTCTGTTGTGCATTGTTGCAAATCAAAATTCCTTGGGCTGACTTTCAAATACCCCATTACTGAACCTCAGCAACCTTCCCAAGCAGCTTTCCTCTCCCCTGCTCCCCAGCACAACCCCTCATCGTCCCACGTCTGGGCCTTTGCCCAGGCTGTTCTTTCCACTGGAAGCCCTTGTGTCTCCAAGTCCCACTACTGTGCGAATCCCCCTGTCCCGTGAAGACTTCCTGGCTGCTCTTGCCCATACTTCTCTTGCCTCAACACCTGCAGAGCTTGATGCTGCCTTTTCCAATTTAGCACCTGACCATAAAAGTGCCTGATCACTATATCTGGTTCCTAGAATAACCATATTGTCTCCCAGTTAGGTGGTAAACACCTGAGGGGCAGACACGGTCTCATTCAGGGTTGGCCACAAGGTGAATGCATCCTAAAGATTTGCTGGTTTGTAGATGGTAGATCTTTTCGACTCCTGACCTCCTGGAGAGGCCAGGGTCTTGTGTAGATGTCTGAATCAGCCAGCTTTGCCCTGGGAGCTGCCCTCACCCAGAAGAATCTCAGAGATTTTGCTCCCGCTTCCTGGAAGGTCAGCAAAAGCCCAGGAATTCTGGATCTTGCCCTCCCCAATCTGGCTGGCCAGAGAGGCTCTCCCTCAGAGACTTACATCCTGATTGGTCATGTCCCAGTAGGGCCGCTCCCCGTAGGACATCACCTCCCACATGACGATACCATAGCTCCACACATCGCTGGCCGAGGTGAACTTCCGGTATTGGATGGCTTCTGGGGCTGTCCAGCGAATGGGGATCTTCCCACCCTGTGGAACAGAATGAGGAGGGTTGATGGATGGGAGGCTGACCAGTCTGGCCTCTGCTTTCAGTGTGCCTCACCCTATGCCCTGTGCTGTACCAATTGTATGAAGTATCTTATCCTCCAAACTCACCATGCTGCTTCGGACCTCCAGGCATTTGCACATGCTGTTCCTCTGCACTTAGTGCCTTTTCACACTCTGCCATCTAGAAACCTCCTTCTTATCCTTTAAGTCAGGCTGAGGACCGGGACGGCCCATGGCCTATTAGGAACCTGGCCGCACAGCAGGAGGTGAGCAGTGGGTGAGCGAGTGAAGCTTCACCTGTATCTGCAGCCGCTCCCCAGCGCTAGCATCACCACCTCAGCTCCACCTCAGATCATCAGGCATTAGAAATTTCAGAAGAGCACCAGGCCATGGTGCCAAAAAAGGTTGGAGACCACTGCTCTAAGTTCCTTTGAAAGTCGTTCCTTAAGTCCCCAAGAGTTGCTCACTCTCCTTAATCCTACGACCGTGCCCCATATCTCTCCCTCAGGGAGGCACATCCCATACAGAGCAGTCCTCAGATCATTTGCCACTTGCCTAGTTCTACTTGCACTATCTCTGAGGTCTTTGAGGGCAGGGCCTGAGTCCTAGTCCTGGCTACTTAAAATCCTTCAGCAACCCCAGCGACTTTCAGGAGAGTGTCCTGAGCACGGGCATGCGAGCTCTCCTAGATCCGGCCCGGCCCACCCTCCAGCTTTCTTGCTCACCTTTCCCCTCACAGCCTGGATTCCAGTCACACCTGGCTATGAGAACATGGCATCTGACAAACTTTTACTGGCCCTTCGGCTTTCAGCTCAGATATCACCCCCTCCGCAAGCCTTCTCCTGCCCTCTCACTCTATGTTGCTCTGCACATCCGTGTGCCCACCAGCCTGTGAGCCCCAAGAGTGCAGAAACCATGGTTTATGTATCTGGATCTCCAGGGCTCAGCACAGCGCTTGGCATGAGCAGGTGTTGGGGAAAACATATTGCAGGGAGAGATGGGTGTTTATGCCCTCTTTCTTGGCACCGTGACTGCAGTGTTCCCTGCCTCTGTCTTACCAGGGCGCTGGTGTAGGTGGGGTCTGAGGTATCATCCTCCAGGAAGCGTGAGAGCCCAAAGTCAGACACCTTGCAGACCAGGTTGCTGTTGACAAGGATGTTGCGGGCAGCCAGGTCACGGTGGACGTAATTCATGTCTGCCAGGTACTTCATGCCGGCTGCGATGCCCCGTAGCATACCCACCAGCTGGATGACTGTGAACTGCCCATCGTTTTGCTTTGGGAGAAGTGGAGAAAACAAAGTAAATGGAAGGACATGAACCAGACTCTGGGTCATCCTTGCTATGGGAAACCAGAGCAGGACCCTGCCACTCTGGCCTGGATTCCCTGTGGGAAGGGCTCAGATGCGTGGGAACCTTAGGCCCAGGAGAGGCCAGTTTCAGTGTGGTGGAGAGAACACAGGCTTTGCAGCAGACACAGCTGGTTTGACTATGGCTCTGACCCTTGCTGGCTGTGCAGCCTTGAATGAGTGACCTGATCTCTCTGAGTCTCAGTTTCCTCGGTGAGTTAAATGAGGATAAGTAACACCCACCTCCCGAGACTGTCTGAGTTAAACAAGAAGGTGCAAGGAAGGGGCCTGGCATATACTAGGTGCTTGGAAAATATTTGCTAAATGGCAGCTAGGCCAGTGGCATGTTTCCGGCTCCTAGACAGTGCTCTTTGTCTGTCTGGTTAATTGTGATCTTCCAGGGGGCCTGGAACACTCCTGTTTGCCTGTGCTCTGAACTTACCCCCCTGTCCTATAGAGCTCTGGAGGAATCCAAAATCTGGTGAAAATTCTGGTCTAGGGGTCAAGAGACCTGGTTCCAGTCCTGGCTCTCACCTTGACCCTCTGAACGACCCTGGGCAAACAACCTCTCTTTGAGCTTCTATTTTCTCTTGTGCATTATGAGAAGGCTGGCTAAGAGCATGGATTGAAACAGATTTCAGGTTGCATGCCAACTCTGATTGACTGGTCGTGGTTCCCTGGATTGAGAAGGATTCTGAGATTGCTTCTGGGTATGGTCAGAGAGACTTCTGGGATTGATTAGCAAAGCCTGCCATGGGCAAGGGAATGGGAAGTGACAGTATGCAAGCCATTCCTGACCTAGATCTTTTCCAAGACCGCTTCAGGCTCTGGCAGTAGTATGAAGCTATGTCCACCACTCCCATCTCCTGCCCCATCCGTGGCCCCTGGCACTCTAGGCTTCCCCTACCCGAAGGAAGGAGTCCAGGGAGCCGTTCTCCATGAACTCAGTGATGATCATCACGGGCGTGCTCTTGGTGACAACACCCTCCAGGTGGATGACGTTGGGGTGGTCAAACTGGCCCATGATGGAGGCCTCACTCAAGAAGTCCCGGCGCTGCTTCTCAGTATAGCCCGACTTGAGTGTCTTGATGGCTACAAAGATCTCTCTCTTGCCTGGCAGTTTCAGGTGGCCACTGCATACCTCACCAAACTCCCCTGGGACAGACACACCGAGAGAGGCAGGACGTCACTTGCCAGGTGGACGTGCCACCTCCCTGTTCCCTGTAATCTCTACACCTGGGACCTGCAGGAGATTTTTCTCCTCATTGGCCAACTCATCCTCTTGGACACAGAACTCCTTTGTAGAATGTGTACACCCAAAACAGTCCCAGCCACTTTCGGGAGTAAGAGTAAACTCTTCATAGCTGTCCCGTGGTATTTGGCTAGGAGTGGGGTGAGGATGTAGGGGGATCTAAAGAGATGGAGGGGAGGAGGGACATAGGATGAATGGTGGGCAGGACAAAGCACTGGACCAAGTCCAGCGGACTGGGTTCCAGACCTAGCTCAATCTGACGTGATGTACGAGCTCCTTCCCAGTCCCGTGCTTGAGTTCCCTCATCTGTCCATGAAGTGATTTTACTGGATGACCTTTGAGGGGTATTCTACACTGGGCGTTCTGAGCCTCCAGTCCTTGGAGGGTCCTCGGAGGCTCCTTCCCCACAGCCTACCCTCTGCCCCAGGAGTACATATTGGGGTAGTCTCCCCACCTATGGCTGGCCATGGTACCTGGGAGGACGCCAGCCACCTACCTGCTCCGATCACCTGCTCAATTTTGACACAAGAGATGTCAATTTCCTTGGCAAACTCCCGCACTGCCTCATTGGGGTCCTCGTAGGTGAAAGGGTCGATGTAGATCTTCATGCCTGGAGTCACTGGGGGACAAGACCAAGCTTGGTCACATGCACAGACTCAAGTCATGGACAAATGGAAAGGTGAGAGCCAGCCCATCTGTGGAGGGCAATACACGCCCATGTGGCCCCCCTAAGAATTGGGCAACTCCCTGCAGGTCACTTGACCTTCCTGGGCCTCTGTGAGCAGATGGGCACTGAGCAGAGTAGAAGGGTAAGGGGAACAGAGAGCTTAGCA
>NW_011888817.1:2656991-2659470 GCF_000151845.1 Pteropus vampyrus | reverse complement strand
TTACCCCCCTGTCCTATAGAGCTCTGGAGGAATCCAAAATCTGGTGAAAATTCTGGTCTAGGGGTCAAGAGACCTGGTTCCAGTCCTGGCTCTCACCTTGACCCTCTGAACGACCCTGGGCAAACAACCTCTCTTTGAGCTTCTATTTTCTCTTGTGCATTATGAGAAGGCTGGCTAAGAGCATGGATTGAAACAGATTTCAGGTTGCATGCCAACTCTGATTGACTGGTCGTGGTTCCCTGGATTGAGAAGGATTCTCAGATTGCTTCTGGGTATGGTCAGAGAGACTTCTGGGATTGATTAGCAAAGCCTGCCATGGGCAAGGGAATGGGAAGTGACAGTATGCAAGCCATTCCTGACCTAGATCTTTTCCAAGACCGCTTCAGGCTCTGGCAGTAGTATGAAGCTATGTCCACCACTCCCATCTCCTGCCCCATCCGTGGCCCCTGGCACTCTAGGCTTCCCCTACCCGAAGGAAGGAGTCCAGGGAGCCGTTCTCCATGAACTCAGTGATGATCATCACGGGCGTGCTCTTGGTGACAACACCCTCCAGGTGGATGACGTTGGGGTGGTCAAACTGGCCCATGATGGAGGCCTCACTCAAGAAGTCCCGGCGCTGCTTCTCAGTATAGCCCGACTTGAGTGTCTTGATGGCTACAAAGATCTCTCTCTTGCCTGGCAGTTTCAGGTGGCCACTGCATACCTCACCAAACTCCCCTGGGACAGACACACCGAGAGAGGCAGGACGTCACTTGCCAGGTGGACGTGCCACCTCCCTGTTCCCTGTAATCTCTACACCTGGGACCTGCAGGAGATTTTTCTCCTCATTGGCCAACTCATCCTCTTGGACACAGAACTCCTTTGTAGAATGTGTACACCCAAAACAGTCCCAGCCACTTTCGGGAGTAAGAGTAAACTCTTCATAGCTGTCCCGTGGTATTTGGCTAGGAGTGGGGTGAGGATGTAGGGGGATCTAAAGAGATGGAGGGGAGGAGGGACATAGGATGAATGGTGGGAAGGACAAAGCACCGGACCAAGTCCAGCGGACTGGGTTCCAGACCTAGCTCAATCTGACATGATGTACGAGCTCCTTCCCAGTCCCGTGCTTGAGTTCCCTCATCTGTCGATGAAGTGATTTTACTGGATGACCTTTGAGGGGTATTCTACACTGGGCGTTCTGAGCCTCCAGTCCTTGGAGGGTCCTCGGAGGCTCCTTCCCCACAGCCTACCCTCTGCCCCAGGAGTACATATTGGGGTAGTCTCCCCACCTATGGCTGGCCATGGTACCTGGGAGGACGCCAGCCACCTACCTGCTCCGATCACCTGCTCAATTTTGACACAAGAGATGTCAATTTCCTTGGCAAACTCCCGCACTGCCTCATTGGGGTCCTCGTAGGTGAAAGGGTCGATGTAGATCTTCATGCCTGGAGTCACTGGGGGACAAGACCAAGCTTGGTCACATGCACAGACTCAAGTCATGGACAAATGGAAAGGTGAGAGCCAGCCCATCTGTGGAGGGCAATACACGCCCATGTGGCCCCTCTAAGAATTGGGCAACTCCCTGCAGGTCACTTGACCTTCCTGGGCCTCTGTGAGCAGATGGGCACTGAGCAGAGTAGAAGGGTAAGGGGAACAGAGAGCTTAGCAGGGAGAGCAAATAGGTTCTAACTCTTCTTCCCACTCTAGTTGACTAGTAATGGCTTTCTGGAGCAGCTAATAGACTGTCAGGATTGATTGGCAATGTCTGTTATAGGTGTGGACGTAAAAGGATAAAAGGATAGATAGGTTTGTTACTCCAGTGATAGAGAATGGGGGGGTCCAAAGTAAAGGAAGAGGAAATCAACAAAGGAGGGGGAGAGGGAATTAGAACAAAAATAAGGAAAGAACAGGCAATAGACCAAGTTCTTGGGTTTCTGCCTAGGTCTCCCAGTCTTTCAAGGCCTAATTCAAGCCTCCTCTCCCCTCAGGAGACTTTCCGGCTGCCTCACCAGGGTCTGAGCACCTGTGGCTCTTGGGCCTACCTCTCAGGTCCCCCACTAGCCAAGTCTTAAATCTTTCTGGATCTCAAATTCCCTCGTGATCAGCGTGAAGCTGGACATGGGCATATTAACTTGATTCCTGATCTGATGTGGATTTTTATTTTTTGATGCAGAAAGGAAAGAGGTAACTTGGACCTCTGACCTCAGCAATGAGTCAGCAAAAGGCTTCGAAGGAAAGGAAAGATGATCCATCCCACATTGCGCCTCCCAGATACCCGGTCTTCCGGCCCTCTCCCAGCCCGGGCCTCCCCCTAGCTTCCCCGGCTCCCTGCCCACATTCTCCCACTGCTCTGGGAGCTGCGACTTTGGAGGCAGCAGTTTTGGTGTTGGGAGCTGGAGTCCCTGGGTACAGTAAGGCCTGGCTGGCTGGCGAGTGGGGCCATCAACCCTGCTCAGCTGCAAGACCTCGGACATGTTACTTGACTGCTCTCATTCAGCCT
>NW_011888817.1:2646138-2653026 GCF_000151845.1 Pteropus vampyrus | reverse complement strand
CCTTTTTGAATTAGAAAAGTAATTCATACTCCTTATAATCTGAAAATTCTGGAAATAAATATTCATGAAAGTAAAAGTTCTACAAAATGTATCCCTGAGTATAGATTTTTCTGGATTTTTCTTATAATTTTATATACACACATATGCATGTTTTTGTTTGGCCATAGGATTCAAACTTTTGGCAGTCTCAGAGGAGCCTGAGACCCACCTCCCCAAGAGGTTAAGAACCACCATCCCAGACTGTGGGAGCCTAGGAGGGGGTGGTCACATGATCTCTTCTCATTCTTCCCTCCCCTGGCACACTGCACAAAGCTCTGTACACAACAGACACTCAATGTCTGTAAAGCTGAACAGAATCCAGATGACAGAGATAGAAGAAGAAGAATAATAGCAGCTGCCACTTACTGAGCCCTTTGTCTGTGCCTGACATTGTGCCAGGCTCTTGATAGGCATTATCTCATCTCTCCTGCCCAACAACTCTTGGAGGAAGGGATCATTATTCTCATTTCGCTTATGAGGAAACTGTAGCTCAGCTCAGAGGGGCAAGTCAACTGCCCAAGGACACACGACTAGCAAATGGCACTGCCAGAATTTGAACCCAGGTCTGTCAAACTTGAGCCAAGGGCCAGTACTCTTAATCATCATGCTCAGCCTCCTGGATGAACTCTAACCAGATCTGGTCCATGGCAATTCCACCTGGAGTATTCAGTCATAACTCCTTCTTTCCCAAGTTAGTCCTCCTCTGCGTGGGGGCATCAGCTCCCCGGAAATGTTCCTTTTCTTGCTCAGATTCAGTGCCTGGCCTGTGGGTCTCAGGGACTGACTTCCAGCCTCCCTCCCAACAGAACTGGGGGTAGCCTTTTCTGCTGAGCCAGCCAGGGAGAGAGGACAGGCATGGGTCAGCTCAGGGAGCTAAGGAGAAGCACAGCATGATCTCAAAGCCGACTTGGGCACTGCCAACCGATCAGATGCCGTCCCCAAGCGTTGGCCAACAAATATTGGTCAGGAGAGCTCTCTATTGCTTACAGGACAGAGGCTAGTGCCTTCACCTGGCATTCCAGAGTCTCCCTGATGGGCAACAGCTCATAATTTCTTGCCTCTGTGCCTTCTATGCTCTGTGTCCAGATCAAATGCCATCTCCTGTGTGAAGCCTGCCCAGATCCCTCCAGTGGAGACCCATGCTTTCTCCTTAGGCTCCCACAGCCCTGTCTCCACATCCGCTCCTACAGCCCTGATGTCTATGTGGCTTTCCTGCCTCGTATCAGGGCTCCCAGACACACATGCCCACAGGCTAACCCGCCAACCACCGCCCCCCGCCCCCGCCCCCTGCTTTCTGGAACACTATGCTGCTTGGGAGGGCTTGCTTTACCCTCTCTCCTCCAGGGAGATGGAGGCTGTGTCTGTTTTATTCACACTAAATCCCAGGGCCTGGCATACAGAGGGTGCTCAATAAATGCTTATCGAAAGGATAATAGCATCACTCACTGATGTGCCCTTTTCTTTCTCTACCCGTTTGGGGTCATGAATGCCTTTGAGAATCTGAAGAATTCATGTGCGTGTGCTCTCCCGGATGCAGCATATAATTTTGGAATGTTCACAGGCCCTTGAAGCTCTGGGAGGGGGTCTGTGAACCCCAAGTTATGAGCCCTTGCTCTAGACTATTTTCTCTGGAGAATATACATGAAGGTGGTATACACCACATGCTTAATAAACACTTATCGAATGCATGTCTCTGAGCCAAGCCATCCTGCTTCTGTGACCCCTTGGTTTCACCTCACCATTAATAGCATTACTGGCTCGCTGTTCGTTCAGTGCGAGTTCCTAGGCACCAGGCCCTGTTCTAGGCACTTAATTGGTATTGACCTAATTAATCCTCCTAGCAACACTGCCCGGTAAATATCATTAAGATGAGCTTTATAAAATTGTCACTATTTGACTGCTGCTGACCTACACAAAGGGCCATTTCATTTAGTCCAAACTAATACCATCCCCCTATTTTGGATGAAGAAACTATGGCATAAGAAAGGTTAAATGACCTGCCCAAGGGGACAGGGACACAGCTAATAAATGGCAGAAGCGGGGTTTGAATCAGGTCATATGGTTGTAGAGTCTATACTTGTAACGGTCAGGCTAGCAGTGTCTTCTGGTGCTTCCCCAACCTGTGTCTTGGAATCAAAGGTGAGCCTAGTGGCCACGGCCTTGCACAAGGCCTGGCTCCCAGGGGTGATGTCTGCTGAAATGGTTGCATGAAGACCTTTGCAGGCAGGGGTCTTCAGAAAATACTGGGCTCTTGTTTAGATGATTTATGACTGTCAGGGCCACCAACTGCCATCCTGAACCCAAATGGGAAATTCAGGATGAGGAAGGAGGAACCAGGTATTCAGAAACCTGAGTTTGCATTCTGGATCTGCCAGTAATAATGGTCAGAAATAAACAGTACCTACCTCATGAGGATTAAAGAGAATTTATTTTTAAAGGGCTTAGTAGAGTAGTTGGCAAAAAGAAAGCACTGAATAATTGTTATCTGTTAAAACGAAGAGTCGGCTATTAAATATTATTATTACGCAGTGCTTTTATAGCCATTAATTTATTGAATCCTCACAACTCTGTAAAAGAAGTATCATTCCTGCTACTTCCCATAGAGAGATATCAAGGCTCAGGTTCGATGACTTCCCTAAGGGCAGCTGGCTGGCCAGTGGAAGAGTTGGAATGAGAAACCATGTCAGTCCCTCTGGCTCTACATCCAGGCACCACAGACCTTGGTACTCATTCAGCACCTGCTAAATGACGGAAAACTTGAGCCCGTGAGGGTGACTTTGAGCCAGTCACACACATCTCCTGGCCTCAGCTTCCTCCTCTGTCCTCGCCACCCCAGGCTCCTGGTGGATATGGAGTCCCAGGGCTAGCAGTGCTTTTTTTAAAAATCGGAGTCCTATTCAGATGCAGGGAGTAGGAGCTAGAGCTTTAGGATGTGTTAACCTATGAACAAATCTTGGGGTCTATTTTTAAAAGAAATCCCTGCCGTCACCTGTTTCCTTGTTTCTGACTCACGCTCTAAAGAGTGATGCTCTCAAACGACTCCAGGTGACAGCGTGTGTGTCTGTCTTGTTCTAGCTCAGTCGGGTCCAGACAGCACAGTATGGCTAAGAGTGTGCGCCCTGGAGCCAGATACCCTGGGTTTGTGTGCCAGCTCCCGGCCTGAGCAGCTGTGTAACCCTCTGTGTCTATTTCCTCATACTCCAAGTGGACAGTTGTAAGGATTAAATAAATAGATACATGCAAAGCATTAAAACAATTCTTGGCACATGGAACACTCCATGTGTTTAGCTACATCTATGATTATGATTTTATTACATGGGGAATAGGAGGACATGATGTTATTTATGACTTTGATTTTTAATGTACAGGTGATTTTTATTTCTGTGTAGTTAAATTCGTCTGCCTTTTTCTTGTGATCTTTCATTGCTATTATTCTCAGAAAGTCCTTTTCCATTTACATATCAGTTAGACGGTTACCTAAAGTGTCTTCTGGAAATTTTAATGGTTTAATCATTTTTACATTTATGTCTAAAATGATTGTTAAGCCTAGGAACTTTTGCTTCAAATTGAGTTTTACCCAGAGGCTTAACATCTAGAATTCCTTGACTTTGCTCTTTCTTGCACACCCCACATCCGATCCTGCAGCAAATCTAGTGGCTCTGCCTTCAAAATGTGTCAGAATCCAACCGTTTCCCATGACCTCCAACTCTGCCACCCTGGTCTGGGCACCATTATCTCGTCCCTGGATTATTCCAACAGCCACCTCATGGGTCTCCCTACTTCTCGCCTTGCCTGGCACACGCCAGCCCCTTACGTTCATTCCAGAGAAGTCCTGTCAAAACTGTAACTCAGAGCATGTCAGTCTTTTGCTCAGATCTTCTAGAGACTCCCAATTTCACTCCGAATAAAAACCAAGGACCTACTGTAGTAGACAGGAATCTGCATGTTTGGTTCCTTATACCTACCCTTCCTGCCCCTTCACTCTACGACAGTCGCCCTGGCCTCTCGGCTATTTCTGAAACCTGCCAGGCACACTCCAGCCTCAGGGCCTTTGCACAGGCTGTTCCCGCTGCCTGGGATGGATGCTCTTTCCTCAGGCACTGGGGCATAGCTCACTCCCCCAGCTTCTTTGTATCTTTGTTCCAATGAAACCCTCTCAGCGAGGCCAGTCCTAACTCCCCTATTTAAAAAGGCAACCCTGACCCTTGCAGCTCCTGGTCCATCACCCCGTTCTCCTCTGCCTTTTTTTCCATAGCACTTTCATCTTATACTATGCCATATACTTTACTCATTACAGGTATTTTTTTAAAAATCCTCTGTCCCTCCCACTAGGATATACATTCCACAAGGGCAGGGATATTTGGTTTGTTTATTTATGTGTCCCAGTACCTGTAACAATACCTGGCATACATAGTAGGCCGCGACAAACATATGACAAATGAAGGATATGCTGATGGCCCGCCTTACCCAGCGGCCATCTGTGGGGTGACAGGGTACTCCACTGAGCACAGTTTGAGAACCCACTAGGATTTCCTATTTGCCGGGTGATCTGAAATGAGGACTAAGGTTCTCCCCCTCCATCTCCCTGTGTCGGTTTTGTCGGGGACAGATGGAAAGAAATCAAGAAATCTATGCTTTGCTTTTCTCTCTGCTGGGCCCTTCAGGAGGGGACATCTGCTCTGGGTGTGTGTGGCACATGTGCCCCCAGCCCTGGCCTAAGGTAAGATGAGACAGTGGAGGAAATGGAGGCACTGGTTGGCGGGGGGCAGTGGCCACCACAGGAGTCACCAAGAAGGAATGACAGGGGGCCTCTCACCTCCCTTCTCTGTCACCTCCCCGGCCAGAGCCTGGGGTCCCTATCATCTCATTCAGCTCATGTATTTATTTTACAAATATGTTTCTAGTGTCTGCTATGCATGGGCAATGTGCTGGGGCTGGGGAGGCAGTGGTGAGTGTCAGACAGGTCTCTAGGCATTCCTAGTATAAAGTCAGAGAGACAAGGGAAGGGCTCTCACAGGTGGCCAGGTATGGGACACGATGCAAGCACGGAGGAGGGCCCTAAATCCAGGGTGGGGTGGGGCTTAAGGAAGCCTTCTCAGAGGGGTTGACACATGCTGAGGTCTGAGGGAGAGTGAGAAGTACGCAGGTAAAGAGAAGTGGGGGCGAGGGCTCCAGGCAGAGGGAATAGCACTTGAGTTGGGCACGCTCAGGGAACACCCTGACATTCAGTCTCACTGCAGCAAGACAGGAAGCAGTGAAGGAAGGCTGGAGAAGTTGCTAGGGAACTGCCAGTGAAGGGCCCAAGGGTTCCAGCCCCACTGGGGCGTACATACTGTGGCCACTGGTGTAGTGCTGCAGCTTGTCCGTGTACTCCGAGTCAGCACGCTCAAACCCCCGTCTTCTGGAACAAGAGCAAAGGGCTGGAGCCACCTGGAGGCACCCAGGGAGCTGGGAGCCACAGTAGGTGATAGGGAGAGGGTAGGCAGGCCCTTGAAACTACACCCCTGCAGAGGCCTCACCGCCCGCCCATTGCCCAGAAGCCTCACCCTTCCTTGCCCCACCCATCCCTTCCCACCTCAACTCCAGGCTTATTGTTCCTCTGTCCTCCCTCCAGCCAAGCCCCTTTCAAAGATTAAAGTCATCTTCTCTGGCCATGGCCTCTGGCCCTAGACACCCCAGGAGCTCCCATCTATCTTTCCTTATGACTCAATCCATTCTAAAATATGGAACTCTTTAAGAAAGAAGAAAGTCTCTCTTTGCATTATGCCCAGCATAAGTCAGGGAGCCAGGCCCACCTCCTGCCTTTGCACAGGCTGTGCCAGCCACTTGAGGTGCCCTTTCTGTGTCCTCTCCATCCAGGGAGCCTTACCTGAGCTCCTCGACCTCCCATCTGACACTTTGTTCATGGCCCTTTATTCATGAAGGGGCCTCAACTCATGCAGCAAGTAGGGTGGCCTGTATTCCCTCTCTATCCACCTAGCTCCTAGCATCTTGCAGTCCTGCCCACTGTTCTGAGAACATTCCTCATGCCGAAGTATGTGTGTCTCAATGTGCCACCTCCTTGACTAGTGGACCAGCCAAGGGCAACACCTAACCCAAAGGGATGGACTGCTAATGATGGCTATTTAGGTGGTAGGAGGCCACGTGAGGGTACCCAGGGCGACCGCAGCCTCTCCCTGTCCCTGGTACTGATGGGAGTGCCTCCTCTGTTCACAAACACGGTTCAGGAATGGCTGAATGGATGCACAGCCAGGCCTGGAGGGGCTGGGGGACACCCACCCACCTGTTACACACGATGGCGATGACAACCACAGCAATGAGGAAGACTAGGCCAGCCGCCGAGGAGCCGACGATGAGTGGCAGCTTCTCCTGGATGCTTGTCTGGTACTCGGCTAGGGAGAAGGCACAGCACAGTGTTCTCAGCTCGATTCCGGGAGATCTAACATGCCCCCCCCAATCCCGTGGGGTCTCCTGGGATCCCCAGGCTTTATTCCCGCTCCTGACAGTACCTGTTACATGCTCAGGTGGAGAACTGGCTGTCACTCGCTCACAAGTAACCTTGGACAAGTCCATGAACTGCTCTAACCCTCAATTTCTTATCTATAAAATGGGTATAATACCTGCGTCTCAGAGTTGATATGAAAATCAATAATAACAATAAGCTGACACATATGGAGAGGCAGTTATAAGCACAGACTCTGAGGCCAGACTCCCTGGGTTTGAGTCCTGACAGTGCCACTTACTATCTGTCAAGTCTTACTTCTCTGTGGCTCAGTTTCCTTATCTGTAAAGTGGGGAGAATCATAGTTCCCATCTCAGAGGATTGTTGTGTAAAGCACTTAGAATAAC
>NW_011888817.1:2642440-2645623 GCF_000151845.1 Pteropus vampyrus | reverse complement strand
CAGGTCAGTTCTGGGTCCTTAGCACCAGAACACATTTGTTGAATTAATAAAGAAAGGGTCTTGGGACAGTCCCCCGCCCCCCATGTCTGTAACACTCATCCAATAGGCAAGAGGGCTTAGGGAGGTGAAAAATGCTGGCTTTGAGGAAGCGGGATTTTACAGAGGGGGTGAGTGCTGGAAGAGATGGTGGAGCCATGAAGGAGGATAAATGACAAGAATGCATGGGTCTGGGAGCCTCTGAAATGTTCAACCAGGCCAAGGCCAAGGCCTGGTTGAAGCAGATGCTAAGGAGGGATGCTGGAGCCTGGTCATAAGTAAAGCTGTCCTGGAGCTTGGCTGGTTGGTGAAAGGGCCCCAGATTCACAGAAATGACAGCTACGACCTTAACGACTATTTAGTGAGCACTAACTCTGTGTGAGCCCTATCTCCAACCCTGTGCTAGGTCCTGTACATGTATCTCCCATCTTTATACTAGTTTGATGATGACGATGATGATGAGGTAGTTGTTATCTCCATTTATAGATGAGAATACTGAGGTTCAGAGAGATAAGGTGGCCTTTCAGGGCCACAGAATTAGGGCTGAATCACTACTGTAATTTCCATCTATCAGGCATCAGAGCCCACACTCTTTAACTATGCTGCCCGTCAAAGATTATTAGAGAAGGAAGGGTGCTTAGAGACCATGTGGTGGCAGACTGGGAGCCACACGGCACACGGGCTGAAACCTCCCATTCTCTTGTCCAGGGGAGACACTACTAATCCATCCCAGCACTTCATCCTGCTGGACTCAGAATTCCTGCTGGACTCAGCTGTGGCTTCAGAATTCTCAATCCAAATGCAAATCATTGGAGTAGTGTATGGATAAAATAGGTTTGCTCTCTTAGATGGAATACGATGCTTTCATTTTATAGATGAGAACATTTGGGACCAGAGAATGGGAGTGACTTGCTCAGAGTGACTGTGCAAATTAGGGCTGAGCTCCCAGGAGTCCTGGGAAAGGAAGTGGCCTGGCCAACATGATGGTAACAGAGGAGTCCATATTCTTTACAGGCCACAGATACAGTGCCTATATATAGGGTTATGCAGTTTGGACAACACACAAAGGTTCCCAACCAGGAGGAGGAAGGGCTGACATCTAGAAGAAGAGGCGCCTTTTTAAATTTGCACAGAGGCACCTTGTAGGAATGGTGGCCCTTGAGTTTGTTCTGTTTGTGGAGTTGGTGCCCTCCTCCTGACCTCTGGACACCGCTTACCTTCTGTCATGGTCTGGAAGTACATCTTGCCACTGTAGCGCCCGTAGCCTGCCACGGTGCGTGCCCGCACCTGGAAGACATAGATGGCGCCGGCTTTGAGGCCCTGCACAGTGACCGTGTTGGTGGGGCTTTTTATGGCTGTGGCGTTGTACTCACTGAGCTCCTGCCGAGGAACAGAGAAGACAGTTAGAGAGGTTGTTGCCTGCAGTGGGCCCAGAGCCCACTGACCACTCCTGCCACTTGGGCGGGTCTGGCCACTGGATGAACATCTGTGGTTCCTAATTCTTCACTCCCTCCCTCCTGGTAACAGAATCACACACCTGCACCTTTTGCATGTAATTTTGCAACTCTTCCTACAAAAGAAGGCAGAGTACGTTTCTCTGTCCACATGACTTGCTTTGGCCATTGGACATGATAAAGGCAGGGGCTTTACATGTGGCTTGTTGATTTGGCTTGGCCTCTTGTGATTCTGACATCTGCCATACTGGGGGCTTAATCTTATTAACAGTTGGTTCCAGAATGAGAAACATGTGGAAAACACCTAATTCTTAGAATGAAACAAGGCCACCTCAGATGACCTACAGACACAAACCTGCGAGTAGGAAAAATAGCCACTTCTTGTAGGTCATTTGATTTTGGGATTGTTTGTTTTGCAGCATCATCTCAACAACAGCTGACAAATACACATATACTGAGTGATCACTGTGTGTAGACCCTTAGATCTAGACTGTGAATTCTTAGCGACAGTAGGGAGAAGGTCCACCTTGTTCACTTCTGCATCCTCCTCCCTGCCCCATGCCTTGACAGGTTAAGTGGAAGGATCCCTGGTCAGCCTTAGCACACTTGAGTCAGGCAAGAATTAAGGTCCAGAAAGAGAAAATGATGCTCAAGATCACATGTATCAGTTGATGGCTATTTTGGGACTCAGAACCATGTAGGAGTCACCCCTAATGTCCATGCCTTTTGGTACCCAGGACCTGATGTTCCCTCCTTTGAGAGATGCAGAACACTAATTCTGACCTCCTGAGCACTGCTCAGGGTGACCCAAGGAGTCTGGAATGGACAAAGAACAGCTGCTGCAGTAGGAATGGAGATGTGGCTGAGTTGGATGCAGATGTTCACCAGCCTAGTTGATGCTCATTTGGGCATCTGTCAGGTACCCAGCAAACCTTCCTCAAATACTCTCTTTGCACTAGGCCCTGGGTTGGGCACTGGGGACCCACAGAGATTAAAGCACAGGCCCTGGCCTTGGAGAGCTCAGTTCAAAAAAGCAAATAGTATGGCTATCTTAACCTTTTGAGGACCACAAAATCCTTTGAGAAGCTGATGAAAAGCTATGACCCCTTAAGCAGAGAAATGTACACCTGATTGTACATGCCAGGTATGAAAACTCTCCTGAAGCAAATTCAGTGTGGGCAGTGCTGTTACAGATAATTGAAATTACAATGTTATTATATAATTGTACAACTACATTGTAATAATGTAATTATAATGTAGGTTAAGATCAGGAACTGGAGCCAAACTTCCAGCGTTCAAATCTTGACTCTATTGCATGGTGACCTTGGGCAAGTCTCTTAACTTCCCTATGCCTCCTTTTCTTCATCTGTAAAATGGGGATAATAATAATAATAGCTACCTTACGAGATGTTTAGAGGATAAAATGAATTAATATGTATCAAATGCTTACAGGGGTAGGGTAAGCACAGAGAGATGAGGGGCATGTGACTTGGCCTGGGTGGGGGATATCAGGTGAAGTCAAGGAAAGATCTCTGGAGAGAGAGGGGAACTGGGATGGAATCTTAAAGAACAAATAGAAGTCACCCAGGCAAAGAAGTGGGAAGGCACCCCTGGCAAGGAGCAGCCATGCAAAGGCAAGGAGGTGAGAAAGAGCTTGGGATTCGGGGGCGAGGAGGGGCTGACCTGCAAGCGC
>NW_011888817.1:2633288-2637855 GCF_000151845.1 Pteropus vampyrus | reverse complement strand
GTCCTCCCCCAACCTTTGCTCCCTCTGCCTGGAATGTCCTTTTCCTTCACTTCTGCCAAGCAGAAATTTCTGTTGAATAAACACATAAAATGACATGGCCTACAAGGGCCCATCTGCCATAAGTGGCCTCACAAATGAGTCTTCTTGAACTCTTGGGGAGCCAAAGAGAGCATGAATTCTTGCGATTTGGGGCAGCTGCCAAAGGAGGCCACCTCCCCCAGGATGCTGCAACGGATGGAAAAGGCCAGCCCCGGTCTGGCTAACACCATTCATCAGCGGCCTCCAGAAGACTTCCAGCAAAGTAGTTGTCAGCTCTGGGCTCCGGGGAGGCTGGGAAGTCCCAGCGAAGCTGGGGAGAGGCCAAACGGAGAGCCCGCTCCAAGAGCGCCCTTTCTAAAGAAGGAAAGGAAGAGTAGGAAAGGAGGCGGGGGCGGGGCCCACATGGGACCGCAGGGCTCCGTATCTAACTTTTCTACCTGGGAAGATCTGGAGCATTCATTAATGAAATCAATTGCAGGCACCCAGGAGGATTCCGAAGTGTTAGGTAAGAGCGGGCTGTGGACTTGTCAGAAATAAATCTTGCCACTCGCAGTCTGGCTGTCCCTCCCCAATGGCGGGGCTGACTCAGGAAGGCAGGGGTGATGGCTGGAATGGCACAGCCTCGCCTGAGAGGTCAGGGACAGAAACTGCCCCTGGCTCTCCTCCTACACCTCTGCTGGCCTCTCCTCCCACACTGCCATCAACTCTGTCACCAAGTCTTCTTCCTTTCTCTCCTTAAATCTTGCCATTCTCCTAGATTCCACCCTTCCACTTCTGCTTTCCCCCTGCAGCTAAGCTCTCTTGTCTGTTCTTGGCTACGCCTTCCCAACCCCCGGCAATAACACACCTACACTTGCAAATCACAAACCCACATCTGCCACAGGAAGAGTCACCACCATTTTACTGGGAGTAGTCCATCACACTTTCCTGGTCTCCTGAGTTTCAAAATATTGTCTGAATCTGTCAGTTTCTCACCATCTCTGCTGCCTGCTCTCCAGCTCCATGCCACCTTCATTTCTCACTTGGTGTCCCTTGAGAGCCCTGTACAGTTTCTGCCTGTGTCCCCGGGATTCCTTGTAGTCTGTTTGCTACATAGCAAGCTATAGAAATCTTTAAAGTAATCTGAGTCAAATCACATCCTTCCAGAATCTTCCGATGGCTTCCCACTGTACTTCAAATTGAATCCAGACTCCAAAGGCCTGGAAGGCATACACGATAGGCCCTGCCTCCCTCTCCAAACTCCTCCTCTACCGATCTCTCCCTTGTTCATGTGGCTTCTGCCACAGTCCTCTTCTTTGGTTCCTCAGTGCAGCCAGCACATTCCTGCCCCAGGGCCTTTGCACATGTTGTTCTTGAAACCTGGAATGACCTTACTCTTATCACCTGTTTGGTGAACTGCTAGCATTTTTCAAAGCTCAGCTCAAATATCACCTGAATGAAGACTTCCTCTCACCCATGCCGGGATTATGGGTCCCTCCTTGGTGTCCCTATGGGACCTTTGCTGGCCCTTCTGTGGCTTGCATCACATCTTGTCTAATGGCTATTTGTGTCTGAACCTGTTTTATCTTCTAGACTGTGAAGGGAAGGCCTCCAGGCATGTCTGGTTACTCTCAGTGTTCCCGGGCACCCAGCTCAAGGCCCAGCCCAAAGCTGGTGACTGTGAATATTGAATGAACCAGTGTCCATGTCCTCACTGGCAGATGCCAAGCTGCCTCTTTCTGTATCCCAGACCCTAGGACGGTGGGTGATAGAAGCAGGGTCACATCTCATCACAACCATACCTCAGGCCTGCCCCTCTCTTGCCATTTATGCCTAAAATCCTCCATCAGAACCTGGTCCTACCCACCTTTTAAAGGTCATCCCAGAAGCCTCCCAGAGAAAACTGGATGAGCCAGGTGAAGAGCGAGAGCACAGGTCCGAATCCTTGCTCTGCCAGTTAGCAGCTGGGTGCTGTTGGATAAGTTATACAACTTCTCTGTGCCTCAGTTTTCCCTCCTGTCCAGAGGGGTGAACGGCACTATTGCAAGGATGAATGAAACAATGGAAATGATGTGCTTAGCACATAGTGAGTGCTCCTGAAAGGTGAGCTCATGAAAGGTAAGCATGGCTGCTTCAGGGCCCGCTGGTCCGACCACCCCTGGCATAGGCTTGGGGATGCCAGGACAGCAGCAGAAAGTAGGACCGAGCTGCTTCCCAGTTCACACCTCAGTCAGCCTCCCCGGCCCCTCCCGTCTCGGTAGGAAATGGGTCGTAGGCAGGACACACACCGGGATCCCTCATTTCCGCTCTTGTCTTTGGGGACAAACACTTTTAGTTTCATTTAATCGTAAAGCTTCTTAATTAGTTTTTTTTTTTTTCCATTTTGAATTCTGAATGGTAAAGCTGTCCTCCCCCGAGGGAGTGGACATGCTGGCTCCTGCAGGACCTGGAGCTTCCTGGGCCTGGAGCTATGTCCCTCCCATCATCCCAGCTCAGGTAATTCAACAACACCTCTCCAGCACCTGTGGTGTGCCAGGTTGGGGACAAAGCAAAGATAAGACAAGGTCTCCACCCTCCAAGAACAGGCCATGGGAAGGGATTCATCACTTATTCATTCAACCAACATTTTTCAAGTGGTGCCAGGCCCAGGGTGCTGGAGAGAATGTGGCGAATGGGATAGATGTGGTCCTTGGCCTCTCAGAATGCATTGCCAAGAGGAGGGGATGCACAAGGAAACAGTCATAAACCAGCTAGGTGAGGCTGGAGAGGTATCTGATGAACCCCCGAGGCTCACCAGGGTTTGGCTGATCTAGCAGCTGGTGGGGTGGAAGGGCTGGGCGGGGCCTCAGAAGGCAGGGCTCCAGCAGGGCTGGCTGGAACTGTCTCCACCTCTCTTCCTCTCAGCCATTAGGGAGACTCTTTCCATCCATTTCTGGTTCACAGTGGGCTTGGCCTCAACTAAAGCACTTCCCACAGTCTTTAACACCTTAATTTGAATGAGTGCCCAGCGAAACCTTTTCCTGCAGCCTCTGTGGCTGTTTGGTGCCTCAGGGAGCAGGTAAGAAAAGTCACTAGTCAAAAGTGAGAGTTTCCTGGCCTCTGATGTCCAGTTGCTCTGTCTACTCCTAGACCCTGTACTGTGCAGGCCCCACGTTCAGATGTGCTGAGCTCACCTGGTCTTGCACACCATGCAGCAGGCAGGGAAGAAGAGGGAGGAAGGGAAAGCAAACTCACAAGGGCCAGGCCCCGTGCTGGGCACTATACCTGCTTTTTCTTCTTGACCCCCAAAGCCCCCATGTGAGAGGGGGTCTCATTTGCCCTTCACACAGGAGGAAACGGGGACTCAGAGAGAGGAAGATGCCTTCCCAAGGTCGCACAGCTTGTTATGGATGGAGCTCGGGTTTGAACCTATGGCTTCTTACTCCTAGGCCAATGTTCTTTCTACTATACTGGTGGCTTCCAACCCTGGGTCCCTGGCTCTTAGAGGTCCCCGAAGGCAGTCATAAGGGTCTGATTTAAAAGCTCAAAGAGAAAACACTCTCTTCCCATACAAAGGGCACTCAAGCAAATGAAAACAAGTGTTTTAGCTGGAATCAGAGGAACACGGGAGGAAGCTCCATTCTCTCACCCAGGACAGAAGCTCTCTCAAGCAGTTTTAAATCTCCATTTCAGAATGGGTGAATGACCAATTATTGCTTAATAAATGCAGCTTTTTGGAAAGCCAGTTTTTAAAAGAACATCAGGTCCATTGAAGTCAAGATGAAGGGGTCTTGGTTGGGAAAGGGCTGTGACCATTGCATTTTACCAAACATTGCTGGCTGGATCCCCAAGACCAGAAAAGCAAGGCTCAGAGAGGCTAAGGCACCTGCCTGAGGTCCTACAGGTGGGGAGGAGTGAAGCCAGAACTCGAGCCAGGTGGCCTGACTCTGAGGCCGGTGCTCTTTTTGCTTCACCAGTGAGACTCATCTTGCCAGATGGTAGGACCCCAGGCCCCAGCCTGGGAGGGGCCGTCAAGGAGGTGGGGACAGGGGGAGCGCCAGAAGCACAGGTACCTTCTCATAGTACTGCAGCTCATAGTCCAGGATGACGCCGTTGGGCTGGTCGGGCTGGGACCACGACAGGGTGATGCTGTCCACGGTGCGGCTCACCTGGTGCATGATGGACACAGCCGATGGAGCTGGAAGAGAGGTCAGAGGTCAGGATGGGCATGAGAGGGTGCAGCTTCTGGCCTGACCTCAGAGGTGCCCAGAGAGAGCTATGTAACCAGAGAGGGGAAGCACCTAGCCATGGCCACAGAGCCTGGGAAACTGAGAGGGTGCAGAGGGACTCTTGCAGGGCCAGAGATGCTGCCCTCATGGGGCGCCGTCAGATTACAGACACCTCAGGCCATCCCTGCAGAAACTCGAGCCTCATTGAGTGAAGAGAGATGCACTGGGCCCCTTCTCTGGCCTGGCCTCGAGTGGATTGGAGGAAATGTCAATCATTCTTTCTTGGAGCTTATGGTCTACCAGACCAGGGGACATCAAGCCCCCTAGACATGGTGATGGGG
>NW_011888817.1:2630600-2632487 GCF_000151845.1 Pteropus vampyrus | reverse complement strand
CCCATCTCCTCATTTTACAGCTGTGGAAACAGGTCCAGAGAGGGGTTGTGAGCTGCCTGAAATCACACAATGAGTTCATGGCATGCAGCCCTTCCCTTGATCCCTGCTTTCATACTGTACCCTAGCCTGTGTTTTTTGCCTTCTGTTCAAATGGAACAAACCTACACAAAGCACCTACTATGTGTCAGGCATGGCCCTGGCCCTTTACACATGTGCTTCCTGAGCTGACTGTTGATGAGGGGGCAGCATTAGCCCCAGTGACAGGTGAAGACACCGAAGCTCAGAGGGGCAAGGGGCTTCCAGAGATCACACGGCCTGTCAGTTGGGGTGGGAGGATTTGAACCCAGGTCCATGGCTGTCCAGAGCAGTGTTCATCCCAAGAAGTGGACTGGCCAAGGATGGACTCCTGACTCGGTCCCTCCCTAGGGAAGAACAGGGGCAAACTCCTCACCTCTCTGGACTGGAGGTTTTCATGATCCCAGGAGGGACTGAGGGCTCACCAGGGTGAAGGGCATGCCTCCTGCAGTCTCTCTTGGCTCCTGGGTGTGTTTGTGACAAGCAGATGCCCTGTCTTGGCCAACACAGGGGTGCCCGCTGGCTGAGGCTGACTCTTCTTCCTACCAAATCCTGCCAAAACCTGCTTCTTCCTCTGTTTTTATCCCTTCGTCCCCAGGGTGGAGGGAATAGTCTGTCGGCCAGAAGACCTAGGCTTTGCTCTCTAGCCTGCTGCTGCTGCCTGTGTGACCTTAGGCAACTGCCGCCCCCCAGCCCCCTACCCCCCAACACCTGGGCTTCCTCCTCTGCACCAGATCTGAGGCCTTGCAGCTCAAATGCTCCCTACCTGTCCTTCCCACATAGCCCTTGGCCTGGAGTTGGATCGGCCCAGGGGCCAGCGTGGGCCCAAGCAGGTCCAGGATTCCCTCTAGCACTCCAAGGAGCTGTGGAAAATTGGCCTAGGACACCCCCGACAGGGTGGCAACCCCTGCAAGAAGGACTCGTACCCCAGTCCAGGCATCCCCGACAAGCCTCTGTTCCTTCTGCACCCTGAGGGACGGCTGCTTGACCCTCATCTCGGTTCCTTGCCCTGCCAGGGACAGTGGCCTCTGGGGGAAGGGGGAGATGGGGAGACGTTGGTCAAAGAGTACAAACTCCCAGCTACAAGATGACTAAGTTCTGGCAATATAATGCGCAGCATGGTGACTATAACGAACAATACTGTATTGTATATTTGAAAGTTCAGAGAATAGATCTAAATGTTACCAGCACACAAAAAATGATAATTATGTGAGGGTACGGAGGTGTTAACTCACCTTATTGTGGTGATCATTTTGCAATATATACATGTATGAAAACATCACATTGTACACCTTAAACTTAACACATGTTACATGCCAATAATATCTCAGTCAAGCTGGGGGAAAAGATTTCAATTCACAGAGTCGCTGTGGTGGCGACGTGATGCTGGGGCTCAAGAGAGGACCGTTGAGGGTCCTCGCCTTCTGGGGGCTCATGCTCTCATGGGAGAAAGCCTATTTGTTTCACTCACTGAGTGCCCGCTGCGGGCTGGAGCACCTTAGCCCAGCGGGATTTGGCCAAAGTGATCCAACCCCGAGAAAGGGCAGTGTTCCTCCCTTTGTGTCTTTCCCTCAATTTCACCTCCTAGCAATGAAGATAAGTGAGAGAATGTGTCCCTATAGATTACTGCACTTTTCAAACTTGAGGGACATAAGGAGATTTGTGAAAACACACTGCTGGGCGCTGCCTCCCAGAGCTTCTGATTTCATAGGTCTGGGGTGGGGCCTGAGCATCTGCAGTTCTAACAAGCTCCCAGGTGCTGCTGATGCTGCTGGCCTGTGGAGCCCACTCTGGGGAGTAGTGGATTCAAGG
>NW_011888817.1:2628548-2630550 GCF_000151845.1 Pteropus vampyrus | reverse complement strand
CCTTAGCCCAGCGGGATTTGGCCAAAGTGATCCAACCCCGAGAAAGGGCAGTGTTCCTCCCTTTGTGTCTTTCCCTCAATTTCACCTCCTAGCAATGAAGATAAGTGAGAGAATGTGTCCCTATAGATTACTGCACTTTTCAAACTTGAGGGACATAAGGAGATTTGTGAAAACACACTGCTGGGCGCTGCCTCCCAGAGCTTCTGATTTCATAGGTCTGGGGTGGGGCCTGAGCATCTGCAGTTCTAACAAGCTCCCAGGTGCTGCTGATGCTGCTGGCCTGTGGAGCCCACTCTGGGGAGTAGTGGATTCAAGGCCAGAGAAGGGGAGTGACTTGTCTGTCCACAGTCACCCAGCAGGTAGAGGTGGGGCCGGGACTAGCCCCATGCCAGCTGGTCTAGTATATTTTCTACCCACCATGCTGCTCTCACAGCATGGCTTCTGCTCAAGACTGCCCCTCTCATCTGCCCAGGCTAAACTATTCCTCCAGGGCCATCAGGCTCAGATAGATAGTCTTGAAGCAGTGGTACAAGTAGTTCCAGAGAGGTGCAGGGCAGAGGCAGGTGGGGGCCAGACCTCCAGGCTTAGGAGCTTGCCCTGTTCTGAGGCACTAGGGAGCCACGGAAGGCAACCTGCTCCTCAACTAAAACACAAGCTAACATCAAGCTTGTCATCTCAAAAACCCCGGAAGCACAAAGAAGCCCCCCCCCCCCAAAAAAAAGGTTCACAGCTAACCCCTAACACTTCCTTGTTCACTCTTCGCTAGGTACTTTTCCAAATGCTTTACATCAGTTAACTCATAAATCCTCATATCAACCCCACGAGGCTGGTATTATTATTATACCCATTTTATAGAGGAGGAAACGGAGGCACTGAGGTGTGAAGTAACTTGGCTGAAGTCACACAGGAGGCAGGCAATGCAGCTGGGATTTGAGCCCAGGCCTACCTGGGTCCAACATATCCTTTCCCCTCTGGTGGCTCTGGCTGATGCTGGCTGACCCGGTGGCTCTGGCTGATGCAGGCTGACCCGGAAGGTCTGGAAACCAGTGGACCTCAGAGGGCCTCTGAGGACACCCTGGTCCAGATTGCACCCTGTTGCTGCAAAGCTAACTCTACCAGGCTCTCACTGACTCACCTCACCTACCACCTGGCCTGCCTTGGCTCCGGGAGCTCAGCTGTTGGTGGAGGCAGGTCCCACATGGCCATGGGGGTCCGGGCTTGGGGGACTTAGCCGGCAGGCTTGGGTTACAGGCAGCTAACGTGGCTCTGATCCCGTAAGCCCCGTATCCCTGGGTGTGGCAAGGAGGCGGCATTGCTGGGAAGATGATCAAGGCGGGTCAGGGGGCGCCAAGCGGGGCTGGCCTTTCTCCTGGAATCCAGGGGGATTAACAGCGGAGAAAAGGGAACAGCTGGATGTTCTCCTATCCCTCCGGCCGATGGCAGCCCACCCTGGGGTGTCAGATTTCTCTGTAAGTTGGTCTTCAGGGAATTCTGGTATTTTCAATTACCAGCCGGGCACGCCGGCAGAGGGATGGGGTCAGTGGTGCCCCGTGACCCCTGCAGGGAGATGGAGCCCCAGGGAGCAAACACAAAAGAGGCTTGTGGCCAAGAGGGGAAGAAGGAGGAGGCCGGTCAGGCGGGGCCTACTTGGCTGGAGCAGGTGGTCAGGGGCCCTGCTGCCCGCAGGGAGCCCTGGGGGATCATCCAGTCCCTTCATTAGCTGACACTTGGGGAAGTAGCCTTCCGCGTGTGCCTGACCGAGGTGGTCTCTAAGGACTTTCTGAGACAGGCAGGAAGTCCGGAGGCCTGTGACCCTGGCTACTGCAAGAGGGTGCGGGTTTGGAGGCCCTGCTCAGCTTCGCCTCCACGGCCCTGGGCTATGAGGAAGGAAAGAGACCTCTACACTCAGCCTTTGTCCTTTTATCAGTCAAAAGACGACACCATGATCTCAGAGGGACCGGGAGAAATCACTGGGCATTAGCCCCAGACTCTCGGATCCCGC
>NW_011888817.1:2621197-2627538 GCF_000151845.1 Pteropus vampyrus | reverse complement strand
CTGTTTTGAGCTTTCATCTCTTAAACTCATAGCAATGCAGTTAACTCCCGATGATCCGACTATAGTTCTGGGTGACCTGACCGTGATTCTCACCACAGTATTTCCACTAATAAAACTCTTCCAGGAAATGGGCCTTTGTTTTTTTTTTTTTTTCCCGATTGGACCAAGGCTCTTAGAGAGTTGCGTGGGACAGAAAAAAAGGAAAAGCCGAGAATTGGTGTTAGGGTGGTACTTTTCTATGAAGAAACGGTGTCCTGTGGTCAAGAAAGTTTGAGAGACACAGAATTCTAGACCCCTGCTTGTGAGACTCACACTGTACACTACTTTAGTCAAGGCTCTGAGAAGTCCTGCAGGGGAGAAGCCCAGTTAACCTTGTCTAACCTGGTACTCTAGGTCTCATTTGGTCTCAGAACCCCTCTTTTCACATAATTAATTATTAATATCTTTGGAACCAGTGACCTGTGGAACATAGTTTTGAAAAAAAAAATAAACAAACATAAAAAACAGATCTAGGAGATGTTTTTTTTTTTTTCTTGAACCTGAGAAAAGTACCTGTCTAGGGTGGCAATTGGCTATTCATCTGCTCATTCATTCTTCCCTTGATTCAGCACATGTTTAGCAGCACCTGCGCAGTCTGCCACACAATCAGATGGAGTAGAGGTCAGTCACCTCCATTTTACAGATGAGGAAGGTAAGAGATCAAGTCTCCTGCCCAGGGTGCCTCAACTCGTAGGCAGCAGGACTGGGATCAGGATCAGGCTGGGACCAGCTGGGTTTTTTTCTCCTCCTGATTACCTGGCCCTATCCACAAGTGGCATTTGAGCAGGCAGAGGCCAGGCCCTGGGCTTGGTGCTGTGGAAACATCTAATTACCCACTTCCCTGTGAGCCGCTGAACTGCCTTGATCCCACCTGTGGCTGTGCGGCGGGATCCAGGCCATATTAGTGTGCTTGCCTATGATGTAAGCTGAAGTGTGTGACTTCTAGGAAGTCTTAAAAGGGTGGAGTCCTACCCTTCTCACTCTCCTTCTTCCGTCCTGCTGCCTGGGACATGGAAGTGATAGCTGCAGCTCTTGCAGCCATTCTGGCCCATAAGGGCAAGAAGCTATGTACTGAGGAGCATGGATCCATGATGATTCCATGGAGTTGCCCTAACTCATATCTTGCAACATTCTTTATGCCGAAGAAACACAAACCTCCATTTTGTCTAAGCCACTATGGTAGACTGATTGTATTAATCACCTTCCTATATCTACACTTTTTGCCCTGTAACTTGTGTAGTCTCCTCTCTCTCTGACATTGGACCCATTGGCCATGTGACTTGCTTTGGCCAATGGGATATAAGCAAACATGATGGAAGCAGAGGCTTGAAAAAGTCCTTTGCATGTATCTGCTGGTTGTCTTGGTTCCCTGTGATTGCCCGAGAACATGCCCAGGCCGACCTGCTAGAGGTGGAGACACCTGCTAGAGGTGCAGACTTGTTGACCAAGTTGTCCCAGCCAGAACCACTCTTAACCAGCTGACAGCAGTCAACCTCAAACATGCAATAAAACCCTGACAAAAGAGCTGCTAAGTGACCTGGAGGAGATGGAGTGCAGACATGTGACCGCTCCCCTCCAAGACCCATCCAGCCCACCCAGAGACCCTTGAGCTAAATGAAGTGCTTCTCGCTTTTGTGCCATTGGTTTTGTGGTTGGTTGGTAAACAGCAGTACTGTGGCAGAGGCTATTTGTTAGTTTTCTTCCTGTTACATGCAGCCAAACCCAATCTTAACTGATACTCCAGGCAGGCAATACCTTCCCTGCAGAATGCTTGGGAGGATCAAAGAGGACGATGCATTCAGAGGGCTCAGCTAGGGGAGGGAAGTGCCCTCTCCCTCTCTCTTCCTTTCCCCAGGCATGGGCCTCGCCAGGGGCTCTCTTGGCCTGGTTCTCTCTGATCCTCTCCGCCCCCAGGGAGAGAAGTAAGTGAGTACATGCTCATGCCAGTTCTAGAGACTGAGCCACTGTGTGCCCGCCCCCCAGGAGGGCGGAAGGATCACAGGAGAACACGGTGGCAGAAAAAGCTTTGGAAAGTTGAAAGTCTTTCCATGAGAAAGCCATGTGGAGTGGTGTCACCTGGCCAGGCTCTTGGAGACTGGCTCTGCCATGGGGCTGCAGTATCATCCTGGGCAACCACTTAGGAACCTCTGTGGGCATCAGTTTTCCCCTCTATAAAAGGAAGTGTTTGCATTGGCTGAACTGCAAGGCCCCTGCCAATGCCGATGGGCTTTAATTTGACTTACGTTCCCTTCTGGGACAGGCAGAATAATGGCCCCTGAAGATGTCCATGTCCTAATCCCAGAGCCTGTGGATATGTTACCTTACATGGCAAAAGGGACTTTGCCGATGTGATTAAGGTTATGGCTCTTGAGATGGGGAGATTATCCTGGATTATCCAGGTAGACCCAATCTAATCACTTGAGTCCTTAAAAGATGGCGCCTTTCCCAGCTAAGGGTCAGAGACCAGAGAGCTGAGTGCAGCTCCCAGCTGACAGTCAGCTGGAAAGAGAGACCACCCTCTTGCAACCACATGGAACTGAATTCTGCTACTACCTGAATGAGCAAGGAAATCGGTCATCTCCTAGAGCCTCCAAAAGGAGCACAGCCCAGATCCGGACTAGACTCTGGACATATGGAACTGTAAGATTAAGAACTGCCTGTCATTCTAAATTGCTAAGTTTGAGGTATTTTGTTATAGCAGCGATAGGAAATTAATACACCTTCTGACTTCATTTTAAGCCTAGATGCCATGTATTGTCCACCTACTATGTCCTAGGTGCTTTGTCTACATTATTGCTAATCTAGCAACCACCTGGCAAAGCTGGAATGACAGATAAGTGCCCATTTTGAAGATGATGACACTGAGGCTCAGAAAAGCGAGGTCTCCTGTTAGAGCCTGGTCACACTGTTTGGAAAGGGCCATGCTGGATGAGGGCCAGGTTTGCTAAGCTCAGCACCGATACCTCTTCTTCCACATGACCCACTAGGACAGGATGACGGGGGAGCTTCCTAACTGGTCAATCTACTATCCAGTATAGGTGGCCCCAAGGCTGCATTTCCTCAGACAGCCTGTGTTGTGGATGATCCCATCTGCACCGCCTGCCCCATCTCTGCAGAAGACTTGGGTCTGACCAATATTGGGCACCGAGTATGCAGTGACGTAATTACTCAGGCTCTGCCACTGACTGCCTGATGACCACAGGCAGGTCACCACTCCATGCCTTGCTTTCCTTACCTAAAAGACAGGCTAATAATAGGACTTACTTTATAGCATTGTTGTGATGATTCATCATCGAGGACGTGGAATGGTGTCTGGCACATAGTAAGCACTTGGTAAACGTGAGCTATTATTATGAGAGTGAATGTAGGATGATCTCTAATTTTTGAGAGCCTGCCTACATCTGACAGTCTGTGAGGCACCTTCATAACATGAGCTCAAAGCCTCACAGCAGTCCCGCCAAGAGGGGGTGATGAAACCCACGAGGAAGAAGCGACCAGACGTAGGCTAAATGACTTGTCCATGGCTACGTGCCGGTGAGCAGCTAGGCTTGATTCAAAGCCAGGTTGGTTGGCTTGATGCCAAAGCCCAGACCCTTCCTACCCATTCCCACCTGCTCTGGAACCAGGCAGAGGTGCGGCTGCTCAGAGCTTGCCTGGGGTGAAATCGTGTCCCATGCTGCCCTGGTGGGTGGCCAAGGACTGGATGTAGCCTTGAGGATGAGCCCCACAATACTGACATGTGGCACACACCCTAGGTCTGCATGGCTGTCTCTACCTTGTTATTCGGATCTCAGCTTAAGTGCCACCTTCTCAGAGAGGCTCTCCTCTGACACCTGCCGTGAGGCTTGTCTGTCTCCCTCTTGTCCCTTTCTGGTCTTGTTTGTGTGGAGGGCCACAGACCCTGGACAGCCAGACCGTATCCCGGGTCTGCCCCTTCCCAGCTGAATGAGCCTGGGCACGTGCTTGACCTCTCCCAAGGCCTGTTTTCTCATCCCTCCAGTGGGGATACGTAGCACAGCCCGGCCTCCTTCTGCCGGGGGGTCCTGAGAGGGCTCATGAATACGGCATTCTGGAATGGTGGAGTGTGTTTCGAAGGCGGCACGATGGCTTTATGAAGTTAGGAGACAGCTCTGGCCCTGGTGAATGCCAGGGGACTGTGAGAAAGGCCCAGTCACTTGCCCAAAAGAAATACTTTTTCCTTTTAAGGCAATGAGCTAGATATTTATACGCTGAATTTTAGGGTCTGATTAAACCGACCACTGAATGTATTTGTCTGGAAATCAAATCCCCAGCCTGTTTTCTAGCCTGATCATACTTCTCCACACCCCACCTCACTCCATGCTTCTCTGAGCCCTGCTGCAAATGTTCACTGACCATTCACTGTGATGTGCCCCCGTCTAGGTGTTGGGAAAACCAGGTTGAAGAAGAGCAGATCCACCGTGTACCACCAAGGGGTAATGGTGAGGGAGACAGACAGGAAGGAAACGATCGAAGACAAATGGCAAATGCTCAACCACAGGAACTTGGGGGCCATGGTACTATGGGCATGTGACCAAGTCAGGAAGGTCAATGAAGATGAGCTCAGGCCTGAAGGAAGTGAGGGGGGTGGAGAGAAAGTATTTCAGGCAGAGGTTTGTGCAAAGACCCTGTGACAGAGGAGCCTGGTGTTTGGGAGGAACAGAAAGAACTCTCCTTCCAGTCTGTCTCCTGTACTTTCCTTTCCTGGGACACCTCCCTCCCTGCATGGTTCCATCCTTGCTTGTTAGAAGCCTCTCCATTCTTCAAGGCCAAGCTCAAATGCCTCCTCTTCCAAGAAGTCTTCCATGGCATGCCTTTCTCTCATTCTTCAAGAGGAAATGATCTCTCCTGCCTGCGATCTCACTCACCTCCCTGACCCCTCCTTGAGCCCTCACTCATGCCATCTTACATGTAGACTCTGTCTGTGTCTCATCTTCCCAACCAGGACATAAATCCGCAAGGGCAGGGCCTGTGTCTTCTCCAGTGCAGACCTGAAGTCACATGGTCCTGAGTTTAAATCCTAGCTGAGGCCATTTTGTAGTGAGACTTAGCATAAAGGATTCCACCTCTCTGGGCCTCCATTTCCTCATCTGGTAAAGGGGGATAACGAGGTGAGGGTGCAGAATGGGCTCTGGGCGTCTGTGAAAGAGTGGGGCTTGTCGAGGGGCTGGGAACGGAGAGGAGGGGGAGGGGTGGTTATGATCAAGAAAGCCTCAGGCCTCGGAGGGCTTACGGGGGCTTAGATTCACTTAGACCTGAGTTTTCCAAATTCGTCTGATAATAGGAAACACTCGAGCCACTTGATAAAAAAATGCAGATTTGCAGGGCTTACTCCTGGGGTTCTGGTTCAGTGGATCTGTGGTGGGGTCCAGAACCTGTGTTCTGAAAAGCTCTCATATAGTTTTGGTGGGGAACTTGAGGCCCGGAGGCAGGAAGTGATTTTCATGAGTGGGATAGGTTGGATCAACGATCTCAGTTCTCCCTCTCCGTTACAGGATTATGAACCCATCCCTTTTGCCAAGTAACTCTACAGGGCTCATTTATTGCGGGCAACCACGCCATAAGCAGAGGCATGGCTTGGCTCGGACACTTGTGTTCCCAGCATTTGCCATGAGAGAAATAAGCTTGCGTGGCTGCTGGTCCAAGGAGAAGGAAGGGACATATGGAACAGACTGAATGCAGCCCATGTTCTGGAGTCCTGCCCGGCACAGACAGCCTGTGCAGATTAGCTAAACCCTAGCTGACCCACAGACTAGTGAAAATAAATGTTTATTGTCGTCAACCACTGAGTTTTGGGGTGGTTTTGTTATGTAGCATTATGGCAGCAATAACTGACTAACACGCTAAGGGCGCCCCGCAACTGATTGGCAAAGCTGGGATTCAAACTCAGGTCTCCTTGCTGCTAATCTGGTGCTTGTTTCTCACTGCTTCTGTCTTTCGATTCCAAGGGCTCTGGCGCCCTCCTCTCTGGAAGCCCCTCACTTCTACTCTATGCCATCTCTATTCTCTAGGAACCTCCAGCTCCAGACAGTGGGGGCTCATCCCAGCAGCCCAGACTCCATCCTTGTTGCTAATATGCTGAGGCTTCTTGAGTAGGCACTTCCACCCTCAGGGTTCCCAAATGGATGCAGGGGAGGCCCCCACACCCAGGGAAAGAACTCCAGGGGCTTTGGGGAATTTTTAGCTTCTCCCAGTTGAAAAGAGTTCCCTCCCCTCCACTCCCACTGGGAGCCTGGGCTTCTGTACCTCAGGGCTTTGTCAAACTGGAGAGACTCACAGCTGAG
>NW_011888817.1:2595908-2620092 GCF_000151845.1 Pteropus vampyrus | reverse complement strand
GGCTGAGAAGTATCTCCTGGACTTGGGCACATAGAGGTTTCTGGTGACCCTGAGGACAGTGCTCTTGGTAGAGAGAAGTCTAAGTGGAATGGGCTGAAGAGGCAGTGGGTGGTAGCAGTGAGGCTGCATTGCTGGGTAACTTTTTTTGCTGTGAAAAAATGCAGTGCCAAAGATGGAGGGTGACATGGGATCTCAGAAAGGATTATCCAAGGTGAGCTTAGGGAGAAGAGTTTTGCCGGAGTTAGAATGGAGTGGGCCGAAGGTTCAAAGAAAGCACCTGTGGAGACTGCTAGATGTCTTCGAAGTCTGTCTCCCCACCTTCCATTGCGATAGAGGTTTACGTTAGGCTGGGAGCGATTACACCTCCCAGCCTCCTTTGTGGCTTGGTGAGGCCACATGACCAAGTTCCTTCCAGTGGAATGTGCATAGAGGTGATGGGTGCCACTTCTGCCTACCTTGCTTAAATCATTATCACTCCCTGGGCCTTCTCTCTCTCACTCCCCTTGCAGGCTAGAGCACAGACATGCCTGCGACACTGCTTCGACCACGTAGCCCAGGTGCATGGAGAGTGGTGAGTCAACAAGTCGGAAGGAGCACGGGTCCTTGAATCTCTACGCGGATCACAGCTACCCCACTAACCTGGACTGCTCACCCCTGGCCTCCTACATGAGACAGAAATGCATTTCTGTGTTTTTCAAGCCACCCAACACTGGGTCTTTTTGTTATAGGGGATTCACTTTTACCTTCAATCCACATATTCAGCAAGTGACAGCAATTATTATAAATACCACTATAATGGAGAGGTAACACTTCCAGGTGGTCAGATCACACAAACGGCCTTTGAAAAGAGGAAACCACTCCACAGAGGCCAGGGCGTCTTTGACGAGGGCCACCAGGATGCCCATTTGGCACAGCATGGTGCGCCTCTGCCGCCGGAGCCCGCCTTTGAAGTGCTTACCTGCTTGGTTGGTGGTGATGTTCACGGAGGCGAACTGAGGTGAGAAGGGGCTCTGGTCGGTGACGCCATTCACGGCTTGGATCTCGAAGGTGTACTGGGTGTGGGCCAGCAGGTCACTGATGTAAATGCGTGGCTCGGTCAGGCCCAGCTGGCGGGGTGCGTACTGCACATTGTCTCCACAGCGGGTGCAGGCGCCCCGGCCGGAGCCGCAGCTCTTGCAGATGATGTTGTAGACGAGATCTTCCCGGCCTCCCGAGTCGCGGGGCGGGGTCCACTCCAGCATGAGTGAGGTCTCATTGACGCTGGAGATCACAGACTGGGGTGCAGAGGGGATGGCTGGGGAAGGGGAGGGGTGTCAGTCAGAAAGGGCCATGGGGGGTACGTTCCAGCCCTGGCTCCAGCCCATGCCTCTCCAAAACCTTTCTCCTCTCCACCCACTAGAGATGTTTCTAGAATATTACTTTCATCCTGCTACACATCTGTTTAAACCTTTCTCCCTGGACTTTGACCTCCTTGGTGTTTGTGACTAGGGACAGTCTTTTTGTGTTGGCGATTATACCTACCCAATGTCTATTTCGCCTTCTTTCTTATATCAGAACCTAATTTTATTCATGGTGGCGATATGTCCAGCTAAAAGACTATATTTCCCAGTTTTCTGTGATTAAGGGTTGGCCACTAATTACAGCAGAAGTTGTTGGTTAGGACCTTTTGTTAAAAGGAGACAGCTGTAGAACATCTCTTTATCCCTTTCTTTCTGTACCTAGAATGTGTGTGATGGCTGGAGCTTTGGCAGCAATGTTGGACTATGGAGTGACCTGAAGGATAGGAATCATGTACTATGTATGGATGGCAGAGCAGAAAGAAAGAGCCAGGTTCTGGAGAACTTCATGGATTTAACATACTATCCCAAGACTGCTTATCTTTGACCTTCTATTATGTGAGAATAAATTCTTATGGTTTAAGCCACTGGGGTTGGCTCTCTGTTACTTGCAGCTGAATGCCATTCCTGATACAGGGATTATATCATTGCCTTTGTAGTCACACCTTTCTTAGAGAACCTTGGCCTGTGATACAAGCAGCCGCTGCCAGGTTAGTATGCTGGGCAGCCTTTTTCTGCCACAGACGCCACCTGTATTGGTTCTTCTTCTGCCAAGCCTCTCATTCTCTGTCCCTTTGTAAATCAAGACCTTGACTTTATCCTCCATGTGACTTAGCAGAAGCGGGTAAGGAGCCAGATGCCAGCTCCATGGTATCTGCTCGTAGGTAGCACATCTACCCCAGGCCACCTTTTCCAGCCAGTTTTCCATTTCCCCTCCCACCAGGTAACTGGCTGCTCCTCGCTCAGGAAAGGCTGGCTGCAGCCAGATAGCCACCCAACCCTCGCTCTGGGCTTTTCTGCAAGTGACAACTCAGTCACCTCAAGGGGCCCCAGACGTACTTGTGCAGGGCATGTCCAGAGGGTCCAGGTCTGCTCGGTAGTAGCCATTGCGGCAGACGCAGTTGGTGGCCCCTTCCGAAGTGGTCCGGCTGTTGATGGGACAGTGGGTGCAGGCCTCATCCCCTTGGTTGGCCTTGAAGGTTCCAGATGGGCAACCTGGGAAAGAAGACAAGGAGAGTCACTGGGGAAAACAGATGAGCATTCAGAGAGGACCATGCAGTCTCATGGAGGGGACACGCAGCATCGCGAAAGGCCATGTAGCCTCATGGAGGGGCCGTGCGATGTCATGGAGGGGCCACACGTTGTCATTGCTAGGAAACCCCATCTCCTGCAGTTCTTGGGGGTCTCCAGTTTCCAACGTGGCAGTCCTGTGTCAAGAAAGTTCCAGGCTACCTGGTCTCTTGTCTCTGAAGCTGTCTGTGCATTCAACTGTGGTCCCTGGCAATTCCTTCTCACCTACTCCAGGTGGGCTGGCCACAGCTTCTAGGATCTATCCTGACTTAGTCTAAAGATTCTAATGGCTGCTCACTAATGGCTGTCTGAGGCCTGATTCTTATAACTAGGTTCCTGGGTCTCAGATGATCGAGATAATTAAATTATAGTATCGAAGTCCCAGCATAGCAGAACATGTAGAGAGGTGATATGGTAGAGAAGTCAAGAATGCCGGCTTTGGAAGCAGACATGGCTTTGAGTCTCAGCGTGGCCTTTTACTAGTTGTGTGGCCCTAGACAAGTGGCTCAATCATTCTGAGACTCAGTTTCCTTATTTGTAAAATGATGATTGTAAGACTCCTTTCTGAGGGGCATTGTGAGCATTTAGCATAAGTGTAAAGGCAATGACCTGAGGCCTTGCACAGTAGAGGTGCCCAATGAATAGTTGCTGTTAACAATAGTAGATGTTTGATCAGTTTAAAATAAAGAGGGCCTGAAGTACCAGGGACAGCCTGAGGAGGGCAGTGTTTATACTTCATGGGCATTCAGCCATCCGGGATCTCCCAGGGGCTTTGGCCTTCTTCCCTGCTCTGGGGAATGCTCAGGACTTGGGTTCAGGCCCTGCAGCTCAGGGATTAGGTGCCACAAGAGGTGGCCACGCTTGTGTGGGCCTGAGTGCCAATCCCCCCTACCCTTCCTCCTGGCCCTGGGATAGGAATCGAGAGGCCTGGGCTGCAGGCCCTATCCCTTTCTTGGCCTCTTGCTTCTTCCATTTTCTGGGGTTCATAATCCCAGCTCTGCTCTGGTGCCTTGAGGGTGGGTGGGGGATCATGCAAGGCATAAGTGGGAAGATGGACAGGGAAGAGCTTCGCAAGGGGCAAGTTCCTCTTTGGGATGAAATGTGACCAAACTGTCCACAGGCTGGGTGCTCTTACCTGGATCACATTCCATGCTAGCTGGAGTACTGTGTGACCTTTGGCAAGCAACGCCGACTTTCTGAGCTTCGCTTTCCTCACATAGAAATGGCTCACATAAATTGCCCACATTGTTTGTCCAGCCCGTCTTCAAGCCTATCTTCCAAGTCCAAGTCTTAGCAAATCACCCTTCCCCAACCCCTCAACCAGGTCTAGCCTCAGAGACCCTGCCCTCCTTAGTGCTTACATTACATGAGTGCTTTCCTCCTCTGCATAATTATTCATCAAGGGGTCTTCCGGCTTCCCCAGGATTGGAGCCATGTCTGATTCACAGCTCCTTCCCCTGTGTCTAGCACAGAACCTGGCACTCAGTGGATGTTCCATAAATACTTCTTGAAGCTGCCTACTTAAGTGGAAGGAGCTCGGGCTTTGGAGATCATGCAAGTAGAAAGGCAGCGAAGAATAGAGGTTAGCATGCAGGCTGCCTGGCCAATCCCAGCCCCATCTGTGCCAACAGTGTGACCTCGGGCAAGTCGCTTAAGTTGTTTCCTCATGTGCAGAATGGGGACAATAGTATCTACCTCCTAGAGTCTGGTGAGGATGATGTTGGTTAATTTAGGCAAAAATACCTAGGACAATTCCTGGCATTATTAAACTATTTGGTTCAAATACCAATTTGCTGGGTGACCACAGACAAGTAGCTCAACCTCTCTGAGTTTTCTTATTGGTAAGAGCACCTACCCCATAATGTAGCTGTGAGGATTGCAATCAGTGAGCAGGGATGGCCCAGGTTTTGGGGTGGGGGGGTTGCAATTATAATCTCAGGGCTTGCTGGATAAAGTAAGTGCTCAGTAAAGAAGCCAAGGACATATACACCTGGGATGCTAGAAAATATTGTCCCTACCCCTGGGGCCCTACTTTGCCGCCTCTGGAAAGAGCTTCTAGAAAGTGGCAAACGTCCTAATCAACAACCACCCTGACCAGGCACTGTGAAGATCTTGGAGGAGAAACAGCTCCAGCTTAGTCCTTGAGGAGCTGCCAGGTGAGGGGGAAGATAGGACATTGACCCAACTAACCGGGCTGGAGAGTGGCACCAGTGAGGATGGCAATGAGTGCCTCTGGAGAGTTACTAGGGCCTCCATTGTACAGATGGGGAGACAGTGCTCTAGAATAAACAGAGAATGGCTGACATTTATTGAATACTTAGGACTTAACATGCAGTAACTCATCCAAAGCCTCACCCAACCCTATGACAGAGGTGATGTTATCACCCCCATTTTCAGATGAGGTAAGAAAAGCACAGAGGCCACTTCCCCAGCCACTACACTACACCGCCTTTCAGCTATTTGCTTTGTATCAATGGCCCATGAATACTGAGCAGGGATTGGCAGACTCTGCTCTAGGCACCTATCCAGGGCTCTCTCCGCTTTGCCATGCTGGCTCTGGGGTCCCTGAGTCCTCCTGTCCTCCCTCTCGCCTTCCTTTTTTCCCTGCTGGCTGGATGAAAGGGCAGCCCCATTGCCTTGGCACTGTCCAGTCAAGACGCAGGCTGCAGCCCTGGTTCTAGCTGAGCAGTTGACCTCTCTGAGCCTCAGTTTCCTTTGCTGTGGAATGGGGCACAGGGCTCCTGTGAGGGTCTGGGGCCATCCTGATAGATGCCAGAGAGTTTTGGCTCTAAGACCAGGATCCTCCTGGCTCCCCCTTGGGTGAGAGCCTGCCCAACCTAGCATGCCTCTTCCATCTGCTGGCGATACCCTGGGCCTGGCTGGTGGGTGGCTGCCCACTTTCCCCTCCACACTGTGCCAGCCCCTCCATCTGGACCACCTTCTCGGCTGTCCTCTCCCATTGCCGTGCCCTGGCTCCCTCTCACGCTCCCCAGGCTGCCTCCTCCAGAAGCCTTCCCTCATTAGGTGTGCTGCCTGGCCGCCCCTCAGCCTTCCTACTGGGCATTCTGTGGTTTCTGTATCTGTCTGTCATGCCTCCCCACTCCACTCACCTCCTGCAGCCACTCGATTACCAGGTCTTCCCTCCTTAGCAGTGCTCTGTCCTGGCTTTCTTTGCTGCCCTCCCACCCCTGTGGGCATCCAGAGAGCTCCTCCCACCCACTTCTTAGCCTCTCCTAGCCACCTGCAGTCCTGCCCACTCCCCAGAGCCAGCTTTCCAAAGTGCAAACTTCTCTGTGCCACTTGAAAATCCACAATGGCATACAATGGAATATTATTGGGCCGTAAAAAAGAATTAAAGACGGATACATACTACAATATGGATGAACCTTGAAAACACTGTGCTTAGTGAAAAAAGCTGGTCGCAAAAAGCCACATAGTGTATGCTTCCATTTATATGAAAATGTCCAGAATAGAGACAGAAAGTAGGTTAGTAGTTGTCAGTGGCCAGGGAGAGCAGAGAATGGGAAGTGACGCTAATGGGTTTCTTTTTGAGGTGATGAAAACGTTCTAAAATTGGTTGTGGTAATGGTTGCACAGTTCCGTGATTATACTAAAAATCGCTGAATTGTACAGTTTACACAGATGAATTGTATGGTATGTAAATTATATCGCAATACAACTGCTGTTTTAAAAAAATCCATAACAGCTTCCCACACTCCTCAGGGCCCCTGGGGCTGGCATGTGCCCGTCTCTCAGTGCCCACTACCCCAAGCCTGGTGCCTGATGGTCCACATGGTCAACTGCATACGGCGCCCATTCCCAGGTCCCCCTCTGTACCTCTGGCCTTTGTCCATCCTGTCCTCATGACCCGGAATGCCTTCTCTTTGTCATCAGGTGAGCTCCTACACCCCTTTAAGACTCAGCCCAAGTGTCACCTCTTCCAGGAGGTCTTCCTTAAGACCTCATGCAGGGTCGAGGTCCCTACTTTAATTACTTACTTATGAATCTGTAAATACCTGGCTGAACTGTTACTTTCCAATACGATGCTGGGTACCTAGCAGGGACGCGTGGATCAATACTGTTCCATCCAAGGTTGGTTAAAGCTGTGTATGCCAAGGGCCGACTGTAGAATCTAAAGTTAAATGCAGATTTCCGACTACACTGGGGTGAGGGGTGAGGGCAGGGAGGCAGGGGCGTGTCAGTGCCTCTAAACCCCGTGTTGTTCAAGGGTCAACTGTATATTAGAAACAGTTTATAAACTCGTGTGCTGTCTGTCTTTTCCCTGCCCTGGAAAGAGCTGGAGAAGGGAAGGGGAGCCAGGTTTGTTTGGGGTCATTGGTGCTCTAGCTCCTGGCAGAGTGGTGGGAACATAGTAGGTACTCGATATATATTTGCCCCTTACAGAATGTTATGAGAATCAGATGAGAAGGTGGGTGAGAAAATATGTGGCCGAGAAAATGCCAGGTTTGGTACCACCATTATCATCTCAATTTCATCAGGCTACTTGGATGCTCAGATCCTCTTCCACTTCTTGTTTGTTCTCCCCATGGGACTTCCCAGGGGCCTGTCCATTGGGGTGACCTACTCATCCTGATTTTCAAACTGGAAGCCCTGCATCCCAGCCCCATCTGTCTGCAGTTCCCTAGATGCCCTGGCTCTACACACATTGGTCCCTCTGCCTGAATGAACCGTCTCCCCTAGCATCCTGTCCCCTGGGGTTGGTGAATGTGACATGTGCGCCTCTGGGAGACCTGCCCTCCACTCTTTATAGCAGACAATTCAGACCTCCACTGTAGCACACCAGACACATGTCCCACAGGCAGTGGTGTGCTGGCAAATGGCTGACGAGGGGTTGGGGAGCTCTGATTTGTTGTGTTTGCCGATTTCTGTGGTGTAAATGCTCCCACCAGGGCAAATTTCCAGCTATGAATTTGAGATAACTGAACACTGAGTTGGGAAAAACTGCCCATAGTTGGCTCTTGGAAAACAAACTGGCACAAACCAGCTCCAAACCACCACTGGACCTAACTCATAACCCATATGTGACTTCTCTGTGTTCTGCTCACTGGTTGGTGAATCCTGGTTGGGCTAGGGGCTGGGTCTTTAATCTCTACATCCCCAGCACTTAATACAGGGTGTGGCACATAGTAGGTGCTCAGTTCATTCAGTTTTCTGAATAAAGGTAGGTCTGTCTCCCCAACTGGACAGTGAGCAACTTGAGTGCAGGTGCTGTGGGTTTGATAGGTTCATATACACAAAGTACTTAGAACACACAGCAAGTGCTATGTAAATGTTAGCTGTGATTACTCATCCAGCATGTAAAAAAGAATAATAATTCCCGTTTATCATCATGTGCTTTCTGGGTGTTGGGTCCAGTGCAAGTGATTTACATGGATTCTTATGCTAAAACAACATGACCACTCATTGAAGTAGGTACTACCATCCCCCCCATTTTACAGATGAGGAAACAGGCTCAGAGCGGGTCAAGTGCCCGCGCCAAGGTCACATGGCTTCTAAATGGTAGAACTGAAGTTTTTGACTCCAAGTCTCTGTGGTTCCAAAGGCCTTGTGCCCAGGTACTGCTGGATGCAGAAATTATCGAATGGCTGAATGTCAGGACTGGAGATGATATCGTCAGGCCTCCTGAGGAGACTGGCCTTGATGGGGGTCACTCAGCAAGGGAGAGACAAAGCCTGGGCCCCCCACACAGGTCTTGGGGCCAAAGCAGCCGACTAGCATCCGCCTTCTGCAGATGCCCAGAGCCCTTGGCCAGGCAACCAAAGGCGGGGATGGCAGCTGGCCGGGGAGGGCGAGGAGGATTACAGAGAAACAGATTTTCTCCCCGCCTGGCCCCTGGGCTCCAGGGATAGGTGATAATTGACCGAGTGAGCCCTGAGTTAGGCCGAGGCAGGGCTCCATCTGGGCCTGGCATGGCGGGGCCGCTAATTGGCACGGGGTGATCCTCAAAGCCTCCCTGGTTGGCCTGCTGCTCTGCTCCCCCGCTCTCCTCCCAGAGACTCCAGTTTACTCCTCAAAACAACTGTCGCCACACTGGAGTCAAGTGCTTGGGCCAGCCCTGTGTGCCAGGCTTTGAGGGCAGGGAAGGACCGTCTCTGCCTTCTGGGGGTCCCTTAGAGCAGAGGGCTCTGTCTGTGGTTCTGGGCAAAGGCAGGCTCACCACAGTTTAGTTCTGGCTCCTGAGAACCTGAGCAGGAGGTCTGATGACAATGAACCTGGGCATGGACTGTGGAGCCAACTGCCAAGACTGAATGCCAGGCCTGGCTCTTGCTAACAGTGTGACCATGGGCAAGTCACCTAACTTTGTGCCTCAGTTTCCTTGTCTGTATATGGAGAGAATGATAACACTAACCTGACTTTTGTTGGGAAGATTACATGAGGTAATATAGAGAAAGCACTTGCAACAGTGCCTGCCTGGTTCACATTAAGTGCTATACATGTTTGCCTTTGTTGTCATTCATTCTTGGCCCATGACGTACTATGTGCTAAGCCCTGGGGATACCGAGGCGAAGACACAGTCCCTGCCCTGAGGACTGCAGGTCCAGTTGAGGAGATGGTGAGTAATGAATTCATTTAATAGACATTTATTAAGCTCCCGTTGTGCCAGGCACTGGGACACCGAGACAAAAGATCCAGGCTCTGCCTGTAAGAGGGGGCTGGAACGCTTTCTTTTAACCAGGCCTGAGCGTGGGCCGCTGTGGGCAGAGGGGCCAGAGAGTGGGTTCTGGGCTTGGCAGAGCCGGGTTTGAAGGGTAGAAGGTTCACTTTCGTGCTTTGGGATCTCCAAGAAGTTTTGAATTTAGGTCGGAGAGAGGAATTTGACCGGACAGAGGGAAGAGTCCTGGGCCCAGAGCGGGAAGGCCTGGGCTCGGCTGCCCCTACAGCCTCTTACTCGCCTTGCAAACTCTGTGAGCTCACTTGGGGCTCGGCTGGGACCATCCCTACGGCTTCCTGGAGAGATTCAGGCACCCAACCCCGGGCTCTATGTTCTCCTTGAACTGTGAAAAACTGATTTGCTTATTTTCTGGGGTTCGTGCTGTGTGTATGTCAGGGCTGAGCTTGTGTTGTTCTTGTGGCTAAGTGGGCGGGGTTTGGGGGTCTCCCTCATGCAAAATACCTTTTGCATTTTGCAGGCTTCTTGCTTTTGCTGCTTTGGTTGAGCCAGTGGAGTCAGTCTCCCTGCATTGGGCTGGGCAGGGTGCCCGATCCTCTGTGCCACAGGCAAAGCTACTCTGGAAGCAGGTGGCAAGCTCCTGAGATAGAAGGAGGAGTTTCCTCTTCCTGTGGCTACTATGTGTCCGTCCTGTGCTGGGCCAGGTGCTTCTCTAGCCTATACTCTCATTCAGTCATCACTGTCACCCTGTGCAGTAGGAGGTGCACCCCATTTTAGAGATGAGGAAACCGAGGCTCACAGAAAGGAAGTGCCTCATCCAAAGTCACTCAGGGACTTAGGAGAGGAGCCTGTGCCCCATGGTCCATGTTCTTTCTCACATCTGCCTCCAAGGCCCTCAGTGTTCCAGCATGACGACGGTACCCTTCCGTGCCCTTCCCTCCCCTCTCTCATCCCTGAGAAGGGGGGCCCTGCCTGGCCTGGTTAAGTCCAGGAGTGCCTCAGGGTCTCCTACTGGGACCACCCAGGGGAGGTCAGTCATCCCGCTCCACTCCCACCCCCGCCCCCACATGCCCAGGTTCCCCCAGCCTGGCCCTGCCGGGACCCGGGCTCTGTGGATCCCTGCGGCAGCTGGCAGGACTACAGAAGTCGGTGGCAGCAACTGTGTTAACACGTCTCCTCTTTGCCTGCGTGAGGAACTCAGGGCCTCCCCAGGCCAGCCTCCACACTGGCCATCTGCCAAGCCTTCCTCTGCTCAAGACCCTTCAGTGGCTCTCGTGCCTGTGGTGAGTCCAGCCTGCTTGAGCTTCTCCTCCATGATCTACCACATAGGCAGCTGCCAGCTCCCCGACAAGCTGTGCCCCGTCTCACCTCTGGGCCTTTGCTCAGGCCATTCCCTCCGCCTGATATACACTTCCCAGCTCCAGCCTGGCTAACTCCTTTTTATCATTAAAATCTCAGCTCCAGGGCAAATCACCTTTTGGTCCTTCTCCTAGGATCCACCCCAACCCGCACCTCCCAGGCTGAGTTTGGGGCCTCTCTCCTGCGCTCCTAAAGTACCGGCACTTCACCTCTGCCACTGCGAGATTATCTGGTTGCAATTGTTGGCCTCTTGCACCAGGCTGGGAGCCTGGTGACAGCAGGTACCCACCATGTCCGGCACCTCTCAGCCGCAGTGTTCAGCTGACAGGTGATGGACAAGTGTTTGTGACTGACTGAGGCTCAGAAACGTTGAATCTTGTGCTTAAGGTCACTCAGCTCGTGTGTGCACTGGAAATTTTGTTCTAGGCCTCTGGAACTCCCCAGACCATGTCAGAGCCCCAAGAGTTCCTCCTTGTGCCCCCAGGAATGGGCTCTCACGGCATCCTACCTTCATCCTTCTTGGCATTTTGTTAACATGTCTTTCTACCTCCCGCCTTCCCACCTGCCCAACTGTGAGCTCCATGAGGGCAGCTACTACGCCTGCCCTGTTCACTGCCTGGCACAGAGCCTGGCACGGAGAAGGCCTGTAGCTCTCGGCCCTAAGGCTAGAGTAAGCAGAACTGTCATGACCACTGTGTCTCGTCACCTCTCCCCAGTTGTATCTGTGTGTCTGTGTGTGGGGTGGGGGTGTGGAGGGCGCAGTCTCCTGGAGGAGCCAGACCCTGAACCCCACAACCTGCAAAGGCGGGTGAGGGTGTTTCATGCCAGACCTTTCCGGCCCTAGGATTCTCTGTTAGACCCCCAGTCCCGCCTCTGGCCTGCCTCCCTTCATGCCATCCCCACATAATAGGGGCTGAGAGCTCCCGCCCGCCCAGCAGGCAGCCCCATTCCTCCAATTTCCTCCCAATTAATCAAGCTCTGAACTTTTTAATTATCTGCCTGCAGGGTGACTCCCCACTCTGGTGAAGCAATTAAGGACATTTCCAAGTGCTGTGTGGCTGCAGCAGGAGCTTTGACCAGGTCTTGATGGAGGAGGTGAGCGGAGAGAGGGGCTGGTGACAGGAGGGGTGGACAGGAATCCCCTTGGGCCATGGGGCTGCAGGGAGGCTGTCCTGGGCAGGCCCATTCCAAGGATCTGAGGCCACATTGTCTGGGGCGACCCTCTGTGTTCATTCAATGGCCCTTTCTCTGCAGTTAGAATCTGGCCTCACAGACCCCAGGCAGTTACCATGAGCCGGGCACTGGGTTAGATGCTTTGTAATCTTACTTCATCCTCACCTAGAAACTGGGAGAAGGAAATACAATTATCTCTATTTTATAGATGAGGACACGCAGGCTCAAAAACATCAGGCAACTCCAGAGATGTGGCTGGGATTTGAAGCCAGCTCAGAGTTCATGTCCACTTCATTCTGTTGTCTCTTAAAGACCAGTCGGGCTTGTCAAAGTGCCCTGGAGTGCTGAGGAAGGGGGTGCTTTACAATCTCACCGCACCCTCGCCGTGACCCTGGGAGTAGGAAATACTTGAGACCTACTGAAGAACACAGGCTCTCCATGTGTGGGGTGGCTGATGGGAGAGGGCGTTGCAGGCAGAGGGGACAGCCCACGCTAAGGCACGGAGGTGGGGGACGGCATGGTGTGTACATGGGGAGCTACAAATAGTTCAGAGTCACTGAAGCATGAAGTTCGAGGCTGAGAGAGGCGGGAGAGGCAGCTGGAGGCAGGTGGGGTATGGGTCACTGGAAGTCAGGAGAACGTTCGTGACCTTCCGATTCAAGCTACTCATTTTATGACTATAGACTACATGACCCAGACACGGTGACTTTCCTAAGGTCACACAGCAAGTTAGTGGCTGATGGAGCTGGGGCTGCAGCCCAGGAGTCTCAATGCCCAGATTGAAAGGGAAATAAAGGGGCAGAGGAATGGTAGCTGTCAGATCACTGCAGGAACCTTTCGACTGGTTTCCTGGCTTTCACCCTAGCCCGCCCACCTCCCCACTTTCCTCTGGCTGCAGTCTGCTCTCAACATATCAGCCAGAGGGATCCTGCAGAACAGGAATCAGCTGTGTGCTGCTCCTGTCAAAGCCCTTCAATAGTTTGTTCCCACCTCACTTGGAGTAAAAGCTAATAGCCTACAAAGCCTGCTTTACCTCTCTAGTTAAACCGATCTTTAAGTATTCTATTCTTTTGGATGTAACTGTATCTTCTTTACCTCTCTGAACTTACTTTCTACGACCTTCCCTTTTGTCTACTCCATTTCAGCCACACTGGCCTCCTGGATGTCCTGGAGCCCATCAGGCCTCCTCTAGCCTCAGGGTCTTTGCATATCACCAGCCCCTCCCTCCGCTCACCTCTGCTTGGTTCAAGTTCTAGTTCAGCTGCCTCTTCACTATGTCCCTCTCTGAGCCTCACATCTTTCATCTATAATTGAGGTTAATGCTGTACACCCTACCTTCCTCCCCAGGCTAACATGGGATCCTAGTGAGAAAATGGGGAATGGAGTGCCACGAAAGTCCTCCCTCCGGCTTGAGGCTATCACTGCAACAGGGCTTGTAAAGGTCCTCACTGGATCCTTGAGAAACAGGCCCTTTGACGAGCTGTGGGCTCCAGGCCCCAAGACCTTAAACTGGATCGACACACCAGAGCCTTCCAGCCTGTAATCCTTGGGCCTCACAGATGCTGGAAAAGCAAGTGTTAAATAATAATCACAATGTGCCCGAGGGGAAGCCGGATGTGCTGGGAAAGCTTGACACATCTGGCAGGGCCGGGCCAAGTCCCCGACACATCTGGCTGCTGTATTGACAGGTGGTATAGTGGGTCATTGAGGAAGGGCCTGGAGGGCTCAGTCCCTGGGCTGTGAGGGGGGCGATGACTGGATGGAGCTAGGGAGCATCTCCTGAGCTGTCCACGGGCCATAGCCCTCCCCTGAGTCCCCCCTGCAGGCCATCCACTGTACTTCGGTGGCTATGTTCTGAGAGGCTAATTTAGGACCCAGAACCTGGGCCACCAGATTCCCAAATCCCTGCCTCATTTTGTTGGCGTCAGCTGCCCCTGCTGAGGCTTGGGGAGCCCGGGAAAGCCCCCTCTCCTCTCCAGCTGGGGAGTACATTTTCGGGGTCACCTCATGTTGTACTTCCCCTTCTATGGGATCCAGAAATGTGATCATCAGCTCCACCTGAAGGAGCCCCCTGGGCTGAGACTGGCCTCCTCCCTCCTCCCACCTGCCCCAAGAAAGCCATGGTCATTAATAAAGGACACAATTAGCTGTCAGCAGAGAACATGTCTGGAATTTTTTACCTGCCCGTGAGCTCGGTTAAGGCAACAAACCCCTGGACCCCCCGGGGAAGCAGCTGCCACACACCTTTCAGGGGCCCCTTTGCCCGAGCCCAGGGCAAGAGGCGGCCTGAGACTTTTTCAGGGTGCGTTCCACAGGCCCAGGCCTGCGCAGGGCAGTTTTTTCCAGGCCAGTGGAGAAAGTGACAGAGTAAGAGAGATTTCCTGGCAGAAGTTGTTTTTTTCAACCCAACAGGCAATACAATTCAATACAATTTTCTCCCCCTTCCTGTGCTTAGAGTCTTTTAGAGCTAGATCGACTTTAAAGAAAAGAATTGTTCATTCTCTCACTTTACACCTTATTTTATAGCTGGGGACACGGAGGGCCAGGGTGAGGAAGTGGCCTTTTTTGTGGCAGATGGAAATAAATACAATTCTCTTTTTGCTTCTCTATGGATCCCTAGCTCACCTAACACAATTAGAATTTGTAGCCAAGTCTGAAGGAATGTTTCAAAGTCCCTAAAGGTCATTCTGAACACACTGTCAAGTCTCAACTATGTGCTGAGTTTGGGGAGCGGGGCGCATAACAGCGAATGAGGAAGATGTAGTCTCTGCCTCATGGAGCTGAGGGTCTAGTGAGAGGGACAGAGGGAAAGAAGCAATGGACAAACACAATTTGTGATGGCCATGAAGGAGACAGGCATGGGCTGAGGCAGGACACAACGGTTCCTTTAGGGAGTGTGATCAGGAAAGGCCTTTCTGAAGGATGGCATTGAAAAGTCAGTCCTTGGGGAGAAGAATGGCCGAGTGGGAGCAATATTTGCAAAGGTGGTACAAGCTCATTGCCTCAGTTCCTCCTCAGTGTAGTGGGGTCATTACCAGGAACCTGATGCCCATTTGCCTGGCTTTAGCTGTCTGTGACCCAGGATAGATACTACTACGCCCACCTTTGTCCTAACAAGGTTGGGATGTGTCATCTCTATTCTGCAGATGAGAACCTGAGACTCGGAGCAATGACATGCCTTCCCCGGGGCGCGCGGACACCCAACTCAGGAGCCTGGACCTCCGATACTTGCCTGTCTCTCCTTGCCCTTCTGGGTGCTTTCCTGAACCACTGCCTCCCCCAGCAACCTGCAAGGTTGGTCTGCTTGAGCTCTGGTAGCCTGTGACTTGAATGCTAATGAAAATCCCACTCAGGAGTTCCCGGCATTTGGTGCCTCAAGGAAAAGGGATTAGGAAACACAAACAGAGAGAGGGGGGAGCTTGCCCACATTCACACTGAGGCTTGGGGGGGCCTGCGATCACTCTCCCTTCTAGGGGTACAGAAACCATTGCCCTCCTACTGTTGGCTTCTGGGGAGCAGGCGTAGGCCTCAGCTAACCCAAGCCATAAATCAAATGCACAAGATGTGGCTTTGGCAGCCATCCCAGTGAAAAAGATCTGGGGGTTTGAGTTGACCACAAGCCAAAAGCTGCTGAAAAAGCCAATGTGGTCTTAGACTGTCAGAGTAGAAGTAGAATGACAGCCCAGCATCCTCCCTGCTGCTCAGGCAAGGTTACTTCTGAGCTCCACGTTTAAAGGAGGTCTAATGAGTGATAGTGGACAGGACATCTTGGGCCTCCAGCTTGTTTTCCATCTGCAGCCATCTATGGGTGGTGCTGAAGATGCTTAGAGCGGGGTCTTAGGTACAGACTCTCCCGGGCAGCATTTTCTAGGCATTTTCTGGAGCCCCACTTGCCCCGGAGCATTGTCTTGTCTGGATCCCTGAAAAGTATGAGTTTTCTCCTAAATCTTGCTCAGCTCTGCCTCCATGTTTTAGCTCTCCTGTACACTGGGGATTTGAGATCATGTGGATGGTCTTTCTAGGGCCTGCCCTGAATTTGAGGCCAGACTTACTCAATAGAAAAAGCCCAACAAGGCTTTTCTAAGTAACGACTTTGTGCCCAGCTCTGTGTTGGGCACTAGGCACAGAGAGGATTAAGACACAGTCCTTGGCCTTGATGCCCACTGCTAGAAGGGGAGAGAGAATATGCTCAGATAGTGGTATCAAAGAAGGCTTTCCAGGGGAGGGGCCATTTGAACTGGGTATTAAGGGATGAGTAGGAGTCTGTCAGGGCCAGAAGAGATGCAGGATGTTTCAGGCAGACGAACAGTGTGTGCGAAGGAGGAGTGAAAGGCAGGATAGGGTGGCTGGAGCATAGGATGTGTGGGGGAAAAGGTAGGACACAGCTAAAGAAAGGATCACAGTGGACTTGTGTGCTCGGTGATGGAGTTTGGGGTTTTATTCTCTAAGAGCAGGGAAGCCAGTTGTGGTCCTTTGCTAGTGCTCAAATGGCTTCGTAGCTCCGTGCCCTCAGCCCTTGTCTCCCAGCAGCCCCTCTCCTCTGGGCTTGGCCGGCCCACTCCCCAGCTTCAACTCTTTGCCTGTCTCCTCTCTTTGTTTTCCCCAGATATCTGCCTCCTCCAGTTCTTGAGCCTTTTGTCCTGTGTGTGACCAGTACCATCTCTTCTACCATTAAAAATGAACTGAGCTATTAACCACAAGAGCCACCATCTACTGTGCAACTACCGTGTGCCAGGTTGAGGGATTCACGTAAGTTATCGGGGGGCCATGCATCACAATGGATAGGGGCACGGGCTCTGGAGTCAGGGTCCATCTAGTCTTGAACCCTGGCTCTGCCACTAACCTTGGGAAAGTTACCTAATGGCTCTTAGTGCCTCGGTTTCCTCATCTGGAAAATGGGTCTATCGACAGGACTCATCTGATAGTGAAAATTTAGAGTTAATACCATAGAGTGTGTTAGTTTTTATCAACAATTCTTACAGTAATCTTTCAAGGGGGGTACTATTGATAGTCCCATTTACAGAAGAGACAGTTAAGGTTTTGAGAAAATAAGTTACCCACCCACAGCCCGTATCAGAGCTAGGAGGGGAGCAATGGAGCACTACACCTGAGACCAAAGGTGGGTATTAAGTATTCTGTGGCCTTATCTCTTCCAGGTTGGTGCCTGGGCTGGGCCTAGGGACCCAAAGCTCAAGGGGCTCCCAGCCTGGTAGAGAAGCTGCCCGAGCAAACAGGGAGATTCCAAACAGTGTGACCAGCGCTAGGGGATGCATGCGGGGAGGAGGCGCTGGGCCTGGGAGCCCAAAGAGGAGGCTTTCACTTTGTTGTTCTGCAGAGGTGATAGCACTTGAGTTGTCTCGAAAGAAAGAGGAGAAGGCACAAGAACGAAAGGAGTCGCATGCTGGGCGGAGTGAGCAGCCGGGACAACGGTGTGGAGATGTGAAACCACACAGTGAAACTGAGGACCTGAAGCTGGAGCCCCGAGTCTGTGAGTGCGGGGGTGCAGGACATGAGGCTGGACAGGCAGGCAGGGTGGACAGTAATGAGCCTTCTGCCTGACATTGGACAATGGGTCTGTCGATGCCTCCTGCCTGCTTCCTGCAGATCAGGTAGTTCTGCTGAGGGCATGACAGTTTGTAAACCCACAGAGAATCAGGAAGAAGCCTGCTCAGTCCCTGGACTGGAACATTCTTGGGTCATAAAGTCCCAAGAATGGCAGAGCAGAGACCTGGGGGGCCTCGGCTCCTCTGCAGGGCTCCTTTGAATCTAATTGATCTGAAACGTTCCCAGGGAGAGGTGACTTCTTAAAAAGTTACTTTAAAAACACCCCTATCCAAAAATCTTATAAAAATCCCACACCTTCTCAATTTTAAAGGGTCAAAAGTTGAAAATTCTGAGCCAACAGCAAGATTTGCAGAACGAGGAATCTTTGGCCAACAGCCGGGATACTTGATGACAAATTTCCCAGACACGGTCATTTCAGAGCTGTCACCTTTAAATGGCACTTCAACGTGCCCCTAAATGTCTTCTTTATTTGAACAGTGTGTTTATGGGGCCTGGGCTGCTGTTCCCAGCTTGTGTTTTGGTTTTATAAAAGAGAAGGAAACACAGAGAGAGAGACAGACATCAAAGCAGAGGATGATGACAAACCTCTAATCTCATAAACTCTTCTCTTATCTCAGTCCTTCTAAAAATGGGGAGGCCTGGCTGTCACTAAAAGTGGCTCTGAAAGCTCATAAACTTGACAAGCACTTAGCTCTAGCACCCACAAGGAAGGACTCTAATCCTTGAGAAAACTGAAGATGAAGAGTGGGGAGGCGACTTCTGGTGAAGGGCCGACTGCAGAGAAAGCCCACACTGTCACCAAGTGAGGGCCTGAGAGCACAGCTTCCTAGCTTACTTTCTCCGACCTCATCGCAACCCTGTTTGAGAGAGTCTCCCTGGTTACAAGAGAGGCCAGAACCAATATTTTAACATTTGTGATCTTCCGATAAATAACAGCTCACACTTAGAGCTTACTCTGGGCTAGGCACTGTTTTAAGTGCCTTATGTGGATTAATTCCTATAATCTCAAATTATACTATAATTATCCTCATTTACAGGGGATACAGGCACCGAGAGGTAAGTCACTTGCCCAACATCACCAATTCAGTGAGTGGCAGAGCAGGGATTTGAGATGGAAGCCATGTGCTTTCTGTCATTCGCTGCTTGTTCATCATGCAAGGGGTGGGGCTCCAGGCTGGGTGAGGGCGTCACTCAGCTCTGTCACCTCCCTTCTTCTCACGAGAGCATCTTGGTGAACTCCCGGCCCTGTACGGTGCAGTGGTTAGTGCTTGGGCTTATCCCAGCTCCGCCACTTCCTAGCTGGGTGATCTCGAGTCAATCACATAACCTCTCTGTGCCTTAATTTTGCCATCGGCAAAATGGGGATAATAATGCTATTGCCCTCCTAAGATTCTTGAGAAGATGGATATGAAGCACTTAGAACACCACCAAATATGCAATAAGTGCCCAGTAAATGTTAGATGTTATTCTTACTATGGTCTCTTTCTGTGCCCTGGACCGTGCTGGCAAGCTGGACAGCCTCCTGCCCACCCCTAAAACCCCTTGCACTTCAGACAGCTGCCTGGCTAGGCCAGCCTCCCAGCTGTCTGGGCTTCCTGCTAGCCTGTCCCTATAGAAAAAGCAGCACTCTGGGTTCAAATCCTAGCCCAGCTCTTCCTGGCTGAGGCCTGTAGACCCATGAACACACCTCTTTGAGTCTCCATTCTCTTGCCTATAAAACAAGGATGATAACACCTGTTTTAATAACACAGAGGTAAGAGCAGGCCTGGTTCTCTGCTCTTTGCATGACCTTGGGACAGTTGCTTGAACTCCTGGGGCCTCAGTTCCCTCAGCTGTAAAATGGGGACACTCCCTTGTAGGGGTTTATACTGTGAAGACAAAATAAGGTTATAGCTGGACAATGCTATGTGCCTACAGGGGCTCATTAAACAGCTGTTAGTATTACCCATTTCTCCTGGTAGGGATCATTCACTCAATAGACATAAAGCCTTACTATGTGCCAGGTCCTGTTCTAAGCTGCTGGAGACATAGCAGTAAATAAGACAAGCTAGTTCCCTAATTGTAGAGCCTATAATCAAGTGATGGAGATAGGTAATAAACAGATATCAAATAAATACAGGGTGATGTGCTAGAAGGGGCTGAGGGCTGGGGGGCTACTCTAGCTGGAGTGGTCAGGGAGGGCTTCTCTGAGGAGGTGGCATGTGAGCTGAGACTTGAAGGACGAGAAGGAACTGGTTGTAGTGAGAGCATGGGAAAAAAGATTCTAGGCAGAGGGAACAGCTCGTGCACAGGTCCTTCCTCAGGGGGAATAAATAAGCCCAGAGGAACGGCAAAGAGGCCTGAGCGGCTAGAGAGGCGTGAACAGGGGCAGGAGAGAGGGAGAAGGAGCAGAGCAAGGAGGAAAGAGTCCGGGCCAGGCCTCGTGGGCACGGAAAGGACATGCAGATCAACTCCGAGTCAATGGGAAACCACTGGAGGGTTTCAGGCAGGGCTGTGACACAGCTGAGATTTGAACAGTTCCCTCTGTCAACTGTGCGGGCAAGTGCCATGGTCCAGGCAGAAATGACGGTAGACGGACAGGTAGGTGACTGTGAGGGTGGAGCGAGGTGGTCGGATTTAATGAGGGCCCCTGAGCGCTGCTTCTGCCCATAGTAACACCGCACACGCATGTGAGGAGTGAGAGGTGAAGATGCCATGTTCTGCTTCTGCGAAGGAATAATAGTGTTTCCTTCAAGGTATTTCACGATTTCAGCAGTGCCTTCTCCCCAAGGACTCAATCAGTGAGCCGACTGCCCACCGAGAGCTGGTAATTAGGCTGCTGGGACGGGTGCCCGGGGGCTGGCAGAGCCTCCCCGCCAAGCCGCGTGGAGCCTGTGGCGGAAAAGTTGAAGGGAAGAAAGCTGCTCCAGGCAGCCCCCTGCTCTGTTTTTGGGGTCCTCCTGTTGGCTCTCACCCAACCCCAGGCATGTGGTTCTCCCCAGGCTGGTCTAAGGACCTCTGCTCAAGGGCTCAGCTCTTGCCCAGCTCCTGCTGTCTGCCCTCTGCCGCCAGCCACGTGTTGCTCCCTCTGCATTCAGCTCATGCTGGGAGACGCCAAGGACTCGTCTTCGCCAGGGAATCGAACGCTACACAGTCTGTACCCTGCGTGCATTAAAACAGGATCCCTCCCAGAGACATGAGGACTTCCTCCCAGGAGTTCATCAAATGGTGGACATTGCATCAGGCATTGTGATAGGTAGGGGAGGAGTGACCTTAAGGTGGACAGGGCATCGGGCTGCCATTATACCTCCTAGGGCTCCTTACTGCTCCCACCTTTAAGACCGACACATCTGTTCCTGAGACCAACCTGTAAATCACAAATTTCCAGAACAACCACACCCCTTGCTCTTGTTTCCTGAGCAGGGCCACAGATGCGCCTCACGGCACCCTGCGATGGGGGTGTTATTATTATTCCCCTCATGTCAATGAGGAAAGCAAGGTTCAGAAAGGGAAGTGACTGCCTAGGACACTTGGATGTTGGTGGCAGGAGTGGGCCAAGATCTCCACCTTTGGCTTTGAGTTGAGCATGGTCTCGTTGGCACCGGGTTCTCACTGCCACCCCGGTTCTTTCCTGCTCTACGAGGACTGAAATGACAGCAGGAGGCTCTGGTTAAGATCAGGGGCATAACTGACAAGGTCATTTACAGGTATTGACAGATAGGAATGGACAGCAAAGCATGTGCTTTAAGCGAGCTTTAAAACAGACCACGACAATTGCTTAGATAGGACACAGTCACCTTAGATGATTTAGGCACTAACCCCCTGCCCTCTGTCTACTCATACTATTAACAGAGCCTGTCACACTGCTCCGAGGCTTAGTGGTGTGCAGGTTCACTCATTCATTTGTTTGTTCATTCATTAATTTCATAGACACTATTTGAGAACCTGCTACATGGCAGGTACCTTGCTGGGGACAGAAAGACATCAGATACAATCCCTGCCCTTGGTAATTGCTACCCAGCTGTACAGTTCTATCTCCTCCACTGGACTGTGAGCTTCTCAAGTGGTTAAGAGAGTGGCCTTTGGAAGTCAGACCACATCCTGGCTGTATGATCTTGAGCAACTTACTTAACCTCTCTGTGCCTCCGTTTCCCAATATGGGGAGATGTGGATAATAACAATGCCTACCACATAAGGTCATTGTGGGGGTTAAATGAATTAATGTGTGTAAAGTGCTCAGAGTAAGTGCTTAGCTCTGTTCTTCCACATTCTTAAGGACTTGTAAGATTTCCCAACCAAGGTCTTACTGTCTTAATGGTCAGCACTGCATTTTATTTCTAACAATTGTGTCCCAGGCTCCCTCCTCTTTTAAGCATCTTGGCAGAGGGTATGCAAAATTCGTTTGTCAGGAGTTATCTATCAAGAGTGTCTTTATACTTGTGCTTAAACAGTCATCATTATTCCTTCAATAAATGTTTTTTTGAATGCCAGGCAGTATTCTAGGAGCTTTAGCCACATCATCTTATTTAATCCTTACAACACCCCCGGGAGGTTGGCACCATTTCCTCTGTTTTGCAGAGGAGAATATAGGCTTAAAGAGGTTGCATGTCTGTCCGTCCATCCATCCATCCATCCATCCATCCATCCATCCATCCATCCATCCATCCATCTATCCATCTATCCATCCACCCACTCATCCATCCATCCATCCATCCATCCATCCATCCATCCACCCATCCATCCACCCACCCATCCATCCAGAATTTACTAAGTACCTATTAGGAGCTAGGCAGGCACTGTGCCAGAGCTAGGTTCAAGTCCCAGCTAGTAACAAAGAGATCCAGTCCCTGCCCTATCATGGCTTCTAGACCAGGGAAGACTGATCTACATGAAATAAAAGGCAGGATAATGAGGGCCACAAGTGAAGGGGTGCTAGGTATGACAGGTGAGTTCAGTAGGGCTTAACAGTGTACGTCATAGGGCTTCAGCCCAACTAGGAAAGCCAGCCTAGAAAACTCCTTTTCTACCCCCCTAAGCCACTCCTCCCAAGTCCCATCTTTGCAAATTCCTGTTCGCCAGGGTTGGTGGTCCCTCTTATGACAACTCTGGTTATCTCACAGGCCACCGACATCGTTCATCCCCAGAGAAGCCCAGTGTATTTGGACCCTATACTGGATCTCGTTTGTCGTTCGTTTGCTGACTGCAATGTTGCCTCCTTTGGGGAGTCTTCCTTAACTGCCACCCAGCTCCCCAACCCTGTCTGTGAACAATCAGGTTCCTCTCTTCTCCGAGTTGCCACAGAAACTAATGAATATCTCTAACTATCCCCATATCACAATTATTTTCCCCTTGACCTTCTTCCCCACCTCATTGTGAGCCTGTAAGCAGATCATATTCATCTTTGAATCTAGTACAATGCTGGACACATGGTGAGTACTCAATAAAAGTTGGTTTCAGGAATGAGTGGAGAGGCAGAATGGGTAAGAAAACCTGGATCTGAGTTCTATCATTGATAATTCTGGCCGGATGGTCTTGGACAAGTCCAAGGTTAGGATTTTGGGTTGGTATGCAAATAGTTTCATCTTGCCCTCCAATGTTAATCAATTAGTTGGCAACTGCCTGGGGTGTTGTATAGAGAAGGATCTTGAAGTACCATCGGGTTTAGTGGGAAGAGTCTTGCAACTGATTAATAATGTCAGCCTTGGATTCAGGAGGAGTGGCAATGGGTGCTCTGAATTTCTCGCATCCCAGGAAAATCGATTTCCTTTTTAAGGCTTTGTTTTTCCCCATCTGCAAAATGAGGGGACTAGACTCAATTATATCTGACACTCCAGGAGTCTGAGTCCCATGTTCTCCTCTAATATGATTTTTCTTTGGCAACTAGAATCACATGCCAGCCTATCCCAGGGCCTGGTGCACAGCAGGTGCTCAGTAAATGCTGGTTCGATGAATAATCTTCCTGGGTCATTATGAGATTCTGTAGGGAGAACAGAATTTACTATCCTAGTTCAACATTAGGAAAGCAGCGCTACAGAGAAGTGAAGTGAAGATTTGTGCCCAGAGACACATAGAGCCTACACTAGTCCCTGGTTTTCTGACTCCTTGACCAGTGTTCCTGCTCCTGGGTAGATTCATGTCCCTATCTAAGCAGACATTTCTCTTTATGTCAATCAAATAGTTCCAATCACCAGCCATTTGCATTTTGACTCCACGAAGCATTTTCACATTCACGATTGCACTTGAGCGTCACGAGGACTCTGGTGAGAGAGGGAAGGGTGAGCACTGCCCTCCGTCAGCGGATGGGGACGCTGATGCTCAGAGAGGGCACGTGATTTGCTAGGGTCACACAGAGCTGGGACTTCTGGTTCCAAACCCCATGCTCCATCCACCTGCCCTCACTAACCAGCTCCTGTGTTCCAGGGAACTTCTTTCCTCACAGCCACCTCTGCTTTTCCAGGAAAGACGAAGGTCCAGAGAAATAAAGGGGATGTAAGAGGAGCCAAGCTCTCCTCTCCCAAGAGGCTAAGCCCTACCTTAAGCCACCTTTATGAGGGAGGGGACTCAAAGGGGAGAGAAGGGGTCATAGGACCTGAGCTGTGGGGTGCCAGATGGATGACAAGCCTCCCAGATCTTCCTTGTGACCCTGGCCTGGGCTCACAGCTGGGTAAACAGGAGACAGCCCAATCCAAGGGTAGGGGGGCATTCCTGCCCCTCTCAGACTGTCTGTCTGTTGCTAAGGATTCTGGGAAGGAGGCGGGGAAAGCCAAGGTGAGAAGCTGACCAGAGCAACCACACAGAAGGACTGGTCTGGGACTAACCTCAGAAAGAGAGGGATGACCCCAAAACAGAT
>NW_011888817.1:2593075-2594929 GCF_000151845.1 Pteropus vampyrus | reverse complement strand
GTTTGTCCACTGGAGAGAAGATATGAACAAGAGGGCTGGTCACATGCCTCCCTGGCCCTGGGTGCCGGCTCCAGAAGGCCAAGGGGACATCGTAGTTCTGAAACCCACTCATTTTCTTGATACATACAGAAAAGGTGAGACAAAATGTGAGCTCAGGCAGAGAGGACTCAGGTTTATAACCTTTTGGTGGGATCTGAGGCTGCAGGGCACGTGAGGGCCCATAGAAGGTCAAGTTCAATTAACAGCTAGCTAAAAGACATTGGCTGGTTGATCCCTGACCCAGCAGCTGTCATCATGCATTCCCTTCTGTCTGCGAGGATAAAAACTTCCAAAGCAGAATATTCTATGGATCAATGTACCATTGAGGCACCTCTCGCAAAACCACAATAGCAGTCTTCCTCCATGGTGTTTTCAAATAATGGGAAAATGGGGACAAGCAAGGCGGCCTCGATTCCTTGTCTGGGTCATCTCTGCACCCTGAGTGCCTGGTGCAGAGCAGGACTCAGCCGAGCCGGGGGAATGAACGGCTAACCCCCTACCCCAGTGCGCGAACTGAGCCCTCAGCACAACTCCCCTCGGATACACATACTCTGTGGAGTGCAAACGATCAGAAGGCTTCAGGGAAATCAAAAGCAACTACTCAGGAAAGGCCGGGGCCCTGCTGGAGAGGCTGCTCCACGGGGCCGCTGGGCCCCCGGGCCGGTGATTCATGTCTCGCTTGCTCGGGGTGGGAGCACAGACCGAGTATGAGCTGAATTCATAAGACCTTCTCTGTTTTATCTCACAGATGTTTCTGGGATGGATGTGTCAAGGAAAAAAAAAGGTTGAAGTTGAAAAATTCCAACTCAACACATGTCCTCCAGCCCTAGGAGACGTGACAAGGGATTAAAATGCCTTTTCTCCTCATTTGCCCAGCATCTTAGGAGAAAGCTAAATTGCATCCCCGTCAGGGCTGTTCTGGGCACCTGCTGGCTACAAAGATGACCTCTTCATTAGCCCAGCTTTCTTTGGAAACAAGCTTGCAAAAATTGCATTGTGAGTACGTGTGTGAATGTGTGTGAATGTGCGTGGTGTCATGTACCCCTCGCTGTGTCTCCAGAACCTGTCCCCATTTGTAATAAAAGCTAACTTCGAGTGCCTACTATGTGCCGGGCAGTGCACCAAGCAGTATCTCATTTTATCCTCACAACTCAGTGAGGTCCATGTTATTATCCCATCTTCTATATGATCTGTCTACATGTACGGACACATTCTCGTACACATGCATGTCTCTTTGTGTGCACAAAATGTGCTCATGTGTACATCTCAGTATATCCATATGCAAACAGATCTACAAATCTGTGTGTCTTTATCATACATGTACTTGTATGTATGTACATGCTCACACGCTATCTTCTTATTCACAATAGGAATCATTTATCGAGCTCATTCTTGTAAGATGTTTTATTTCTATGACTATTCTTTATGTCGTCACTAATCCTGGCAAGGCAAATGGTATTGTCTACATCAGGGTTGACGACCTACGATCCATGGGCCAAATTCAGCCCACCCCCTGTTTTTGAAAATAAAGTTTTATTGGAACACAGCCATGTTTACTGGAACAAAAAAACAAACAATCCGATTAAAAAATGAGCAGAGGATCGGAATAGATATTTTTTCCCTTAGACATACAGATGGCCAACAGGTACATAGAAAGATGCTCAATATCACTAATCATCAAGGAAATGCAAATTAAAACCACAATGAGATATCACCTCACACCTGTTAGAATGGCTATTATCAAAAAGACAAGAAATAATAACCGTCGGTGAGAATGAGGAGAAAAGGGAATCCATGTGCTCTGTTGGTAGGATT
>NW_011888817.1:2592674-2593025 GCF_000151845.1 Pteropus vampyrus | reverse complement strand
ACCTGTTAGAATGGCTATTATCAAAAAGACAAGAAATAATAACCGTCGGTGAGAATGAGGAGAAAAGGGAATCCATGTGCTCTGTTGGTAGGATTATGAATTGGTGTAGCCACTGTGGAAAACAGTACAGAGCTTTCTCAAAAACTGAAAATAAAACTACCATACGATCCAGCATTCTACTTCTGGGTACCTATCCAAAGAAAATAAAAACATTAACTTGAAAAGTTATATGTACCCCTATGTTCACTGCAGCATTACTAACAATACTCAAGATATAGAAACGACCTAAGTGTCCATTGATGGATGAATGTAGTGTGTGTGTGTGTATGTGTGTATGTATATATATATACA
>NW_011888817.1:2585594-2592624 GCF_000151845.1 Pteropus vampyrus | reverse complement strand
TATATATATATACATATATATAATGGAATATTATTCCATCATAAAGAAGAGTGAAATTTTGCCATTTGTGACAACATGAATGGACTTCAAGAACATTATGCTAAGTAAAATAAGTTAGATGAATAAAGACAAATACTGTATGATCTCATATATGGAATCTAAAAAAAAAGGCTCCCCCCCGCCTCAAAAAAACCAACTAGCTCATAGATACAGAGAACAGATTGATGGTTGCCAGAGGACGGGGGAGGGGGTGGGAGAAATGGATGAAGGGGGTCAAAAGGTATAAACTTCCAGTTATAAAACAATGAAATCCTGGGGATATAATATACAGCACGGTGACTACAGTTAATGATACTGTACTTCATATTTGAAATTAGCTAAGAGAGTAGATCTTAAAAGTTCTCATCCCAAGAAAATAATTTGTTTTTGTAACTATGTAAGGTGATGGATTTTAACCAGACTTATTGTGATGATCATTTTGCAATGTATACACGTATTAAGTCATTATGTTGTACACCTCAAACTGTTATATATTAATTAAACCACAATTTTCAAAAAGTCAACCAAACATTTTCCAAACTTGTGTCAGTATCATCGTTAGTATTTTTATGTGTATGGACGTGGGGCGATGCCTCAATCTACCATGTTCCAGAAAGTACACCCTATATCTGTGTGCATGTGTACTGGCCAGCCCACCCCACAAGTGTGTAACTATACGCACGACTGTGGGCTCATATGTCAGTCTATGTACACCTGCATACTATTCTGTGTGGGAGCAGCTGCAGTAGTTAACAAAACATTGACAGTGACCCCTTCCCTTCATAGAAAGCATTGGTGGGCCCCCAGAGTCTTAGGTGGGGGTACCTAGCTATTGTGACAATATATGATAAATGCTCTGATGGAGGAAGTCTAGAAGGCTGTAGGAGAATCTGTGAGTACGTTACCAGGCTGTGTGGTCAAAGAAAGGTTCTTGGAAGAAGAGACACCAAACCGAATCCTGACAGAGGAACAGACTGAAGAAGAGTGGCTTGTCTGGGGTGGCCCACTGTGACAATCCCTGGGGTTGCGTCCCAGCCTTAGAGGCTGTGTGATTCTGAGTAAGTCCCTTAACCTCTCTAATAAGAATTCTCACATGCCTTGAAGAAGTATTATGAGACTCCAATAAGAAAATGCATGTGAATGTGCCCAGCAAGCTGAGAAGCCTACATGGGGTCCAGATTTTATAGTCACGGCAATGGTAACAGCCACCATTTCTCAAGTACCTACTGTGTGTCAGACATAGTATCAGTAACCTGACCAGAAACATGACAGGGTGATGTTGGTTTGCCCTTCCTATGGAGGCAGAACCTAAAGATCAGAGAGGTGACGTGACTTATCCAAGGCCACGCAGGGGTGGGACAGGCACAGCAACTCAGGGCTCTGAGTTCTGATGGCCTATACCCTGCTCCTGCTGCTGCACCCTAGCCTGGATTTTCGTCCCCACTTTTTGGCTCTCCATCCCTCTCCCCATTCCCTGCCTTGAAGGCCCTCCTGGACTACGAGAAAGGAAACTGACACCATTGGTTGCTCCATTTGGGGCCTGGGGAAGCCCAATTCTTCCTTCCCCAGTCCCCTCCCTCCCTTGGCAGGTTTATGTGGGGCAGATAATCAGGTTAATGGAATCCTGGCTGCCTCTGGCTAGTGGGGCGGATAGCCCCCCTCTGGAACCCATCATGGTCAGCCGCCTGTCTCTAGCTCAGCCTAACACAGCCCCTCCTGAGCCCTTGAAGAGCTGGGGGATGGGGTGATCCACATATCACATCTTCCTGAGGGAGCTCAGGTCAACGTCTCCCACAATAGCCACTACAGGGATTTGCTTTCAGTATTCCTTTTGGACCTTCCCTCTTAAACATCTCGGTCAGCACCTCTTGATATCCACGCCAGTGCAGTGTGGTAAGTGCAGGGTTAAGGCTCTGGATTTGGAAAGACCCGGATTCCTGCCCTGCTCTGTCTGACCTCAGGCAAAACACTCCCTGAGCCTCAGTTTCTTCATCTGTAAAATGGAAATAATAATGGGCTCACACGTAAAGATTGTTGAGTTTAAATGACATGATTCCTGAAACGGGCCTAGCAGGTTGCCTGGCACATAGTAGTAACTCAATAAATATTCGTTGAATTGATAAATGTTATTTCAAAGAGGGTGCAATGTGGCTACAACTGGGTATTTGTACAAAACGCTGTAACGATTTTGGGTTTGTATCCAGTGCTCAATTACCCTGACCATAATCCCTCTCAGGGCTTGAACACTTACTATGTGCAAGATGCTCTGCAGGGCACATTACAGAAGCTGCTCACTTAATGCCGATCCCCAGTCCCACAGTCCGCCTCTCCCTCAGTGGAACAGTTACTCTACCCCTCGACAGGGTGGAGCGGCTGCCAGTGTGGACCTGCCTGCTCAGCACCTGTGGAACTTGTCTGGGATGCCCGGGGGTTTGCAGCCTGTCTGGTCATCCCAGCTGCAGACTTGGGGCTTCACACTTTGAGTCAACACTGAGCTCTACCCCTCTTTGCTCTTCTATCTCCCTCCCTCCAGGCAACCAAACGATTGGCTGTCATCTCTGAGATGTCTGCTGTCATTTTTTTAGGCCTCTGTTTGTCTAGCTGTGAAATGGGATGCTTGGACTAAACGCTCTTTGTTGATTCTAGTACCGGAATCAACAAAGATTATAAAGGGAACAAACATGACTTGCAAGCCTCTTGGGGCCAGGGATCCATTCCCTCCTGGTAGCCCTGTGAGGGAGGTTCTGTTATTATCCCCATGTTACAGAGGGGGAAACAAGCTTGGGGAGGTAATGTCACTTCCTCAAGTAACGCAGCAATACAAGGCCAGTCTAGTTTTTTTTTTTCTTTTTTTTTCTGCTGTGCATGGCCTCCAGCTCTAAGACAACTGCAGAGACTGCAGAGAACGGGAGGAATCCTGAGCTCCTCCCCCGCCCCTCCCCTGAGCATGGTGTCTACTGCCAGCCTCTGCGGACAAAGGCTATGCAGCCAGCACCCCTGAGCCCAGTCCTGGAATTCCCGATAAAGCCCTTTCTCTGTGTGTTTGGAGCCCAGCCCAGGGTTGGCCCACTAGTCCTGGGAAGGAATTTGCAGTTCCTCATTTCCAAAGGAATGGGAAACAAATTGTAAGCTCTAGTCCTCCCTTCCCACCAGTCAGACTCAAGCATTGTCATGAACTTGCACATCCATTTATCATTTATGAACCCAGCTTCCTTAGCCTGGCACTCAAACCTGCTTCTCCTGCCCCATTTCCATCATTTGACACCTTTCACACTGCCCAAGCAGAAGATCCCTGATGATTCCTGAACACGTCCCACACGTGGCTGTCTCTGGGCCTTTGTTCCTTCTGCTTCGTTTGCCTGGAATGCCCTCACCACCATTCCTACATAATATAACTAAATTCTGCCTACTTCTAAGACCAACCCCCTCTTTAGGAAGGCCTCCATGATGCCTTGGCCATTTCTGCCTCCTCTTACCCTACAGTACTTTCTCTCTATCCCCAGATATTCCCACCATTCTGTTCCTGAGGGCAGGGGCTGTCATGATTCATATTCATCTCCTCAGGGCCTCAGAAGGTGACCTGAAAAGGAAGACTGACTGAATGGATGAATGACTGATAGGGGAAGAGTGTTTGGCGAAAATCGGTGTGATCATCTGTGTACCAGACAGGCAGGTGAGGGTCAGGGCAGGTGGGGGAAGGCCTTTGAGAATCACGTACCCCTGGCCCATTACACCCTGGCTAGGAATCTGGGCAGGGCCTGTGGAGCCAACCCCATGAGGCTGCAAGCTTCCAGCCCACACACTGGAAGCTGATCTAGTGGGCCCCTAAGACACAGTTAACAAAAGGAGAAACACCGCCTCGTGCTTTTTCCTTTTGGGAATGTGAGAGGGGTGGGGAGGGTCCAACCAAGTACGGGTCCAGACAACTGCTCCCACCTTCCCTGCCAGGACTCCAGAGCCTGGGGGCTTGCATGTGGCTCCCAGCCCTCCCAACCCTCCCTAGCCCGCCCTGTGAAGAGTAATGAGTTAGTCGAGTTCACAGAATCTGGCACAATACACGTAAGATATTCTTCTAGCTCTCACGTTCTCTAAATCTTGAGTGTGACATTATAACACCTGAAGATTGAAATATCCCACAATTCTTGACTATGACATTCTATTACTAAAGCATTCTGGAAATCCTGCCTCTGAGTCCACCAGTGAATGGTGTGTGTGTGTGTGCATGTGCATGTGTGTGTGTGTGTGTGCGCGCGCGCGCCTGTGTGTGTGTGTGCGTGTGTGTGTACTGTAACAAGCCATTGTTCTATGGCAGTAACATTCTAAAATCCCTGCTTGGAAAGCTAAAATGCTAATATTCTATAGTTATGAAAGTCTATAATTCTATGATTATGACATTTTCATGCCTGCGACATTCTAAAACTTGCTTCTTAGTCTTCCATGTGCTTAGTCGTTTTAGTGTTTCTATGATTACATGATTGTAACATTCTATAATTCTATGATTATAACCTTTCTAGGCCCGTAACATTCTAAAATTCTTGCTTGACTGCAATTTTAACACTGCCCAATCCTGTGGCTGTAATAGGCGGTGACCGTAACATTCTGGGTTGTCTGACCTCATGACATTTCCTTCACTGCCAGCCCCTGGCCTTTCTAGTTCTCTCAGAAAGGTCTCCAGCTTTCTTCCAGGGTCTGTAGCTTCTGGCCTCTTCCTGCCTGGACAAGGATTGGGTCAACTAAATGTCATCAGTGCAGAGAGAGAAGAGGGCCCAGGAGCTCTTGGGGTTGAGGAGGGCGGGGCTCGGGGGTTCTACAGGAAGCCTGGATACCTCCCTGCCTCCCTTCCCCTTTTGTTGGGAGGGCTATGGAGCCACCCCAGGTCCTGCTGCCACTGTATCCCACGGGGTCCATGGAGAGGCACGTGTACCCACTCTTGAGCCCCAAATCAGAAACGGCCGAACTATCATCCAGTTCCCCAAGCCCCTGTGGAGCCGAGACCCTGGTGGTATCTCTGCTCCAGGTGCTGACACAAACCTAAAACAGCCATGACCCCAGGGAGCTGGCTTGGCCTAAATGGAACTGAGCAGGTGTGGCTGAAACCCACCAAGGTGGGGAAGCCACAAACTGGAGTTCTCTGCCCCACCTGCTCCTGCCTTGAAATGTTTGCTTTTGCCTGGGAGTCATCAAGCCTGGCCCCCTCTCCTTATTCTGAGTGTGTGTGTGCGTGTGTATGCACGTGTGCACAAGCCTGACTGCAGGTGCCTGTGTCTGCTGCTCTGGTCTGTCTCTGTGGAAATCTCTGGTCAAGTCCCTGGTGTGTAGGTCTCATGCTAAAGCCCCACGGGACGAGGTTGAAGGTCTGGTCCCTTTGGCAGGTTATCCTTGCAGTTGCCTGATGCGATTAAGGGGAGAAGAAGATGGTCTCACACAGGGCCGGCCCTTAAACCACTCTGCCCCCAGATGTAGGGGTGCCAGGGCTCTGGCTTGGGGCTCTCGTACTTCATCGTCGCTACCACTGTCATTGGTTCATTTTATTGAGCACTTGCTATGTTCCAGGAGCTTTACAGAGATTCCCTCGATTAAGTCCTTGCAGAGATCCTGTGAGGTAAGTGCTATCAGTACCTGTTTTCCAGATGAGAAATCTGGGACTTCAAGAGATGCATTGCAAAGTCATCGGCTGCCTGGGGTGGGGCTGCAGTTGAAACTCAGGCTTGATGGGCAGCAAGTCCACCACCATGATTACAGCACAGGCTAGCGGCCACTAGTCCCTCTGCTGACACTGCAGCCCAAGGAGCATGTCCGTTCACCAGCCCGAGGGTGGGGGTGAGACACTTCCCCCTGCTTCTGCAGGCCCCTGCTGTGAGCCAGGTACTATGTGTGCATGGGGGCAGCGGGGAGAGGAGGAGGGAAGGTGAGGAGGGAGTAGTTGATATTGATTCCAGTAAGCTGGTCCTGGCCAGCTCTTGGCCGTGAGTCTGGACAACACGAATCAAGGGAGGACCCAGTACCAGGGAAGGGCTCTCCAGAGATCTCATGGTCTGAACAGGTTGCCATGGGGTAGGGCACAGGAGGATTAGGAAAGGCGAGGTGTTTTTCTCCTTTCATAGGGTTTTTTTTGGGGGGGCGGGGGGGTGGGTAGAGGGGTTGGGGGATGAGGCAAGAGCTCTGAATTCCACTCTGATTTACTGAGAATTTCAGGAAAAACTGGTTTGGCTCCGATGGACTGAAAACAAAGATGAACTGGAGGTCAAAGGCAGGGGAAGGGGGCCTGTGACATGTATGTAGAGAGAACTCACCTCAATGCATAAACCCTCTCTGAGTTCAGACCTGTGTCAGGCCGTGAGGATGCTAAGATGAGCCAGAAATGGATTCAGTGTTTGAAGAGCTTGCCATCCTGGGGGAAGGCAGGTCAGATAGCATTTCTCAGAGCTGGACAAGGCTCGGGCCCTCAGGAAAGGGAAACATTCTTTCGTGGACCCTGGAGAGACCTCAAATGCCAGGTGGGGAAACCAGGATGCCTCCCCATTGTGGGACACCACTGTGAAATGAGCGTTGCTTTAGAAGCAGTCAAAACGAATTTTTTTTTTTTTTTAGATCAGCATTAAATCTAAACACAGACATTTAAATTCTATTAGAATCCCCTGGCCCCTGAAAATACATCTGGGACCTCCCCATCCCGGGGTGTGCAGGTGCAGTTGGAGAAAGTGTGAGATATAGCCCCAGAGCTGGTGCCACAAAGAAACTCCAAACATTCAATAAGTCCAAAGCCACGGTGCACTCACTTTACATACATTAGCTCATGGCTTCCGGAAGTCTCGCTGAGCCTGCTCCACCTGTGCAAGACCGCACTGCCATGAGTAGGACAGCAGCCCCATCACAGCCATTCCTGCCTCCAGTCTCTTTAACCCAGTTCACCCGCCCACTCCCTGTCAGTTGCCGATTATCTGACCGTGCCATACTCCTGCTCAGAACCCTGCCATGGCTCCCCAGTGCC
>NW_011888817.1:2578673-2585494 GCF_000151845.1 Pteropus vampyrus | reverse complement strand
CTAAGACAAGGTGGCCGAGGGGTCCTGACTCAGCTTCCAGGCTCTCCCTACCTCTCCCCTACTCCTGCCACCAGCCAGCTTTCCTTCAGGTGATCCTCATTTGTCAAACTCTCCTAGCAGATGCTATGCTTCTTTGGCTGCTGCCACAGGGCAAGCATGTAGATTTGTTTTCTACCTGCAACAGGACTTTGTAACTGAGGCAGCCATATCCTCCCAGGTGGCACCTGCTTTGCCTTGCAAAATTCAGAGGCCTCAACTGACTCCTGGGGTGACCCTAGTGCCCAGGAGTCCCACCTGGAATGCCTGTTCTGTATTTGGGGTTCTCTGAGCCGGCTGCATACCCATTCTCCAACTCCAGTCGGAGCATGAAGGGGCTACGAGAGCATCCTGCTCTCCCCTCCCCTGCCTCTTCTCACTTGTGGATGGGAGCAGGCAGAAGCCCACAGAGGCTGAGAGACCCGGGGGCAGTCACAGAGCTGGGACTAGGACCTGGGCATCTTGACTCCCGTCCAGCACTTTTCTCATCCTTTCAGTCCTCTCCACTCCTGACTGAAATGTGATCGTCACCATGTTTGCTCTGCCTGAACCATGAGGGAGCTGGGTGTGCAGATCACCCTTGAAAAACTGCATCGCTGGTGGGAGCAGGGTACCAAACCTAGACTATCAGTCCCGTTTCACAGGGGATCAGAGAGGTCAAGTGCTTTTCCTAAGGTCACACAGCTAGAAAGTGCCAGAACTAGGACACGAATCCAGGTCTTTCTGAACCCAGAGCTCATGTCCAGAAGGTATGGACAGTTTATGGGGCCTGCCTGAGAATGAGGCACGGTCACAGGCTGTGCTCCTGACATGAATATTTTGGAAGCCACTGATAACACGAGAACACTCCCTTGAGAGGGTTCTCTCAGGGTTCTCAGCTGCCAGGGCCAGGGAGAAGCCAGGCTCTCTGCCCAGCCCCGGGATGCCTGGCAATGCCTCCAGGAACCAGGCTTTGGCCAGCCCACCCTGCCCTGGCCATAGGCTCTCTGGGACAGAATGCTCAGAGGGCTGCCATCCTGGGCTGGAGCTGAAAATTAAATTAAAACCACGACAGGGACAGTTAATTAAAGCAGATTAGCGCGAGACTAATTAGGGACACTGACACTGGAACCATCGCACTCCAAGATGTTAATTAGCTGTTCATTAATGTCAGCTCCCTGTTCAAGAGAGAAATATGAACAACCCTTCTCCGGGGCTTCATTCCGGAGCTAAGTAAACAGGGGCGGCTGCCCAGTGGCAGTCCCAGCCCCCACCCATCTTCCCTCCCTCCCTCTGGCTCTAGTATCTGCACACTCCTTTTGTCTCCCTCCTACATCAGTTTCTGAGTATTGGCACCTTGACAGAGAGACCCTGGACTCACGAGAAGGAAGAGCTCAGCTAAGGCCCAACACACAGAAGCTTTGAAAGAAAGGTGGCTTATCTGCTCTCCAAGCCAGACTTGCACACAGGGAACTCCTGTCCCAGCCTCATCACACTCCAGTCTGGGATAGATGGAGGTCGTTTTTATTCCCTCCCTCCAGTGCTTTCTTCCTTCCTTCCACCCATCCATCCATTCATCCATCCATCCATCCATCCATCCATCCATCCATCCATCCATCCATCCATCCACCTATCCACCCACCCATCCAAATCCATCTATGGTCCATCCAGTCATATATTCATCATATTTTACCTATCTACTAATCCTTTTATCAAAAACCCACCTACTTATCCACCCATCTATCCTTTCCTTTGTTGATCATGCATCCATCCATCCATCCATCCATCCATCCATCCATCCATCCATCCATCCATCCAACCAACCAACCAACCATCCATCTACCTATCCATTCACAAATCCATCTATGGTCCATCCAGTCATATATTCATCATATTTTACCTATCTACTAATCCTTTTATCAAAAACCCACCTACTTATCCACCCATCTATCCTTTCCTTTGTTGATCATGCATCTAGTCATTCATCCAGACGTTTGTCCATCCATTCACTCTATTAACCCATCCATCAACCAACCCTCCTATCCACTAATTTATCCAGGTATCCAATGACCCTACCAATACTTCTACTGAATCTTCACATACAGCAGTCACTCGCCATCATTCATTCATCTAAACACTGATTCTTCTGTCTACCTAACAAATCACCCATCCATCCATCCCTCTCATACATATCTACTGAACACTTACTATGTGTCAGATACTATGCAAGGTACTAGAGAGGGAATACAGATATGAAGAATAGTGTAGACAGTTGGATCCCTACTCTCACCCCCCACTTTACAGATGAGAAAACCAAGGTCAAAAGAAGTGAAGTTACTTGCCCAAGGTCATTCATCAAATTATTCATCCAACACTCATTCAATTAATATTTATTGTATTGCCTGCCTATTACATATCAGTTGAAGATACAGTGACAGATGCAGTTCCTAACTATAAGAGCATCATAGTCTAGGGCAGTAATTCTCAAGAGAATTCGATGAAAGTTATTACAGCTGCTCCCCCAAATGTACATATTCATATACAGAAAACATTTTGTGAGTGATTTTACTAAGTTTACAAACCTCCTAAAAGCCCATCTCCATTCCTCAGATCAAGATCCATGGTGATGGTTGGGGAGACACACAAGTGACTAGAACACCAAAGTAAATAAACGCATAAGTGAATAGAACATCCCAGTGTTCTATACATTATAATACAGAAGTAGAAGGCATCAGTGAAGGCTTCCTGGAGGAGGTGATACCCAAGTTGAGTTGTGAAGGATGGGCAGGATTAGCTGAATGGAGGTTAGCTAACCTCTGTTTGCATGTTCTGTTGTGTGCACAAATCTTAGAGAAGTGAGGCAGCTGAGGGTGCTTTCAGGGAACCGTGTGTATGTGTGCAGGGTGGAGGGGCGTCTGTATGGCTGGGGTGTGACTGGATCCTACTGTGTACAGAGGATGTAGCAGAGTTAAGATTTGGATCCAGGTCCCCTGCCCAGTTCTTCCTATGAAACAATAAGGACATGCCTCGGGCCCTACTTTTGCTCTTGCTCTGAGACTAGCTGGGGTACATATAGGCCTTAGTGATTTTCAGCTTGGGACTGGGCCCTGACTATTGCCAGACTGTTCCCTGGAGGCCTCTGGGCCTGCCATCCTCTGCCAGGTAAAGGGGGCTCTCTTCTAAACATGAACTCAGCGATGTGGCTCTGTGGGACGGGTCCTCCCTCATCCTGGCCTCCATATGAGAGCGGGAAGTGGAAAGGAGAGGTGTAGGCCTTTGTGGGTGCTGGGCCTGGAGCTATGCTGGAACCAGCTGAGAGTGGGCCAGAGTAGGGCATGGCAGGCACTCTGGAAGTCGGTCCAGGATCTGGCCCAGAGGCCGGTATATGCCCTGCCTAGTGCTGGTTTCTATGGGCCGATTTGGCCTTCTCTTTTTCACTCACTTCATCCTTTCTCTGTAACAGCAGGCACCTGGCTCCAGACTAGTATCCCATGAGGTCAAGGTCACAACACTGGTTGGCCTTATTAGAAGCAACTAGACATTCCCAGAGGAGCTCGAATTTAGGAGAAAAGACCTGGGTTCAAATCATACCTCTGCCATTTAGGGATGACATAACCTCAAGTTAGTCACCTTACTGTTCTGAGCCTCAGCTGTGAAATAGAGATAATGATATTGCCACTTCTGCTTTCTTTATCTGCCTTTATTTTTAAATTTCTTTTTAGCTTTGTTCAGTAGGCCTTTTCCCATCCCATTACCTTTGATCCTTCATCATTTTGCTTTTTTAAAGAGCAGGAAGCTGGAATTATTCTATTTTTTAACCCTAAGAATCATTGTCTATTAATAAGGAGGTATAGTCTATTTACATTTATTGTAGTACGGTAACTGGTACATCGTAAATGCCTAACAAATATTATTCTTTTCTCCCAGCTTCATCCAAGGATGTTATCCATTACTTCTCATCTGTGATCCATTGCCCCTTCCACAGTGCCCTCCCCTCCCATAAGTACTGCCTTAGAGCCTCATAGGCAGAAGAATATGCACTTCTATTAGCACTAGGGTTACATTTCCTAAGCAAAAACTGCCCTTAGCTTCCGAGTACCTCATAAACTGACTGTCAGAGCAGAAAAGACCTTCAAGATCCTCAGATCAGAATAGCAAGGGCCAAGGTCAGACACCTTTAGTATAGATGTTAGGAACAGAATAAAGACTTCCGTTACTCAACTCAGGGGCTAAAAGCAGCATCCAAAGTGCCACTAACCCAGGGCCCAAGAAAGGGAGAGGGGAAAATGGGAAAGTGAGAGGAATAATCCAAGAACCAGAAAAAGTCCCAGAATAGTGGAGAGACAGAGGATGTTGCGCCAAGAGCTTGGGTTTTGTTACTAAGACAAGCTTCTGAACTTGGCTCTGCCCCAACTTTCTGTTCAATCCTGGGCAAGTTATTTCCCCTCTCTGGGCCTCAAGCTCCTCTTCTGGATACCAGGAAGCTGGGCTTGGTGACTCACCAGACTGCATCGTAAAATTCTGTCTATACATCTAGAAGGTCATTTTAGAGCGATGCTAATAGAAGTCACTGATGATTATCCCAGTATCTGACCTCTCCTCATCCCTTAATAATAGCCCCTGATGTTAGGCTGGGTATATGGCCTCCTTGAATCAAGTCTGCATTTCCTGCTTGTCTTGCAGATGGATATCATCATGTGATTTAGTTCTGGCTGAGATGTCAGCAAAAACGGTAGGTGTAATTTTTGGGACGTGGCCTTAAAAGAAAGGCGCATGTCTATCTTTATCCTTTCCTCTTTCTTGCTGGCTGGAATGTGGATGTGATGGCTGGAGCTCTAGAAGCCAACTTAGATCGTGAGACTAAGATAGAAGGAGCCTGGGACCTTTGTGTTCGTGAAGCCTCAATATCAGCTTTGGACTTCTTACATCTGGACTTCATTTAGTTGAGAGGGGACTAAACTCTTATCTTGTTTAAGTCACTGTCATTTGGTTTTCTGTCACTTGCAATACCATCAGGAACAGATGATTAAAAACACATGCTGTGGATTCAAATATACCTAGTTTGAATCCAGTTCTACCACTAACAACCTGAGCAATCTTATGCAAGTCACTTAACTTTTGAGTCTCAGTTTCCCAATCTGTGGAATGGTTATAATAATGTCTACTACCCAGCATAGTTCTAAGGAGGAAATGAAATATAGATGTAAAGCTATTGACACAGTCTCTGATTCATAATAAAGGGCTCAGTAAATAATAGCTATTGTTGCCATTATTATTATTATCATCAGCTAATCTCTTCCCTGGGAGCTCCGTGAAAGCTGTGACTCCTACAGTTTTCTGGCTTTTAGGGGAATCATCGTCACTTTATATATATGACACTTTGGGAGGTACATGTAAGAATGGGAAGACCAAGGCTTTGATGCCAGAAAGAGCTGGGTTCAAATTTCAACTTTACCATTTACTAGTTGTGTGATCTTAGCCAAGCCTTGCCACCTTTTTGAGCCTGCCTCATTGTTTCTCATTTTTTTTCCCTGTGGCTGTTGATACACATCACATTAGGGTTGTTGCGAGGTTTCAACCTGGTAACCTCAGGAAGGGCCTAGGGTGGGGTTACTGCTGGACAAATGGGTGCTGTGGCTTGTCACTTCGAAAATTGTTGAATAGAGAATACAGGACTGCTGTGGGTATACGCAGCCTGGTCTCAGCTCTTCTGGAGAGTAAAGTCATGCTATCACTCATCTTTTGGCCTAACTGCCCCTGAGGGGGTGGTTAGGATGCAAGGAAGAAAACCAAGGCTCCATTAAAAAAAAAAAAAACAATCAATTTGCAGCAATCCAAATAAAAGTCATTAGACTGGTTTCCCCACCAGAGACACCCAGAGGCCTCCTCCCCACCAGGATCCCAGGAAATTGATTGGCAATTACTGACACTAATGGGGGCCAGAGAGGCCTGGTGATTTACCCATCACTCTCTGGGGACAGTGATGACACGTCAAGATCTGTCAGGCTGAGTCCATCCTGGGGCAGTCGAGACCCCAGATCTGGCCAGAGACGGGGCAGCCAGCTGAGGTCAAGCCCCCTTGGGGCCCTCACCCTTTTACTTATTTATAGCTTCGTTTGACTCATGGTGAGTTAATGGCTCTACTGGGGCTGTGCAGATGGTGGGTCCCCTGAAAGGAAGATGGGTAGGGGGACTGGGGAGGCTCTGGGCCTGCCCTTCGACCTGGATCTGGAGCTGCATAAAGGGGGCCTCAGTCTTCACAGTAAATCTGGAGGCAGAAAGGGAGAGAAAGTGTCACCAGAGAGGCCCAAACAGAGGTTGTGAGAAGTGGTGGCTGGAGACGGGGTTTCAAAGATACAAAGGCCAGCAGTGAGCAAGGAATCTTCTGGGAGTTCAAGCCGTGGAACTAAAGGGCTAATAGGGCCCTGCGAAGTTATCTAGGTCAGTTTTGACTTATAGATGCTTGGCGGCTAAGGCACAGAGACAGGGAGGCACTGGCCTGCAGTCTCACTGTGCAGACCTGGGAAAGCTGGGACTCGAACTTGACTAGCTGTCCAGTGAGTTGGGAAGTGAGATTTACCCTGAGTCAGGAGGAGCTGGAGTGGGGTGAAAGGGACATTCGCTCTCACTTACTGGGGCCATTTCTGAGCTTGGGCATGGAGACCCCACCTAGTGGGTTGGGAGACGTGTTAATAGACAATGACAATTCAGAGGGACAGCTGCTGGGACAGGGTGTGTGGGGAGCTCAGGGTGGCCGATGTTCCAGTCTTGGGGAGTGGTGGTTAAGGAAGGGTTCCCGAAGATGA
>NW_011888817.1:2570129-2578063 GCF_000151845.1 Pteropus vampyrus | reverse complement strand
ACTCAGCAGCTCCACATCTTGTGCTCTGACCATCTGTCCCCACTCCCACTCTAACCCCAGGAAGTTTGAGGCTGGGTTTCTCCGGTGAGGGATGGAGTAGACAAAACCTCGGGCTGGCCCATCCGTGGCTACGGGTATGCCATCCTTTGGCAGATGGGCAGTGAGAGTGAGACCACTCCAGTCCAGAGTTTAGGCCCCTGAGAATTCAAGCCAGCCAGGAAGAGGGTGGCGGGGTGGGGGGGCAGTTTCCCATGCCCGGAGTGACCATGGGCACCAGGCCCACCTTTACCCTGCTCGTTCTGCGCTCTAGCAGGATGAGGCTAAGCACGAGTACCTTCTGGGGAGGTGCTTCCCCCATCCTGTCAAGGAGCACCTGGATCAAGCACATTCTAAGCCCTGATAATAAGAGCTCAGGAGCCAAAGCCCCACTGAACAGAGCACAGAGAGGGCTGGAGACAAGGTCCTGAGTGGGCATTATGAGTAGGAAGGAGCCAGTGGTTGTGTGTGGGGTGGGTGGCCACAATCTTCTGTATAACTAAAAAAGCAGCAGAATATTCTAGCAATTGCATGGGCTCTGATCCTGGCTGGGATACTTTCTAGCTGTGAGACCCTGGGCGAGTCATTAATCCTCTCTGTAGCACATTTCATCTGTAAAATGGGGATAATATCAGCACCTGCCTCACAGGGTGTTTGCAAGGTTCCAAAGAGTTAACGTATGCTAAAAACAAACCAACAACAAACTTAGAACAGTGCGTGGCACAATAATGTTGCTTGGTATGATGATGATGACAATGATAATGCCACAGGTGGCCCCATCAAATCTACATCTTTCCGGCCTGGCCGGGACTGACCCTGTGGAGGGAGCGGGCCTGGCTGTATTTATTCTTGGCCCATTCCCACCCTTGGGGGCTGGCTGTGGCATTGAGGGAAGCTGCCCATCTACAGTATCGATCTTCCTGTCTTCCAGAAGGCACGATGCATTTAGCGCATCAGTCAGCTGCCAGTAGATCACCTCAGCTGGCAGCCAGCCTGCCAGCCTGCAGCTCCGCAAGTGGGTCAGGGAGTTGCAGTAAAGTAAAACTTCCCAGACAGGTCTCTAGTATGGTCCGGGGCTCCACGGGTTGAAGCCCTCATCAGCGCCCTCACAGGAGCCTTGAACTGAGGTCCTGGTTTGGTGCCAACTTCCCAGATGACCTTAGGTAAATCACTCAGCCACCACAGGCCTCATCACTTTGGAGTTTGTATGCCTTGTTCTTATCATCACCTTATTTGACCCTCAACCACTCTGGGAGTCAGGTGGAGCATGGCTTATCATTTTTACTTTATAGAGGGGAAACTGAGGCTCAGGAGGTCTTAGCTATGAGCCTGCCCAAGGCCACACTGCAGATAAGAGGCCCAGCCAGGCCTTAGGTCTGTCTGACTACACCTATGACCATCCCATACTGGTATTGTGGGGAGTCACTGGGTAGCAAGAGTTTCAGCCTAGGAGCTAACAGACCTGGAGAGTGGACTGTACCACTCTGGTCAGTGACATGAGCAAGGCAGTGGGGCCTAGAGGTCAAGGGGATCCAGGAAGGCTATGGTGTGCATGTGTGCGTGCGCACACGCACGCACATGTACATGTGTCAGAGTGGGAACAGGCATTCCAGATGGAGGGAATGGCAAATTCAAGACATAAGGTACAGGTGGGTATGGATAGGGTAGTTGAGCCAATGATAAGGCTGGAGGGAGGAATATGGGGAATGGTAGTGGAATATGAAAAAGGCAAAAGTTAGGACAGTACTATGACCAGAAAGAACCTTCCATAGAGGCATGTGCAGGTATGGGCTTTCTGGTCAACCAGGGCCTTCAGACCAGCCCATGGCTCCTCCCCCATGACAGGACATGGCAGGGATGGGTCTCAGGGTCAGGGAGAGCTTGTCTGAGGAGGGCTGGCAGGCCAATTACTGTAGGTTAGGCTTCCACCCTGGATAGAGACCCCCAAATCCACTCCCAGGAGCAGTTGAGAAGTTGTTAATCAGCCATGGAGGGATGTGTTCTCTGACTAATCCCACGAACACCTGAGCTGAGGTGGTGGGGGTGGGGGGAGGTGGCCAGGTTTGCAGAAGAGTTGCTATTACCCCCATTTTACAGAAGGGGGTAAAGGGGGCCTGGAGAGGTTAAGTAATTGGCCTCGGGTCACATAGCCTGTGATTGGTAAAGCTGGGTTCCCCTTGCTGCCAACGCCCACACATCTTCTGCTCCTTGGAATAGCAGATGCCCTGATGGACTTCATGGCTTCACAGGCCGAGTCCTAGGAGAAAGCAGGGAGCACTCGCTGCCCAGAGCTCCGCCTCCAGTGCCACCCAGAGCTGTCGGCATGCTCTGGCCCCGTACCCCCACACCTCCTTGGGGATCTTCACCCGGGACCTCAAACCACTCTGGAAACCATGAACAACAGCCTTTGCAAAGCCAACAGATTCTGGAACATTTAAATCATTTTTGGAGCCTCCAAACAGCTTCCAGGACTGACAAATTGCTTCCAAAATGTTCAAATGCCTTTGGAATCTTTGAACAGCCCCTGAGAGTTGGACCAAAATTGAGAGCCAAGAAGGGCTGGGGGCCAACATGAAGCTCAGGCCGTCTTCGTAGCCGGCAAGCCCTCCTCCAAATGTGGCCTGGCTACACCCTGGCCTTGGCCTGAAATGGAGCCTAGTCACACCTCGGGTCTGACTGAGCAGCTTCATGGTGGCCTGGAATGAGCACTGGACTCAGAGCAGGGGGCAAAAAGGCTTTATCTGGCCTCCACTTTGATGGGTGACCTTGGGCAAATCACTTCTCTCTGGGCCTTGGTTTCTGCAATTACAAAATGGGATTTTTGGGTGAGAGTTTTAGGGTGTGTGGGTGTGCAGCCAATCTCTAGGATTCAAATCCAGTCCCTCCCCCCCCACACTGCCTGGTTTTAGCCTATCCAGATCCCGAGGGTGGAGGGCTGGGGAAAGGCTGTTTCACCAGGGACAGCAGGCACACAGGGTGCTGAGAGAGGAGCCCCCAGCCCATGGGACTCTGATGCCAATGAAAGGGACTTCATCTTTTCACTTTACATGGGACCTGGATTTAAACCCCCACCTCCTTGTCCTTAAGTGTCTCAGGAAAGGCCTCTACGGGTGCCCCACTCAGCGTGGCCCTGGCCCCAGCACCTGGCAGCCTTCACGCGTGGTCACGGAGGGCGGTCGGTTTCAGCCACCCAGAGCCGTTTCCATGGTGACAGCCATGGAGCCGAGCCGGGCTTTTGAAGAACACTCATAAAGGCGCAAACTCACCCCAGATGAGCCAGTGTGCATTTGTGAGGCAAAATATCTCAGGCCAGCCCCGCGCCTTGTAAAGCACGGCTGCCAGTGGCTTTGGCTGGCCTGGCGAGGATGCTGTTTCTGGGCTGCGAGGCTTGAGCTCCTGCTTCCTCACATTATCCTCGGGCTCTTCCTTGGCCCACCTACCCAACCTTGGCAGCTTTGGAAGTAGATGCACCACAGCTTCTTGGCTGTGTGACTTTGAGCAAGCTCACTCACCTCTCTGAGCCTCAGTGTCTTCATCTGTAAAGTGAGAACGAGGAGGATATAATAATGACATTTTACTGCCTGACTGAGAAATGGATAGAAAAGATAGCATGATACAAAGCAGATGCCGGTTCCCCTCCACTGACCTCTCCTTTTCAGCATCACCGCTGCAGAGGAGCATAGGGCCACCTACTCTTGGCAGCATCAGGGGCCCCTTCCTCCTGCTCCCACTGTGCCCTGAATGTCTACCTGCATAGCGCCCTCAGCACATTGAACTGCAATAGTCTATTTACTTGCTTCCCAAGCTTGAGTAACTGACACTGTGCACTATGTTCGCTAAGCCCAGCTCAAGGTTAGCATTCAGTAGGTCCTCAGTAAATAAATAAGACCAAATGTATACACATGGTGACTATTCTTTCTGAACCTCAGACCTAGGGGTGTGGTCTAAGGAGTGCCGGGTCATATTTCAGGGTGGAGGGTGAAGGGGCTGGAAGTGGAATAGAATACTGGTACCTGATAGGAAGACCAACCATGGAGCCCCGAGTGCTCCTGTGCTAAGGGCTCTGGAGGTGAAGACCCTCTGACTTCTCTCATTGCAGCTTTCATTGTGCAGAAGGAAACCAAGTTCCAGGGGTTGAAGTCACTTGCTGAGGTCACATGGCCAGTGGACAGTGATGCCAGCACCCATGCATTTTATCCAGGAAAATGTGGGCATGTCTACTCATCCACCGAGGCCTGTGGTGCCCGCTGCTGCCTTCTAGCTGGCCCTCCTACCACCAGCACCAATCCCAAATGTCAGTCTCTAGGTCAACCTCCTGTGGCATAGGCCCTTCATGTCTCCACAGGGAGCTAGACCACACCCTGGAATAGGTTTAGAGCTGTCCCTACCCTCAACCTTTGATCTCTGAGTTGCCCAACTTCACCCCATTTCTCTTGATCACACCCCTAATGCCTCCCTCCCCTCCTCTATACCTTCATGTCAGGCTCCAAACTGTCTAAAATGTCCCACCCAGAATGATCCACTCCAGTAGGAAATGAATGCCCCACAATGACAAAAGACCCTGAGTTTGAATTCTGGCTTTGCCACTTATGAGCTGTGTGACCTTTGACAAGTTACTGAACCTCTCAGAGCTTGGATTTCCCCATCTGAAAAACAGAAGGACCTGCTTGACAGGTTGTGAGGATGAAGAGAGTTGATAAGTGTAGATGTGCTTTGTAAACAAAAAAGTACTAGGTAGGTGGTGGACATTAATTAAAGAACTATAATGGATTACAATATTGAACCATTATGTTAGTACCTAATATAATATGCCTAATTATAATAAATTACAAATAATTAATTAAAAGGGTACTACTAGATATCAGCTGCTGGCTAGCGGCTTGTGGATAATACAAGAAAAACATAAAACGCAGATTTAAGTGCTTGTGCCCAGGGAGTATAGCCTGTAGTCATTCACCTCTTTTTCTGTCTATCCATCTAACAATGCATCAATCTGGCCATTCTGCCAACACTCACCCAACTCCTGCTGGGTACAGGGTGCTGGCAGAATCTCAGATGGGGTGAGCAGCAACATTTCATTCCCACCCCTGATGAAGATGCTACTGTTCGTGGAGCCCCGCAATGCCAGGCTTGGCCCTAGGCCTCCTTTAATCCTCACAACTGTTGCACACCTGTTCACAGGTGAGGACACTAAGGGTCAGAGAAGCTGATATCTAGTAGTACCCTTTTAATTAATTATTTGTAATTTATTATAATTAGGCAGCGACTAGCAACGTGGAACGTTCTTCTTACTTTGGTGCCACATCCCTCTCCTTCGCTGGCTGGGCCTGGACAGTCCTACTGCTTTCACTGGCAACACCATCGCATTCTCTACAGCCCCTGCTCCCAACTTCTTTCATTCTGAAAGACCGCCACCCCCAACTCAATCGGGTGGGTCTGGCACCTCTGAGCACCAACCTCACAACCCCTTCTCCCTCTGGTTTCCAAGGGCTCATAATTTCCATCTCCATCCGTTCCTTATGAATTTTCTTACAAAACGTGTTCCATGATTTCACCGACATCACTGCTGCCCACTACAAGTAGAAACCGATCGGAAAATCCCCAGGTGGGCCGAGAGCCCCCAAGAGGCTCTGGGCACCTCCCACCCTGCCCCCCACAGGACTATAGCTTCGAAGTCTTCTCTCCCAAGCCAGGAAGGACTTCTGGGGCAAGATGACACTGACTGGTGGTGCCTAAATTCTCTAGTATTTTACTTTCCTCCCAATGTCGGGAGAGGTTGGTGCCATGCCTGCATTTCACAAATATCCAGGGCTCAGAGAAGTGAACTGACTTGTCCAGGACCACACAGATAAGCGGGGCGGGGGCTGAGATTTAAGGTCCAGTCTGACTCTGCAGGCTCATTCCCCTTGGCCTCCTGTACACAGTTTTTGCCCTCTGTCCCCAGTGCCCAGGCAGGGTTATTTTTAGCCCCTTATCTCACCCAGGCCACCCACGAGGATGGACTGGCTCAGGAAAAGCTGCATTGACAGTGAAAGTGAGGGGAAAAGGTGACATTCTGGCCTGAACATCCCAAGTGTGGTGGGCTGATGGGGCTGATGCTGAAGGGCTCTGTGGTCCTGATCGCCAGGGCATGAGGGGTCAAACCCGGGTCAAAGGAGAAGCAAAATTCACAAGTGTTGGAGCTGAACTTGGCCCTCGGGGATCTCCTATATCAGCAGTGCTCAAAGCACAGGATGGCTGGGCTCTTCCTCAGACCAACATGGAGCTAAGAACCATTCACCTATCCAACCCCCCTCATTGTACAGATGAGAAAATAGAGGTTCAGAGACGGCAAGGAACTCACTCTAAGTCACACAGCAAGTGGACTGTCAAGCTGAGACCAGACCCTGTTTCTTCCGACTGTCAAGCTGAGGCCAGACCCTGTTTCTTCCGACAACCCAGTTTAGGCCCTTGTCACCTTACCCTCAAAGGCAGAGAACAGGACATTTTAATAAGAGGCCACTTAGGGGCTGTCAGTGAGTTGGGTGGAATTGGGGAGGGGAATTGGGGGTTGCCAGGACCCCTGCATAAATATATACCCTATTTGGTATGTCAGGATGTCTGAAAGTCCCCCATTTGAGCTTTTCCAGCCTTGGGGGTGGGATGACAGGGACTAAGTGACACCTCAAGGACGAGTAGGTGATGAGGAGTAAGATGGGGCCTGGATGGTGGGGGGCGGGGGGATGGGGAGGCAGAGAGGTTAGAAGATAAACTTTCTGCCTTGACAGCTCTGTTGGAGTTGGTTGTCACAGGAAGTCCTCGAACTCCCTGCCCCCATCCCACCCACTGGGAAACTCCAGAGAGGCAGAGCTTTTCTCATTTTCTCAGAGAACTTTGGGAGGCAGAGGTTAAGGGCCTAACCATCTTCTGGTTTGGTTCCTTCTTTAACTTTTGGGTAGAGCCTAAGGGTAGAGAAGAGACTTGCCCCAGGTCACAGAGTGAATTAGTAATGACCTTATTTGGGAGGTGGGGGAAGACAGATGGACCTGAAGCACATGGAAGACAGCAAGGAAAAGGTGACTCAGTGGCTGAGCAACCAGCTTACTCCTCTTTCCCCCTCACCACCATGAGGCCCGGGAGCAGGAGACAATACCAGAGGACCGGGGGCCCCTACTGAGCTGGGCGGTTTCCTGCCATAGAATGGTGTTGGCAGCATCCGGGCTCCTGCTCCCATCTCCTATGCCTCCTCTTTTTGGCTGGTGCCCAGGTCTCGGGCACAAGAGTAACCCAGTCCAACCTGCTTAACCAGGCCTTCGAGGTCCTTTTCCATCTGTCCTAACCATCCTCTCTGCTCCTCCCACCCCACCCCAACGATCTCACCAAACATCACACTAAACTCTGGGCTACTTCCCTAGCACCTACAGCACTGCAGTGTTTATGCTGAATTCTCCCCCTGGAATACTCCTTGACCCATCTTTATCTGGCAGATTCCTATTCAGCCTTCGAAGCCCCAAACAAGGTTTGTTTCCTCAGTGAAGTCCTGCCCCACCTTTAGGACCGATTTGAACCGGTCAGACCTTCCTGGGCTCAATGTCTCGTACAGCATATACCTCTAACACTGAACTTCTCAGGGCAGAGAAGGGATCTCATACTCTTGCTCTTTTCTGTGCCTGGCGCAGAGTAGGTGCACAGCGCATCCTGGGTCTTCTCTTGCTACTGGCTCATCCTTGGTGCCTAACACTGTGCTATATATGCTCAAAGGCCAGGAAGGAAACTTGTTCAATGACAAGAAGCAGAAGCTTGGAGTCAGATAGACCGGCATGTAAATCCCAGCTCCCCTGTGTTACCTGAGAGACGTCTCTAACCTTGCTGGGCCTCAGTCTTCTCATCTATAAAATAAGAGTGACTATGGACACCTT
>NW_011888817.1:2563390-2564521 GCF_000151845.1 Pteropus vampyrus | reverse complement strand
CATTTTACAGACGAGGAAATGGAGACTCAGAGGTGGAGGCGCATGCTCATGGCGTGGAGGGCACCTGAACCAGGGCTGTGTGGATCCAGAGCTGTGCTGGCCTCAACCCAGGCCTCACCTGGGCTCCATGTGGGGATGGGGCTGCTCAGTACAAGTGTGTATAGCAATTAAACTGGCAACAAGGAGAGTGTCTCAGCCTGGTGGACGAGTCCACTGGTTGGCCAGTGAGGAGACTGAGGCAGCTGCCCTGGTGTGCATCCTTGCCCCCTGAGAGAGAAGGTGGGAGCTGCTTTTGGACTCCTGAGTGTCTGGGCTGAGGAGCCCACAACTCACCAAGGACCTGAAGGAAGAATGTGGGGAAGGGCAAGGATAAGGGGTAGCGGGGAGAGAGAGAGAGAGAGAGCTGGAGACATTCTGGGAGAGAGGAACACAGAGGGGGCAGGTGGATGGAGGTTCTGAGAGGGCAGACGGTCAGACGACAGTCAGACAGCACAGGATGAAGGGCAGTCAGACGGGAATGAGACCAGAGGCCAGATCAAGGTAGAGACACCAAGAGACATGAAAAGGAAAGAGAACACAGAGGGAGGAGGGGAGGGAGAGACAAAAGGAGAGAGCGGGGAAGAGGAAGAAACTGGGAAGGGGAGGCGGAGTCAAGTTCAGAGGGAGTGGAGGGGCGGGCAGGGGTGTGCAGGCAGCAGCGGGAGAGTTGGCAGGTCCAGGGCTGAGCCTAGAGAGGCCTCTGCCTGGAAGGGGTCCCAGCTCAGAGCAGGGGGAGTCGGGGTAGGGAGCTGGGGAATGGAGGCTGGAAAGATGGGGGGCTCGGGGAGATGGTGAGGTCCCTCGAGGGGGCTGTCCTGTGAGTGCTGTCCTAGCCTTAGGCACCAGCTGTGAGGGAGGGTGTGAAAGCGAGTGGCTCTGTGTGACTATGCATGTGTGTCAGGGTGTGAGCGTGTGTTTTCAGGTCCAGGCAGGTGTGGGAAGCAGACTGGGTGTCTTTCCTTGCTCTCTTGGGTCCACACACCCTTCTCATTTGTATTCATGAGAACTGAGCTGAAACATTAATTCATATTTAATATGGCCTTCACTGGCAGGATAGAGGTTGGTGCCAGTTTGTTATTTAAAAAAAAAAAA
>NW_011888817.1:2560978-2563340 GCF_000151845.1 Pteropus vampyrus | reverse complement strand
CTTTTGGGTCTCCATTGGTGGGGAGGAAGCCAGGGCCTCATAGCAAGGCTGGATGCACATCAGCCCTTGGGGTGGCCAGCCCTGGGGGCCAGGAGGTCCCACACCAATAGAGGAGCAGTGATGTGGGTAGCAGTTGAGAGCATGACTCTGGAACAAGGCTCCTTGGTTTTGAATCCTGACCCTGCAAGTTAGTGATGTGTGTGCCTCTGCTTCTCCTTCTGTGAGATGAGAGGAAGAATAATACCCATGTCATAGGGGTGATAGGGAATTAAATATATGTTAAGAGCTTAGAACTGTGCCTAATACGTGGAAATCACAGTAAACGTTAAGCTGTTATCATCATCGTTCCCTTCCTCCCCATTTGGAAGCATCCTACTTGGAAGTTCTCACCTGCAAAGTGTCAGTCTGGACTTGACTCTGCAGTGACATAAATTTCACCACACACATCGGCTCTAAGCAGTCTGCCGGCAGTCCTTCTGGACTGGCTGGAGAGTGCGGTGATGGATTAGTGATGTCTGTCTGGGCCCAGGAAGGGAGAGTGGCAGCCAGAAGGCCCATCTCATGCCTTCATTGGGACATTTCATTTACTCAGCAGATCTTTATTGAGCTCCTCCTCCGTGCCAAGATGGGGCTAGGCCCCAGGATATAAAAGTGAGCAAAAAACAGATACAGCTTCCCATTGGTCAAGTCCAATGGGAAAGACCCTCATCAACTAGTCACAAAAGCGATGCCACTTTAGAGCTGTGCTGAGAAGGGGAGGTGGGCGCAGTACTGCTTTCAGAGGCCAGCCAGGCTCTTTTCAGCACTGCTTGTTGTGGGACCTTAGATAGCCTCTCAGCCCACCTGGGCCTCTGTCCCCATATCTGTGATGGGTACAATGACCCCTTTCCTGCCTGAACTGCTCAAGTTTCTTGAAATTTGCTTTTCTTTTATACCCCTGGCCTTTGCCTAGAATGCACCTGCCCACTGTCCTCTTTTTTGAGAATAACTATTCATCACTGAGCACTAGTTCAAATGTGCCTGCCTCTCTCTGCAGTAACTCCCACCTCTGTGCTGCCAGAGAAATGTGTAGTGCCTTCTGCTACGGCAGGGCACTGCCATTGTGCACAGGTCTGTCTGAGGCATCTTCCCTCCGTCTAGGAGCTCCTGGAGAGCACGACTGTGTCCGTGTCCTTGTCACTACCCAGAGGTGCCAGAGATTGCCTGGCCCATGGCACAGACTCAGTCCATAGGGGCTGAGGCAGGCTGGGAGCTAGACAAGGTAACCTTCTGACCTCTAAGAGGTTAGGCTCCTAGGATACTTAGATCCAACTAGTATGCTAAGGTCAGAAGGCCTGGTCTTGTATGCCGGCTCTGCTACTTCCTAGCCGTGCTTGTCCAAGTTACTGAGCCATTCTGAGCCTTAGTATCTGTCTATAAAATGGGGAAACCTCAGAATCATGCTGCACAGAGAGAGAGTCCTAGCAAACAGCATGTGGTCGGTAAAAGCCATTTCTCCCCTTTCCTTCCTTCCTAAGGTAGCACTCAGAGCCCTGCAGTGCCCAGATCAGGCATAAGGTCCTGAAAGAAAACACATGGGCAGCTCGAATTCAAAGCAGGGTTCAGAGAACCAAGACAGAAAGGAAGAAAGGAAGGTGGCACATCTCCCTAAGCTGCCCCAGCTGGACTTGGTGCCCACAGGCTGTTCCATGAAGAGTGAGACCCATGGCTGACATGTGCCAGGCCACCCCAGGGTCCTGAGCTCTCTCCGCTTCCCTGCCTTGCTGGGAAGTGCTCCCATACTTCCTTCCCTTCAGCAGAGGCGCCCACCTCTTGGTGTTGCAGCCTGAGTGCTGATAATAAAGGCACCTCTGTGTGTCTCTGGGGAAGCGGGGCTGGGGCGGCGGCGAGGGGGGGCCCACAAAGCTCCCGCAGCTGTGTGTTTGCAAACAGGGGAGCTGAGCTGTGCAGAGGGGCTGAAAGCACTAATTGTCTTTAATTAAAGGAGGTTGAAGGCAGCGCAGGCTTTGACAAAAGAGATTTCCAGCCTGTTAGCAGCTTCAGCCTGTGCTGGGGCTGCGCCGCCCAGGCGAGGCCCTGGCTTTGTCCCTGTGGGGCCTGGCCCCTTGGAGGGCACGGCCAACACCTGCCTGTGGGGGTGGCGATGGGGGCCAAGAACAAGCAGTAGGACCATGCTGAGAGAGCTAGACTCCCGGGGTCTGGGAAGATGTCCTCTGGAGGAGCCCCCCTCTCTCTCATTCGTTCACTCACTCAGCAAGCATTGCTGAGCACTTGCTATGTGCCTGGCCCGTGCTCAGAATAGGAGGAACAGAGATGTAACAGCCACCGAGTTTCAAGGACTTCGAATTCTAAGAGGCTGCGT
>NW_011888817.1:2549585-2557823 GCF_000151845.1 Pteropus vampyrus | reverse complement strand
CTCAGGCACTGTGGCCTCCTAACCACTATTGTTGGCCAGGAACCACCCTGGGATTCTCCTGGCTCTCCAACCCCATCTCTCTGGTGATTCTTCCTAAAGATGCTGAGCATCCAAAGGCTGTCAATTCTGCCAGGCCCAGGAGGCGGACACAGCTGCGCAGCCCCGCTGGGGTACTGTGGTGGGAGGTGGGTCAGCCTTGCCCAACCCAGGCAGCTGTGGAATGAGGATGGGATAGGGGTGGGCAGGTGCTCTGCCCCTGGAAGCCCCATACCTGCCCTGCCTCTCAGGCCTGAATATCTCAGGCCTCCTCAAGCTGTTTTTGCTTGTCCACCAGGTCTCAGCTCAGGTGCCCCTTCTTCTGGAAAGTCCTCTAGGACTCCCATCCCCACCCCCCAGCCCCGCTGTGGGTCCACACAGTCCCTAGCTCCCCAGTTCACACACCCCTCCCTCTGTGCATCAGGGTCTCCTGTCCCTCCTCACTGTGAGTTCCTGGATCAGAGGCCACTTCAGATACTCCCCTGTGCTTGGGCCAAGCGTGAGGCCTGGCACACCGTAAGTTCCAACCATTTCCAGAGGGGTATATGCTGTGCAGACCATATTTTACCTGGTGCTCTTGGGGACAGAAAGAGGCTGCTGCTTTCCCTGAGGGCCAAAATTCACTTCTTCAGATCCCACATCTCTCCTTGGGGAGGGGGCTTTGTGGACTCTCCTTACTCAGGAGGTCAGGGGTGGGGTCAGGGTGATCTGGGGTATAAGGAGAGGGAATGAGACATCCTAGCTCTGCTGGGGGCTGCCTTACATTTTTGGGAGCCTCAGCTTCCTTAGCTGTAAACCAGGAGGGTAAATTTGTGATGATGGGTGAAAAAGGGCATGCTCTTGTCCTTAGCCTGGTGGCCGTGCCAAGAAGAGGCTTGTGGTGGGTAGTTCTTTAGACATTATCTCTAAGAGGCTGCCCGCTCCCCATATGTAAAGTGTTTTACAGATGAAGATTCAAGATAATAGCCCTCCACATCCCCCTGCACTCAAATCAACCCCTCAAAGCCCTTCCGAGGTAGAAATTCTGATACTGCCCCCAGAGTAGGCAGACATGAGATGAGTTTGGCTGTCACCTCTCCTTCAGTCTAGCTTTGGGCCTTAACCCTCCCAGCCTCAAACGGGGAACCAAATAACTCAACTAGGCCATCATTTCCCAAACACTCCTACAGGCCAGGGTGGCCCACTCCTTGCCAAGGCCAGCCTGCCTCCCACCCCCCACTCCCCTCTTCCCCAAGCTGGATGCTGAGCTGAGCTGGAGGCAGGGGGCCCCTCTACTCTCCCCCAGGACGTGACATTCACCGGCATCACTTCTGGTCCCATCTGCAGTGTGCTTCCCCACCCCCCACCCTAGGCAGCTAATCCCCACAAAGCCCAGCGCAGGGCCCGGCATGACAAGCAGGCACTGCATCGTCTGCAGCTCCACCAGGCGTGCTCGGAGGGGCTGAGGCGGGATTCGGAGCGCCTGTCACTCTCTCTGTCCGCTCCTCTAATTGGATTCCCAACACGCAGAGGTCAGCAGAAACGCTGGGGAGAGGAGAATCAAAGGGAAGGGGCGTCTAGCAGATAAAGAGAGGCATTCTTCCTGGGCTACAAAGACTGCAGCATGCGGGGTGGGAGGGGACCCTGGTGAGGGGCTGCCCATCTGGAGGGGGACGGGGCAGGGAGAGTGTAAGCAGGTGGCAGAGGCTGAAGGGCCTGCTTTCCTCCAGCCTGGTGCTTGCTGATCTCTGTTCACATGGTGCCTTGGGCTTGTGCACCATTCTGCCTCCTGTGGGGTCTGGGCATCCTTCAGGGCCTGGCCCCTTACTCCTTTCTGCTCTAGGAAGCATTCTTGGGATGCAGCCATTCTTGGGATGTAGCCGGAAGGCTCAGGAATCACCTGGGCCTGGGTCTCAATCCTGGCTCGCCACCTGCTGTCCCCTGTGAGGCTCGGGCAAGTCCCTGCGGTCTTCTGGCCTCAGTTTCCTGCTCTAGGGGAAGAGGATACCACCACCTGCCACAGAGGGCAGTGGCCAGGATGAAACGAGGTGATGTTAGCCAAGTGCTTGTGGCACAGGGCCAGCGCACAATAGGGGCACACAGCTCACATGTGTCCCTTCCCTTCCTCCTAGAAGCACCACAGCTCCTCTGCAGGCCTGTCCATGGCTGGCCCTGCTCTGGGGTATGGTGTAGACAGAAGCCTGTCTCCACAGGAAGAGGCGAAAGTACTCTGTAAACATAACACCTGGACAGATGTGAGGGGAATGACAATCCCCAGCCTGGGTAGGGCTTTGCCATCACATTTTCACCAACTGGTCCACTCTGGCAGACAAGAAAACAGAGGCTCTAGGAAGTGAAGGGAAAGGCCCAAGGCCACGTGAATAGAAAGCAGTGGAGCCTGGACAAGGAACCTGACCTCAGCCCAGCGCTCCCATTGTACCCCTCCAGGGCTCCGCATGCTCTCCTGTGAATGATAAGCAGATTCTGTGTGTACATGTTGTGCACACAACCAGCAGGGGAGGTAGGTGGGGCAGGGCCACGGCCTCACTGTAAACCGGGCCCCGTTTGCCTGAAGAAAATTGGAACCACTGACTGCTTCATGAAAGACATGAAGAGGACCTCAAAGGGAATTTCTAACAGACAGCGAATCAATGGCCCTGACACCCTGCCCCCCAGAAAGCCTGTGTGTATGTGTGTATCCGACACATGTACACATGCACACACTCTACTAACTGATCTAGTGCACACATACACGCTCACAAACACCCATTTTTAAGTGCATAGACATCCGGCTCGATACAATATACACACATACCCACAAATACATACACTCCGGCTTGATCTCCTTGTTATGGTTGTGCACACAAGCACACAAACACCTACTTGACCCAGGTCACGCATACCCAAGGACACAGACAGGGACACCCCCAAGGGTAGATGCACTTGGTTTGGTGTGACACACATGATCTTTTACATGTACCAGTCTGACTGATCCAGCACAAGTCTGAGTATGCTCCTCCCTACACACACGTGTGCTGGGGCATGTCAGACAAACACAGGAACACATGAATACAGGGACAGCAACGACTTGCAGCAGACTCCAGGGTGACTTGCGTGGGCAAGGGCGTGGGCACGCCCCATCCCTGAAACGCACACACACGTTCATATATCCAGAGGTATCTCAGTTGCATTTGTGATGTTGGGTCAGTTGGCAAACTTGTGCGAGGCTAGTGCACATGAACATGCATGTGTGCTGGGGATGCTCTGCACTGACCTAGTACACGCGTGCATGCACATCCCTCTCGGGCCTCCAGGGAGCTCCCATAGACAGACAGCTCTGACAGCAGAGTGTGGGGGGAGGGCAGCCCAGGGCTGGGGTTGCCAGGGATACGGATACGGGGATCCCAAAGCTGCAGAGCCCGCCCAAGCAGCGCAAAAAGGCCAGCGACCACTCTTAGGTCTTTAAAATGTTGCTAATCAGATGGAGGCGCCTTTAAGGGTAGAGTCTGGTTTCTTGGAAGGAGCCAGAATAACATGAGGCCCTCAGCCCAGAATTTGCTGGGGTTACAGAGACAAAGGTGGAAATTAGCTCTGACTGGTCCCCAAGCCCCGCCTAGCCTTTCCCCCATGCTCTACCAGACAACAAGAGGTTATGGGCCCTTACTTGCTCTGTGGCCTGGAGCAAGTCATTTACTCTCTCTGAACCTCTGTTTCCTCATCTGCAAAAGGGGAGGGTAACAACCCTGAGCATTTAGATAGCAATTACCAGACTATGAATAGCACTGACCACATGCCATGTGCTGGGTGCTAGGTGCTATGCCCAAAGCCTTATCTTCCTTATCTCATTGAGTCCCATATTCTATTTATTATTACACTCATTTTATAGATGAGGAGATCAAGGCTTCAAGAAGTGAGTCGCCTATCCAAGTTCACATAGGTAGTAAATGTCAGAACCAGGATTTGAACCTAGGCAGCTGGCTCTTACTTCACTAAACCTTCCTGTCTGATGGCATCTGGGGAGTGGCAGCGAATGTGGGAGTCATTATCCTCATGCCAGATAGTTACAGATGCCTACTGGCCTCATGATGGGACACCATGAGGAAGAGGCAGAACAGAAACAGAGGCTGTTAGTGCCTAAGGGTCAATCTACAGACGGTAACACTGATCTCCAGGGGCAGAGGGGGCAGGGGAGGTCGTCTGCCAGGTTCCCATGGCAAGGGGGTGCAGAGCCCAAATTTGGACCCAGGCACTCTGACTCTGAGCGTCTGCTATGATGCTCAACAAAAGCACCCTGTCTGGTTAAAACAATGCCATTCTACAAGCATGCATTAGGCGCCTGCTGTGTGCCCAGGCCACATGGCCCTGCTCTCCGGGAGCTCTTCAGGGCACTGGGCTAATGCTCCCCCCGCCCCAAGAAATATTCCTTCCTGGAGCAGGAGCACCCCCTCCCCTCCCATCCTTCTCTTCCTATCTTCTGAGCTCTCTGAATTCCCCTGAGCCTCTCCCAAGCCCTCTGAAGATGGGACTGCCAGCCCCATTTAATAAGAGGAAACTGAGGCTCAGAGAAAGGACCTAACCGAGTAAGTCAGGCAGCAGGCTGAGGTCTGAACCTGAGACCAGGAGTCTCTGTGGGCTGCGTGCCTCCTTCCCTTTCTCCCAGTTCTGTCTCTGCACAGACCCAGGCACATGGTAGGCTCCCACGAATTCCTGGTGAGAGAAATGGTCTGGGAGTCCAAACACAGTCAGGCCAACACAGGCAAGGGAGTAGGGGCTAAAACTATGTTTGTTAATGTTAAAACATGAGTAAGACAGAAAGATGCCCTCTGAGGTCCCCAGTTCCAAGAATTTGAAATCTTACAGGAAACACTGAGTATTAACAATGAGGACCCTCCTTCCATGCCTAGAAACAATTGTTCCAACCACAGACAGACCTGCTGGGCAACCTGGCCATACCGGTCCCTCTGGAGCCCACCAGAGGTGGCAGGAAGAACCCGAGCCTCACCAAGGGCCTTTGTTTAGTGTTATCACTCACATCAGGGTTGGGAGGGTGCAGTGTCTGAGACTGGGGTGAGTGGGGCTCTGCAACAAATATATACTGAGTACCTTCTATGAGTTAAGCACTACGCCAGAAACTAGAAATATTGAGGGACAAAAGTGACAGAAATGTCTGCCCTCACGGAACCTATGTTCCAGCTGAGGAAGACAGGCCGTAAAAGAACAAACGAGTGAACACACAGAATGTCAGATGGGCATAAGGGCCCCAGGAGATTCTGTGCAAAGGAGGGCATGATCTGACTGTTTTTAGGGGGACCACTGGCTGCAATGTGGAGACCAGACTGTAGGGGGCAGGAGGAAGCAGGATGGACAGGTCCCGTAGGCAGCTAGGTATGTGAGTCTGGACTTCAGAGAAGAGGTCTGGTCTGGAGATAGGCCCAGAGTGGGCATTTGAAGCCGTGGGCCTGGACCGAATCACCCAGAGAGAGAGAAGAAGAGGCCAAGGACTCAGCACTGGAGGGAGATGAGCAGGAACCAGCCACAGAGGACCCCGAAAGGCTGCAGGGACACCAGGAAGGAGTGTGGTCCCAGAAGATGCAGCGGTCCCTTTGTCAAATGCCTGGGAAATGACCACTGGGTTGGTGACATGGACATCACTAGTGGCCTTGATTATGAGCCGTTTTAGTGGAGTGATGGGACAGAAGCCTGATAGAAATGGGTTCGAGAGAGGTCGTGGAACAGGCATCGGCAAGGAGGGCACAGAGTCAGGGCATCAGAATCAAACTGACCCAGTGACCCAGTTCTAGCCCAGCTCTGACCTCCTAGAGATGAACCTTGGGCAGCTCACTATACCCTGCTGAGCCTTAACTTCCTCATCTGAAGAATGGGGATAGTACCCTTCTTACTTCCTAGGGTTGCTGAGAATCAAGCGAGATAAGGTTTGGGAAGAAATTTTGCTAATGATAAAACACTGTACTGATATTCCAGTGGGAAGAGGGCCGGTTTTGGATTTCATTTCTGGCTCCAACATTCCTTAGCTGTGTGATCTTGGGTTGGTTATTCGACCTCTCTGGACCTCTGCATTTTCTTCTATAGAATGAGAATAACAACTGTACCCAACTTCTGGGGATTGTCAGGATCAGGGAAGTATGATACACCAAAGCTGCGGCATAAGGCCTGGCACCTAGTGGGCACTCAACAATATCTGTCCCTTTTTCCTTGGCTCTTGTCTCTGTTATTTGCAACTGGAGTCCAGAGGGAGGTATAGGAGGCTGGGGTAGGACCCTGAGTGTTGAATTTCCAGACAAGTCATTTCATCTAACATCTTTGGGCCTCATTTTTGTAAAGTTGGTGAAAGGTCGACCAGGACCCTTTGTTGGCGAGGTGGCAGAGAGGACAAGAGGCAAAGCGTGTATGTTGTGTTCGGAAGCCAGCGAAATGGGAGTGATTGAGCATTTTGGTCCTCTCCTTGGCCTACTGGTTGGATGGGCAGATGGGTTACCATGTCCAGAAGCAAATCCCTGTGATTAAAACAACAATGTCATCGAGCCTCCATGGGACTCTGTGGGAAGATTGGGAAGGCTTAGAGAAGGAGCGAAGGTTCCGAGATGCCAGAGAGGGTAAGGGTCCCGAGGCCAGCCCTCTCCTCGGGGGGACCCCTGCCCCACTCCCACCCCCAGTCACAATGGGTTCACATCCTGCCAAGCCCACCCACGCATTCCTCGTCACGCAAACCATGCGTCCTCGGGGCCCTGAAGAACTCCTCCCTAAGGCAGCCCACCTCTTCCCACCCAGGATGGAGAGTCAAGTGGACCCTGGGGTCTCATCTCTGCAGAGGGGGAGGCAAAGGGGGCAGGGAACTGTCTGACCGGGCATCTTAGAGATGACAAGGGGCTCCCAGGCTTCGGAGGCTGGAGCACTGGGTTCCAGTCCCAGCTCTGCCCCTAAAGTCCATGTGACCCTGGGAAAATGAGGTCCTCTCTTGGCTTCAGTGTTCCTTGCCTTTAAAATGGCGATAATAACCTTTGCCTTGCTTTTCTCTCATGTGGGTATCCTTCAAATCAAAGTATCTCCTAGGGTGAGACCAGATGCTATACAAATGTAGCCTCTAATCTTTTCTGGAATAAGGCAGGGTGTAAGTAAATAAATACTGTACATATGTAAGACATTATAATTACAAATGGCATTTCCCCCCCAGGCTATGGGAAAAAAAAACAAAAAAACAGCTCAGTTTGGTATAGCGTGAAGAATTTTCATTAAAACTTCAGGAGGCCTGAGTTCTGATGTCAGCTCTGTACCTGACCAGGTGAATGAACCTAGGCAAGTCACCACACCCTTCTCTGCCCCAAAGCCTTGGTAGAAATCAGACGTTGGTTTTAGACTGCGCTTTATAAGTTCTGCCAGTGAAGAATCAACAGTCTAATGTCCTCCCTCCCTATCTGCAAGGAGGGCGGTCTGGGTATAGGAAGAAACTCAGGCTTTGCCAGGCAGGTTCAAGTCTCTTGCCTGCTGTGTGGCTTTGGGCAACACCCTTGCCCTCTCTGGGCCTCGGTTCCTCCACTGAGGTTAAAGTTCATACCTGGAGGCTTGGAGGAGAGGGAACAGAGAGAAGCAGCAGAATGGGGGCTGAGGACAAAGGGCCCCAGGAAGAGGGTGCCCCAGTAGGGTGGGGCGGAGGCCAGAGTGGGGCCTGTGGGGACTGAGCCAGCTGCCGCAGAGCAATGAAAATCTCTTAACCACACAGAATTGTTAACGGCTCCCAAATCCTGTTGTACCACAGGCTTAGAGAGGCTTAAACTGTTAAATGCATAAACTTCCTCAATAAACGGGCTCTCTCGCCAGATCCCAAGCCCAGCCAGATGAAAAGGCAGCAGCAGCTGGAGGGAGAACTTCCCCAGCTGTTTACGGTCCTGCTGGAGTGTTCCGGAGGCAGCCCGCGCCCCTCAACTTGGTGCCTTCGGGGTCTGAGGCCAGCCTGGGGCTGAGAGAGGTCAGTGCAGGGGCTCCAGGGTCAGATGGCCTGGGTTCAAATCCTACCTCTTCTGGTGTCACCGTGGACAAGCTGCTTACCCTCTCTGAACCTCAGTTTCCTCTTCTGTAAAATGGGAATGATGATATCCAACCCTGAGGTGTCGGAGAGTTAACGAGACTGAGTGAGGAGCTGCATTGCCCATGAGTATTGGGTTCCTGCTGCAAAGACTTCCTGACACCTCTAAGAAGCAGAAAAAA
>NW_011888817.1:2544781-2547745 GCF_000151845.1 Pteropus vampyrus | reverse complement strand
TTCCAAGGACCTGATTGCCTGGCACAGTGCCTGGCATATGACAGGCGCTCAATGTGTGTTAGCTTCCTGGTCCTCTACGAAGGTACCATCAACCCCTCCAAGGAGCAAAATAATCAGAAGATGATGTTCAGTGAATGCCTGGCTGGGTGGACGGACAGGAAGACCAGTGGATGGGCAGATAGAGGGATAGTCATGAACAAAAACAGCTGCTCTGAGAGTGTTGTAGGAAAGGGAAAGTGGGGAAGGGGGTACTTCCAATTTTTAAGAACAAAGACCTAAGCAGCTAGAGTGCATCAGCCAGGGTCCCCATCTAATCCCCCTCACAAATGCTGGCCTGTGTGGTATCAGCCCTAGCCTGAGCCTGGGGATCTGGAGGGAGTGTCTATTAGCTCTCCCCATCCCTGGCTGGGCATCTCTGCCCTTGAAGAGAAGAAGAACTTTCTGTGTGGGGGTCTGGGCCTCTCCTCCCACCCAGCATTCCAAGCCTCACACCCTTTTCCTAGCCAGTACAGGCTCTGCCAGTTGGCGGGCTCCTCATCCCAAGACTGACCACACCCTACTCCCACAGACTCGCCAGACACATCTGGGCCACTGGTCCAGCCTCTGTGGGAAGGGCTAAGGTTGAGAGCAGGGTGTGAAGAAGGCTGTTCTGAGGGTGGCCCAGGATCCAACTCTGAGGGTCCAGAGAGGATCCCTGGCCAGTCCCTCCCTTGGCTGGGGAAGCACAGGATTCTGGGAGAAAAACTGAAAATAAAGCCATAGGCTTAATACCCCTTGCTGGTGAGCATGCGGGGAAATAGGCACTCTGGAAGTCTGCTGCCAAGAGGGTAACGTAGCCCAGCCTTTCTGGAGGCTAATTTGGCAATGTGTGTCAAAAGCTCTAAAAAAACGTATATACCCTTTGACCTCCACAATTCCACTCCTAGAGAAGCATCCTACGCAAATACCAGCAGCCGTGCAAAAAGACAGAGGGATGAAGACCACTCCAGCTTAACCATCCCAGTAAAGACAGTAAAATACTGCAGGCAATGTACATGTTGATCATAGAGGATTGGTAAATAAATTATGGTACATCTATATACTGTGGAATTCTAAGAGCCTCCAAAAATGATACTGTAGATCTAACATGACATGGAAAAATGTCCGTAAAATACTAATAAGTCAAAAATTCTTACCTATTTTTATCAGAAGTCCATTTTTTTCCTTAAAAAAAAAAAAAAGGTCACTATGTATAAATACACATAAATACACCTAGAAGGATCTATACCAGCCCATTAACAGCGGTTATGTGACTTTAATTTTCTCCTTTTTGCTTATCGGTAATTTCTAAAGATCTTACAAATAACCTGCAATGCTTTGTGATAAGGAAAAGTTATTTTTTTCCTTAAAATGAAAAGCTCATCAGGAAAAAAAAAATTTGCATGCAAAAGATAATGTTCATAAAAGTCCTTACTCTTATTTTTATAACACTTTTCTAGGTATTTTCTCATTTACTCTACACAGCAGTCCTTCTGTTTATCCGGCTTTGCAGATGAGAAAACAAAGGCTGGGGGAGAGTCGGTGCTTGCCCAAGGTCACGCTGCTAGTGAAAAGCAGCGCTGGGGTTTGAAACAGGGTCTCCAAAGCCAAGGTCAAGGAGTGGCCATGGGCGGGGGGAAAGAGTAGGGCTGGGGGCTGCCAAACAGAGCAGGGCAGGGCAGAGGAGAGGGAGAGGCTGGGAGAAGCCCAGCAGCTGCGAACTTGGAAGTGTGAGCTGGAACCAGAAGATCAACATGTGCATGTACCTCACTCCCACCCCCGCCACTCCCCACCCACTCCTCCTGGCTCGCTGCTTCTCTCCCCGTGCAAGCTAACTATTAAAAATCCCATTATGCCCCGATAGTATCACAGCCATCATGCTCGCTGTGGAACTGCCTCCAGATCCATTATAGATGCAGATCTGCCACTGGTGGAGAGGAGAGCAGGGCCCCAAACGGTGGCCAGGCTGAGTGCTCCAGATGGGCAGGGGTAAGTAGGGGCTGAGGTAGGAAAGGAGAGACCAAGGGAAAGAAGAATATGGGAGACACACTTGGAGAAACTGAGGCAGGGGCATATTCACAATCGAACCCATAAACATCTGGAGAGAGTCAGGGGAACAGGCTTGGGTGCAAGCAGCTGCTACAGAGAAGGAATTCCAAGGCCACCCTCCTGCCACCCCTGGCAGATCTGTTGTTTGCAAGCCCCACTGGGGACTGTGATCCTGAGGAGATTGGGGACTAGGGTAAGGGAAGGGGGCAGCGTTCTTCTAAAAGAAGTCCTAGAAATCCCCCACCTGGCAGCTGTATGGCCAGTGTAGGCCTAGACTGGGCACTCAATACACAGCGAACAGATAAATAGAGGAAAGTCAGGTCCTGGCCCCTGCACCCAGTAGAGCAAATGACATTTACCAAACATGCCCTTTACTGTCACACCTTGGGGCCTTTATTCATGTGGTTCCTCAACCTACAATTCCCTCCCTCCCTTCACCTATCTGATTCCTACTTACTCATCAAGATCCAATTCAAATGCTACCTCCTCCGTGAAGCCTTCCTAGACCTCCCATCAGAAAAGATGCCTCTTCCTCATATTCTCAAAGCCCTGTGGCCTGGATGGACCTCATTTCCGGAAGGGCCATGTTCTGCCTTGGTCACCCGTGTGTCTGAGTCCTCTGCTCGCCCAGTCGCCACTCGAGGCCAAACCTTGAGTTGCTCAGGTCCTGTCTTCCAGCTTTCCCAGGGTAATCCCTGTCAGCTTAAAAGAAACTTCTTCTAAGAAGCCTTCTTGAACTGCCTGGCTGAAATAGATCCTCCATTTGATCTCTACTACTGCACCTTATTTTCTTCCTTTACATGCATCCCAGTCTGTAACAATTTTATTTATTTGTTCATTACCTTTTTTCCCCTCCATCTTCCCCTATCTACCCACCTAGACTGAAAACTCTGGGAA
>NW_011888817.1:2531765-2544731 GCF_000151845.1 Pteropus vampyrus | reverse complement strand
GATCCTGAGGAGATTGGGGACTAGGGTAAGGGAAGGGGGCAGCGTTCTTCTAAAAGAAGTCCTAGAAATCCCCCACCTGGCAGCTGTATGGCCAGTGTAGGCCTAGACTGGGCACTCAATACACAGCGAACAGATAAATAGAGGAAAGTCAGGTCCTGGCCCCTGCACCCAGTAGAGCAAATGACATTTACCAAACATGCCCTTTACTGTCACACCTTGGGGCCTTTATTCATGTGGTTCCTCAACCTACAATTCCCTCCCTTCCTTCACCTATCTGATTCCTACTTACTCATCAAGATCCAATTCAAATGCTACCTCCTCCGTGAAGCCTTCCTAGACCTCCCATCAGAAAAGATGCCTCTTCCTCATATTCTCAAAGCCCTGTGGCCTGGATGGACCTCATTTCCGGAAGGGCCATGTTCTGCCTTGGTCACCCGTGTGTCTGAGTCCTCTGCTCGCCCAGTCGCCACTCGAGGCCAAACCTTGAGTTGCTCAGGTCCTGTCTTCCAGCTTTCCCAGGGTAATCCCTGTCAGCTTAAAAGAAACTTCTTCTAAGAAGCCTTCTTGAACTGCCTGGCTGAAATAGATCCTCCATTTGATCTCTACTACTGCACCTTATTTTCTTCCTTTACATGCATCCCAGTCTGTAACAATTTTATTTATTTGTTCATTACCTTTTTTCCCCTCCATCTTCCCCTATCTACCCACCTAGACTGAAAACTCTGGGAAAGCGATGAATATGTCTGTCTGGCTCACTTTTGCGCTCTGCAGCACTGACACGTGCCTGGCTCACAGAAGGTACTTAATAAGTATGTGTTAGGGGGGTAAATGGCACACACAGGGTACTTGATACATGCTTCTTGAATGGTCGATTGGCTTCTCCAGGCCCCTCTCCTTACCACTATGCCCTGCACACAGTAGTCACCAAGGAAGCTGGTTTGATTGAGTCAGTTTAGCTGTTAGCGTTGTGAACCACTCAGTCCACTGGGAACTCCCACCCTTTACTAGCTACCACCGCCCATCCCTGGGATGGTGGCCATTCCCCAGGAGGACTCACCGACTCGTCAACAAGACTTTATCCAGCCTCTTTTCTTTAATTTGTATTAAAGAAAAGAACAGAGCAATAGATTTTTTCCCCCCTATCAAATTATGTTTCAATATTAAATGCATCTTTCCAAACCACACCATCCTAGAGATTCTGTTAATGTCCTCTTACACACTTTAAGGGTGAATGGTCCCTGGGGTGGTGGTGAGGCTGACTCCATGGTCATCGTCTGGTCCAGGATGTGTTATCACATCATGTGTCTGAGCTAATGGTCCTGTTACAGAAGCATCACAGCTGCTTGTTTAAAATGCTGATTCTTAGCCCTACCTCAGAGCTGCAGGACCAGACCTGGGGGAGAGGTTTATGCTAGACCCAGGAATCTGCATTTTAAAACACTTCCCAGTAAATTCTGAGGCCTAGTAAAGGCTGAGAATCCCTGAGGTAGAGGACAAGAAAGCCCTCTGCCAACATCTCAGATGTGAGCTGTAATCATCATTCCTACACGTCCCAGGGCCAGAGGGGCCCGTACCTGTGGGACTTGGGCTGGAGCAGCCCCACATCTGGGTGGCTGCAGCACAGGCCACCACAGCAGCTGGTGTCCTTCTGGCTCCCTGAGCTCATTAATCACGCCCTGACTGGCCTGTACTCACGGCCAGAAGCTGGCTGGGCCTGGGTCTCGTATAGGCTATAGGTCTAGGGGGAAGAGGGGAACAGGACAGAGCTGGGGCTAGGTACACACCCTGCCCACCATTACCTCAAATCCTCACATCTCGCAAGAAGCTTGGACTCAGAGAAGCTATCTGTGACAGGCAACCTCAACGACAGCCCCCAGTGACCCTGCCTCCTGGCATTGACACCCAGTGAACTTCCCACCCCTGGAGTGTGAATTGAATTTGGTGACTTGCTTTTAATGAAGTGTACATGGCAGAAGTGATGAGATGTCACTTCTGAGACGAGGTTATGAAAAAATTGTGGTTTCTGTCTTGGGTACTCTCGCACATTCTCTCTTGGATTCTTTACTCTGGGAGAAGCCACCGCACATGTGCGAGGCCCATGTGTCGAGGGACCGAGGCCTGCAAACAACCATGTGAGCAAATGCGGAAGCAGACCCCTCCCCAGTCGAACCTTCAGATGAACCTGCAGCCCCAACCCCCAGCCTGACTGCAATCCCAGGAGTGACTGAGTCAAGAGGCACCCACCTAAGTCATACCTGGATTCCTGACCCTTAGAAGCTGTGAGATAATAAACATTTGTTGTTTTAAGTTGCTAAATGTGATGCAGCAAAAGATAACTAATACACTTCTGCATCTGGGCACACTTCCAGCAACAGTTCTTCCTATAATATACTTCCTTGAGCCCTTAGCCACAGCCACACAAAAAAGTTTACCAGTCTCTCTAATGGGCTATACTGATTCATGTCCCCAGGTCTTTTGTCATACAGATCCATCCTCCAGAGATTCCCAACTCCAACATCACCTCCTCTGTGAAGCCTTCCCTCTTTTTCCATGCTCACTGCAGCCTGAATAGTTCCCATTAAAGCAAGTCTAACACATTCTCTTCCTTGTTCGTTTATAGACTGTCTCCTTTTCTATACTATGAGCTCCTGGAGGACAGGGCCACAGCCAGATTCTTCTCTGTCTTACCAGATGCTCAGCACAAGGTCTGTCAGAGAGCAGGCACAGGCAAGGTTTACTGAATGAATAAACAATGAGCACTGAGTGATGGATCCTGCCTCCATGGCCTGAAATCTACCCAGGCTGTGCACTTTCACACTCAAGTATAGAAACCCAGGTCTGTTCTCTCCCTCAGGAAACCAGCCTTTTCTCCCAGCCTCCCCGTTTCTTTTCCGGGACCATCACCTCCCTGCAAGCAGCCATTCCCTGTTTCCTTTGATTTCTCCCCATCCTCCCTTTCCTGCCTGTCTTTACAGCTCATCTAATTCAAGGTCAAAACACTCCTTGATTCTACTCCTCTGTCTTCCCAGCACTACAGATACCCAGCTCAGGCAGCTTGAGAGCACTGTTTCCCTACAGGCCATTGCTCCTATCTCTTGAACCCCCATGTCATTTGTCCTCCCAGGGACCTTTAAAATGCTGCCCAGAGAGCTGGAGGGAGGAGCCATGGAGATGCTGGTTGTGACAGCATTTTATAAGGTGAGGATCATTGCAACCGCCCCAGGCTAAACTTTCACTGGCTCTTCAGGGCCCCTGGAATAGGGTCCAAACTCTTAGCCTGGCATTTGGGGCACCCGGGATCTGATTCCAATGGGGAAGATGGAAGGAAGAGGCACAAGTAGGCTTCAAATCTCCTATACCACCACCATCACCATCGCAAATCACACAGAGGAATATCTATGCCAGGCTGGGCTTTATATACATCATCTCCTTTAGTTAACATTTATTAAGCTCTTACTGTGTACTAGAAGCCACAGTAAGTCCTTTATAGGTCTTAAGTGGTTGAATCTTCACAACCACCCTATGAAAGGGAGTCTTATACTCGTCCCAGACAGACAGCTGGCAGGGCTGGGCTTTGAACCCAAGTCTATCTCCCTTCACACCTTCTTACTGCCATGCAATACCTCTTCAAAACTTATGTTTGCAACCCACCTTTGTGATTCTTTGCCATAATCAAACACCACCTGTACTATTGTCTATTTAATTTTGTCCCTTAAATTAACTTAAGGAGTATAGTGGTTCCGGGGGAAGGGGCGTTTGGAATCCCACTACCTGGGTGTAAGACTCTTGGCTCCTCCACTCACTCTCTATATGAGCAAGGCTCTCTGAACCTCAATTTGTTCAAGTAAAATAGCGCTTTCCCTCATGGGGTTCTTGTGAGCATTAAATGTGAGACATGTCAGGAGCTCAGCACACAGTGGAAGTGGTGGTCAGGTGCCGTGGCTCACAGTGGGTCTGCACTTCCCCATCTCTTTGCGTTGGAAATAACCACATGACTTGCTTTATGGCTATTGAAATACACATAGGAGTGATGTGAGGGCCATTCCAGGCAGAAGCTTTTGAGCCAGTATACAATCTGCCACTCCTGTCCCTTCCTTCTGCCCTGGTGATCACGACATTACAAACGGTGGCTCCTTTGTCTGCTTGGCTCCCAGGAAGAATCTCAAGCTGATCCTTGATGCACATGTTCCACGGAGTGAGAAATAAACTCTTGTTTTGTCACATCAGCATAGCCTGGCCTATACTGACTGACACAGCAAAAACCCAATAAATGCTAACTTATAAGTGTGATTTACTGTGACTGACATATTTTCTTAAAAAGGAAATGGTATCGCTTTGTCTACGAAGTAAAGCACCACTTGCCATCAATAATATTCAGATAATAATTAAAATGAGAAACATTTATCCTCGTGCGACTAAGATCATCTTGCAACCCCCTGGAGCACTACCATCAAGAAGTGCTCTTCAAATGTCTCCTTCTAAGAAGCCGAACAACGGCTGGATTGGGAAAGCCTGGCCACAGAGCGCCTCGCAGTCCGCTCCAGGTCACTGCCCTTGCCAGCCTGACCTCCCAGCTGCCAGTGGGCCCCAGCTGCACTATGGCCCTTACCTCGGCAGACGGTGCCATTCTCCACGGCCTCAAAGCCTGCTTTGCACATGCAGCGCCCAATGGGCACCAGCCATTCGCCATCCCCGTTACAGTATAGCTTGATGGGCACATCCACTTCCTCAGCATTGGCAATGCAGCTGCCTCGGGCAGCCACTAGCGAGGTGCTCTCAGCCCCTGACAGCGTCTCCTGGAAGATGGCGCCGTTCTGGATGATGCGGGGGCACTTGCGGTAGAAGACACGCACAGCGATGAGGGACATACAGCCGCCATAGTCCTGGAAGGCTAGGTAGAAGCCGCTGCGGGACACGGGCCCGAAGCTCCGCACCTCGGTGTTGATCTTCATGACCCGGCCACCCAGGTCCACCTGGGAGAAGCTCTCATCAGCTGCGATAGTGTCCACCTTCACCCATGGATTCTCCATCCAGTTGGGGAAGGTCTTGGTGGCTGAGTCAAAGTCGGCCTCATAGTAATAGAGGTTGAAGGTCTCCTTGCAGGAGCCGGGCACACTGGGGATGCTGCTGCAGTCACGGACGGAGAACTTCATCTCCACGTGGATGCGGTGGGCACCGCGGCGCCGGATGAACTTGGTCCGTAGCCAGTTGTTCTGGCTTGATTCAAACACATTGCACACCTGGTATGTTCGGATCGTGTTCATGTTCTCATCGTAGCCACTCACCTCTTCCCACTGTGGGAGAAATGCTAGTCAGGTAGGGGAGGTAGGGACTCAGCCCTGGGGAATGCCCTGTCTAAAAAGGGGAGACACAGACCCCACCTTAGGGAATTCTCCAGTCTGATCCGAGAGGGCAGGACGCCTAGCATCTGGGACCTCCTAGTCTAATGGGAGAGGCACAGACTACCTTAGAGGTCTTCTCTCTGATGATGGCGACATGATCCCTACCATCAGAGAACTCTCAAGTTGAGGGGGAGACATGGCCTGGGCCCTGAGGAATTCCTGTGAGGGAGACACGTCAATCTGATGGGAAGGGCACTTCCTTGCTCTTGGTATCCCCCTAGTCAATACGGGAGACTTGGCTCTTCCCCCTAGGGGTTCACTAAATTTGATAAAGGAACCATAGCCCCTGCTCTTGGGAAGCTCCCACCTGGGAGGAAAAATAGGGGGAGGCCCACTCTGAGGGAGCCCCCTCTGCTGAGAGTGGACATAGCTTTGTCCTTGGGGAGCTACCAGCCTGATGGGAAAGACAGTACTTCCGCCTGCTGTGAGCTCCCTGCCTGACCAGGGAGACACAGTCCATGCCCTTGGGGATTCCCAGTCTGATGAGAGAAGAGCCCTTACTACTGTGACCAGGAAGACACATGACAGCAGCCCTGCGCTGAGACCACAAGTGGCTAAGATGGTGCCTCGAGGGAGACCTCTTGCCCTTCCTGCCTGGGGCAAGTGCTTCAGCATCTTCTCTGGGCTCCAGCCTGGGCTCTCACATACCCAGCTTAGAGTTCCCAAGCCTCACTGCTGGGCTGGGCCATGGAAAGTTGGGAATGAAATGGCACAGGGCCCCCATGCTCTCCTCACAGACCCTCATTTGCACTGCTGAGCCTTTGTTCACACTTCTGTGCCCTCCTTGAGCACCCTCTTGTCTTCTTTGTCTATTGTTCTGGAACCTCTTGCAGTGGCCTCTCCCTCGGGCTGCAGTGTTTGCATTCACCAGCTCTCCCTTGGGCCTTCGGGGACAATCTGCCTGGGTGAGTGCCAGGCGCTCTCGGCCTTCTTGGTCTGGTCTCAGACCAAGTGGGACTGAGAGCTTTCTGAGGGGAGCTACTGTTACCTACCCTCTCTGGTGTCCCCCTTGGTGGTGGGCTGGCTTCACCTGGAGTAGACCCAAAAGAACTCTACCTGCAGAGCACCCCCTCCCACCCATGTCGGGCCAGGGTCTGGGGGCTATAATAGGATTTCATTTCTTTGCCACGTTTATCACGCATGGTACGTAGGATTATCCCCATTTTACAGATGAGGGAGTAGAGACCAGAGAAGTGAGTGAGGTCACACAGACCCAGATACATTCACAGGCTTGCCCATGCTGTCTCAAAACATGAAGACCCCACAGTGCCCCAGGAGTCCTGGGTTTTGTCCCAGCTCTGCTAACTTGATATGTGGCATTGGGCAAGTCACTTCCCCTCTCTGGGCCTCTATTTCCTCAACTGGCAGATATGACTGTGACGGGGGTGGGAAAGTTGTCACTCTCAAGTGGGTGTTCTTTGTCTTTCTGCCTCCCTCAGATTCTCTGGGCCACGTCTGTGCAGGGCGGAGCGGTGGCTGCTGGTCTAGGGAGGGACAATGCTTTAAGGGTGAGTGTGTGGGGGGAAGGCTGAGCTGCAGCCTGTTAGCCCAGCCTCTACTTCAATGGCAGCTCTGAAGCTCCTTACGTTGCATTTAATTTTTTTTTCGGTGGCACCATGTGACAAAGTCAGCCCCTTGTTACAACCACTGCTCTTCTTCGGAACTTAATTAGAGCACTTAATTAGAGCACTCTGCCTTTCTCCCCTCTCTCTAATTAACATGCGGAGGCCCTGCAGCCTAAACACCCCAAATAATTGCGTCCGGGGGCCCTGCAGCCCAGCCTGGCCTCATTACTGGCAGGGTGGGGCTGTGGGCCCTACAGCCTTCGCAGATGGAAAATTGGTGACAAGAAAGAGCCACAGAAAGAGGCCTGACCCTGGGGCCCTGCCTATTGAGAGCAGAGGCCTTGGGGTGGGGTGGGGGGATATGCAGCTCCATGGGGCAGCAGCTGAGTCCCAGCAGAGCAGCTGGGGTGGGAAGAGGGGAAGGGATGGACTGTGGGAGCCCAGAGTCCTCCCCAGAGATCTAGCTGATGAGGAGAGAATGATATTAAAACTGATAATGGTGACAATGACTATGGTGATAGTTATTATAGCTACTCCTTACTGGGAGCTCACTCTATGCCAGGCACAGTGCTAGAAACTTTGCAGGAAAACCTCACAAGAGTTTTGTGAGTAAGACATTATTATCACCATTTTATAGATGAGGGAACTAAAGTTCAGAGAGGTTAAGAAATTGGCCCCAAATCACACAGCTGGCAAGTGGCAGAATTGGGACAGAATTTCAGGAGTCTTACCCCGTAGTCCATTTGCAAGTTCTGGGCTGCTTGGTGCAGGGAGAAAGAGGAATCTCAAATTGCACCTGATCTTGCCCTCGTGGAGCCCACAGACTACACAGATTCAGATCACAGGGTCCAAGAAGGTGCCAAGAATTCAGGGAGGGGAGCTTTGTGCTATGGGGACCTAGAAAGGGGACCTAGAGGACTCAGCACAGTCCTGGATAAAAACCTGAGCCCCATGACTTATCAGCTGGCAGGTGGCTACAACTCTGAGCCTGTTTCCTCACCTGTCAATGGAGGTGATTTCTCCCCATAGGATTGGAGCTTATGTGTGGAAAGGTGCTTGACACAGTATCTGACACATACTGGATGCTTAGGAAATGACAGCTCATTTTCCTCATCCATAAAATGGGGTAGTGCGAGTATCTAGTTCTGAGCCTCACCCTGAGGTTCCATGGGATAGCAGTACGCATCCAGTATGTTGTCATGGTTACTGGCACTCCTTCAGTGGTAGGGGACCAGGCTTGGCCCTGGGCCCTGAAAGAGGAAAAGGGGCTGGAATATGAGGGAGCATCCAGGCCCTACAGCAGAACCCGAGGTATCCTGGGGAACCAGGCAAGGTTTGAGGATTACTGACTCACCCCTGATGGAGGATGCACGATCCAGCCCAGCTCTGCCGTCGCTGTGGTTGAGTCCATCAGGGTTTCTGTGGGGAGAGCAAAGCGTCACCACCCACCAGCATACAGAGCACTGTCAACCACCCCAAGACCCCACCCCTCGAGAGCCTTCTTTACAGAGCCACACCTACTTCCATTGCTCCAAATAAGCATCTAGCTCTTATCCTAAAGAATACCCTTCTTTTAGGCCCTGCCTCCTATCCATATCCCCACCCATTCTCATGCTCCAGCCAATCATCTGATTCCATTCCTCCAGGCTCCATCCCTTAAGGCCCAACTCCAGTCCTACCCATACCCCATCGTCTCAGCCAATCATGTCCCACCAACCTATGTATAGGCCTTTCCCTCCTTTACTGGTAGGGAAGGGTCCTAACCTGAGGTTTCCTGGATGGGCTTCAGAGAGTCCATCTGGAAAATTCAAAGTTTAACTTCAAATTTAGGGTTCTGTTAACTTTTCAGCTTGCATTAAATTCTCAAAAACTGGAACACAGGCCTTAGAGGGGCTGTCCTTCCATCCCAGTGGAGCTCCCTGGTTACCCCACCTCGGCCCTCAAGCCCACACCTCCTGTCAGGGATATCCTCCCCGCTTCTCCAGGAACCTGGAGTCTTCCATTGTGTCCCCATCCTTGGACCCCCAATCACCCCACCTCCCTAGGGCTTAGTCACCTCTGCCCCCAGGATAGGGCCTTGGGGGTAGAGGGGTATTTAGGGTGAGCACTGGGCCCAATGGGGCCAGTTCATCACCTGCCTTCTGTGGGTTCAGGAGACTCAGATCAGCTTCTGAACCAGCCAAGGCCCCATTTACTTCCCCTCATTCCAGCAGCTGGAGGGAAGAAACCACACAGCCTATGATGGAGACCCACAGGGGCAAAGAGGTCTCTATTCACCCCGATCAGACTCAGGACCCATCCCTTCTATCCCTTCCCAGCCACAGGGGCCTCAAAACACTTTTTGAACTGAATTGCAATCCACTGAGCAGATTTAAATTGGCCTCTTTCAAGTATTCATTCAACAAACATAGCCTGATGCCTATTCTGTACCAGGAACTATGCTGGGTATCCTGGAGAGAAAACAATGAATAAAAAGACCTTACTATGGAACGGATCATAGTCTGGCAATGGAAATGAGGTATGAATACAACTAGCTATGAGAGAGTAGGTGGAGGGACCTAGGAGGTCACAGCTGGACCTTCCACACCACCCAGCGCAGCGAGAGAGAGTGAGAGGCATGCTTGCTGTCATGCTCCCATTCTGTGCCCAGCACAGACATCACCAATCAACCCCCACAATCTGTGGCTGCACGATGCTTCTCACCATGATACTCCAGGAAACTAACACTCACCGTTTCAGATGGTTTCCCTAGTCCAGCCCAAACGCCTCATTTTGGACATAGGACAACTGAGGCACAGAGAAGAGGAAGAGGCTTCCTAAGAATCACACAGGAGTTGGTGGCAGAGTGGGAGTTGCAGGTCTCCTGCCTCCTACCCCGTAAACTTCTAGACACTTAGTTTGGATGAACTAGAGCAAAGAGAATAGAGGCAGGGTGCTTAGTGTCCAGGCTGCTGTGAAGGTCAAAATGGGAGTAACGAGGTCTTTGAACTAGGGCTGGGGTGGTGGGAATGGAGGGTGGGATGGGAGGAAGCATTTAGCCAGAGGTGACCCCAGTCAGACCAGCGAACTGACAAAGGAGGATGCAGCAGTGTTCTCATGACTGCCCATGGCTTGTGTTTTTGGTCACCGTGTCCCTTTGCACTGGGGGCTGGGGCTGGGGTGGGGGGAGGGGCTGCCAGGGACGGTAGAGTCCAGTGCCAAGGGCGTCTTTTTGATGGCAAATTGGAGGGAAGTTCTATTGTGCTGCTTTGGAGCTGAAAAAAGGGTTCCTTTTCACACTCCGAATGCTACAGATATTTCTTCCTGGAGAGAACAAGGGCTGAACTTTTAACCTGTTTTCTCTCATCGGCCTCAGCCAGAGACGCGCCAAGCCGGGCTCTCTGCCTGGGCCTGAGGAACAGCTGCTGGGAGCTGTGTCGAACGAGGGAGAGGAGAGACTCTGCTTGGGATGAGAAAGGGGTCGGGTGGGTGCAAGCCCGCCAAGCAGGTGGCCCCACCCCTTGGCTGGATTCCTGGGCTGACCCAGAGGCCAAGCCCTGGAGTATTCCATGGCCCAGAGGAGGGGTTGTGAACTGACATCCTCATTGTATGGGTGGAAACTCAGGCCTGGGGAGGGCAAATGACTTGCCAAAAGTCATACACTAAAAGCTGATGTTCAGACCCTTGACTCTCAAGGAGCGCAAGCCAGGGGCTCCCACTGCCCCCTCTGCCTCCTGAAACAAGAAAGGGGAGGATCTGGAAGTCGAGGACCGGCTGGTTCACACCCAGGAGTGGGCTGAGAGGGACCGTGAAGTCTGCAGATCTTCTCGAAGGGTGTGAGAAGGCAGGCGCCTCCTGTGCTCCCTCTCACCTTGCCAGTCCTGGGCTTTGCCTGTAAGCCCACTTCTGTGAAAGCTGTTACCCCTAGGAGCTGTGGCAGGAAGGAACACATAAGTATGCTACCCTCAACTTCCCCTTGGCCTTTGCTTTTCAATGCTGACACCTCCCTCTACCTGGTGAAAAAAGGGCAGGTAAGCAGAGAGGATAAACAGGAGTTGAGAGAGGTCAGGGAGCTCTGGGTTCTAATACACACTCTTCCACCTCTTTGCTTTGTAACCTTGGATCTGTAACCTTTCTCAGCCTCAGCTTCCTTAACTAGAGAACAGCCAAGATACCTTCTGAGTGGGAATAGGAAGACTAGATGTGACAGGAAGTATACTAGCCTGGAGCCCAGCACAAAGCAAATCCTCAGTAAGTGGCAGTTATGCTTTTGTAGATCGAGTGTGGTGCTTTTTGGCTGAATCTGTGCCTGAACACATGCCATTTCCTTTGGGCTCATTAGGCGGCCCCTGAAAGTGAAGGCTGGGCCAAGAGACTCTAGCTCAGGCTACCTGGCCCCCCGCCCCCAATTTCCCCAACAGTGCCCAGACCATGCTTGCCAACATCTGACAAACACTGGCCTCTTCCCCCAGGTCCACAGCCCACCCAAAGCCCTTCCAGGTCTGTCTGATGCTGCTTTCCTGGGATGTCCTGAGTTTCCTCTTTGTTCCTTTCAAACCAAACACAAAAGTCAAACTCAGTTCCCCAGGGAATGGAGTTAGTACTTCTTGCTTCAGGAACCTGGGAAGTTTCAGGAAGCCAAACCCTATTTTCTCCACCGGCACTTTTTTCCATTTCCCCATAACATTCAGACACCTCCCCTCTAATTTCAAAAATCTACAAAAGGAGAACTCACGCCCACTAAGATCCTACCAGGAGCCTGAGGCCCTCACCAACATTCTCGCAACCGTGCCAGGAGACAGGTGATACTGTCCCATTTCACAGATGGAAAAACTGAGGCTTCTGAAGGCTCGGGAACGCGACGACACATCTATTCCATTCGCAAGCTGCGCCGCAGTTGCACAGACTGTGTGGTGGTCTGCCTCACCCCGTACCTCTCACTTCACACACCCTCTCTGATCTTCTCCCCCTCCACAACTTCTTTGCCTAAACCGCCTCATCTGAGAAGTCTCAATTCAGGTCACCTCCTCCGAGAAGTCCTCCTGAATCTACACCACCGCATAGCTCTGTCCCAGCCCTTGCAGAAATCCAGGGTGGGAACTGCCCCTATCTGCCAGGTCCTTCCAATGGTCCGTGGTTCCCTGAAGGGTGGGTGCTAGGTCCTGGTCCTGGGGCCCCACAGACCTAGCACAGGGCATGGTACATAGTAAGTCTTCCTCTACTATGTAGGCACTCCCTACAAACTGTAGGGTCTGAGCACATGCCAGCGTTCTGCTCCATGAGGACATTCGTGACTTTAGCCATTTCCACCTACGACTTGTACTTATTTAGTTACTATTTTTCTTCCAGTTGACTCCTTTTCTTCTTAAGTGCATTTTAAAGAGGAAAAAGTAATCATTATTATAAATGGAAAATCAATATCACTTGCTATAAAAGAAAGGAAAATAAAACCAAGATTATTATGATTAAAAATGTCTGCAAACTGCCTAACATCATTTTACTTCCCACGCTTTGGGGAACACGAGGCTCCATCAAACTGCCTCTGTAGTGCTGGAAATGTCCCCCTCCCCAACCCCACTGTGACAATGACACTCCCTCATGCAGGGGAAGCTGTTTTCACTACATGCATATAATTAATTACCACACAATGTGACAAAGACTGCAATGTGGATGTGCACGGGGTACTGCGGGTTATAGGAACCGGGTGTGGAAAGCGAGGAAGAAAATGCCCCATTTATGGATGGCTTCCTGGAGGAAGTGACACTGAATGGAAGCCTGAAGAATGAGTTAGAAGGAAGTCCAGAGGGGCTGAGGGGGAAAGGCATGGTAGGCAGATAGAGTGGAGGCAAAGGTGAGGTGAGCAATAGCATGGTTTGTGGGAGTTAATGGTGTTGTGAGCGGTGGTGCAGGGAGTGGTGAGCTGACGGTGGAGCCTGGAGAGGTGGAGAGGGGCTGCTCAGTAACCATCAGCAGCTCTCCCAGGCCCCCTTGCTGGACCACGTGCACCTGGCCCAGCCTCT
>NW_011888817.1:2502207-2530500 GCF_000151845.1 Pteropus vampyrus | reverse complement strand
ATCATGTCTCAACTGAGCTTAATGCCCTTCAGAGCTCCCCTGTCAGCAGGATAAAGTCCTAGCTCCTCGACGATGCATCCAAGACCCCTGTTGACCAGGTTAGCTAACTACCCTCCAGCCACACTGTCCCATATCCCTAGTGTCCAGGCATTCTGAATTTCCTTCTGCTTGCAGAAGGCACTTTGGGCCTTGGTGACTTGACTATTCCAATTTTCCCCCTGGAATGCCTGGCCCTTCCAGCTTTGTTAGCCTGGCTAAATTCTCTTCCAAAACTTAGCTCAAAGGCTCCTTCTTCCTGGCGGCTGTCCCTGAATTCTCCTGGGTTAAGTAACAAGATCGTGGTCATTTGATGAATGTCTACTATACCTAATATGTGCCATGCCCTAAACTGGGAATGTAGAAACAGATTGGCAGCTCCTTCCCTCAAGGAGCTTCCAAACTAGTGCCCGACACATGCCCGACACGTGAACTTTCGACAGGGAGAGGTAGAGTGAAATGGCTGGTCCCCACGGGGAGCCAGCAAACCCCAGGGAAGAAGGGATTAGTTCTGACCAGGGAATTAGCAAAGGCATCTCAGAGGAGGTGGCATCTGAGCTGGGAGAAGAGGGGAAGGGTACTCCACGTAGAAGGGTACAGCAGAATCAAAGGCACAGAGGGATGAAATGTCAGGGGCAGTTTGGATAATAGTAAAACCTGATGACTGGTTCTCAGTGGTGGGTTTGGCGTCCATTATGTCATTTCATCAAAACTATTTGGAAAGCAGGTACTTTATTCTCTCTCTTTTTTTTTACAGACGGAAAACTGAAGTTAGGAGAGGCTGTTCAAGGTTTCCACAGGCAGGAAGTGGTGGAGCTGCATCTGTCTCGCACCAAAGCCCATGTTCATAATCACTGCACCACTCTGAGATTTCTGTCCCATGAGGTGGGAGCAAAATACTTTCTGGAAGGATGTGGTAACCCAGGATGGGGCCAGAATATGTAGAGCCTTGGACAGGGGACTAAGGAGTTTGGGTCTTATCTCAGGCAATGGGGAGCTATGGAGGATGCCCGAAGAGGGTAGTGATGTGGTCTTTAGATGTCTAGTAGTTGTTCCCTGGGGTCTTTGCTCTAGACTGGCCAGCAGCCCACAGCCCAGGCAGCACATCAGCCTGGCATGAAATCCAAGCAGCAGATGCCACTCTGGACCCTTCCCAGCAGCTCCGGTTGCTCCCTGGGCTAACGGGGCTGAGGTGACTCAAACGCAGGCCTGTCTACCATACCACAGCCTGGTGAGGTGCCAGCCACAGCTTGGAGGCCAGACCCAGGCTATTGATGGCCAGGAGTTGCAGCATCCTTTCCAAGGCTCAAATTAGATAATCTGAGGAGGAGGCAACATTCAGGAACCAGGAGATAAAGTTCAAGGCCATTAATAAGCTGGGTGACTTGGAAAAGTCGCTTTACCTTTCTGAGCCTCAGTTTCCTCATTTGTAAAATGGGGATCACAAAGTCCTTGCTCTGTGTACCTCACAGGGTTGCCTGTAAGGATCCAAAGAGGCACTGGATGCAAAGTGTTTTTATAACATGGAAACACACTCACAGGGCTGACGGTGGGCAGGCATTTCATTATCATTGTCTCATTGACATCCAAGAGCAACCTCATAGGGAAACTGAGGCTTGGAAAGATCAAGGACTCCCCCAAGGCCACGTGGCCATGAAGGGCAGGGCAGGATTTGACCCCTTGGTCTGACCCCAGGAGCCATCAGGCCTCATGTACCATGTCGTCGGTGCCAGGCTGGATTAATCACTCAGTGTACCGTGCAAGGCTGGCACTGCTATTCCCATTGTACAGAAGAGGAAACCGAGCCCCGAAGGCTCAGAGCTTGCCCAAAGTCACACAGTCAGAAAGAAGCAGAGCTGATATTTGAACCCAGTTCTGCCCGACTAGGTTTGAGGAGGCCTCCCCTCTGAAAACGCAATGAGGATCGGTGCCTGAGATGGCCTCAGGGTCACTGTCTCACAGCAAGCGGGCGGCACTGCCAGGGAAGCCCTGGGCAGTGCTGGGAAGGCTGAGGATGTTCTAAGGAGAAACCTGCCAACAGGCGGCACATTGCTGTTCCAGCTCGACCCGCCGCTTCACCCTCGGGCTCCCGGGAAGGGGACGCGACTAATGTAAAATCCTTCTGCCCAAGGACTCCCGCACACATACCCCTCCTTGTCCTACTCCGGCTTTCTCTGCCTCGGTTGCCTTGCTGGAGCCTGCTCTTGTTTTCTCAGGACCAGGCGGAGGAGTCCCCGCGACGCTGGCTCCTCCACTCTGTCCCCCGCCTGCCCGCCGCTGGCCTGGGCATCCGCCAGCGCCGGCCGCCAGGCTGAAACCCAATCCTCCAGGCCAGCCTGGCTGCTCGCTAACAGCAGGCCGCATTGTGCAGCCAGGGCTTCGAGAGAGTTTGGATTCGCTGCTTGGGGACCCACTTAACCTCCGCAAAGGACAGGATGATGGATGGGGGTCTGAGAAGGGGTTGCTGGGGGTGGGGTGGGCGGTAAATGAACACCAGGGCTTGCTGGGGAAGGGGAAGAAGGGAGGCAGGGCTGGGAACAGCCCTCTACACAGAGGAGCTCCATTAGTCCTCATGACAACCCTGTTACTGGCCCCATTTTATACGTAAGGAACCTGAAGCTCTGAGAGGTTAGGTGACTTGGCCAAGGTCACACAGCCAGTCAGAAACTGAACCCAGACTTACTGCCCTTGAGCCCTCCTGACACACCAGGCTGCCTCTTGCAGCCAGAATTTGCCTAGTGATTTTCAATCTGTAAAGTTCTTTTACTTCGATGAATCCACAGACCTGTCCCACCTATTAAAGAGGTAATAAAAATATAATGATGGCAGCCAGCATTACTGAGGCCTCATTTTGTTCCAGGTACTATGCTGAGCACTTTTTGACTTTATCTCGTAAGATCCTAGTAGTGACCCAATGAGATGAGAACAATCGTCACGGCCATTTAATAGAAGAGAAGAGGAAACTCAGAGAGGTAGCCACTTAGCAAGACGTGGTAGAGCCAGGACCCACCTCGGGCTGACTAATGGAGGCAGGAGGACTGGTACCCCAGTAGTTTGCAGTCGGCACCCCTTCTGAGAAGTCGCTAAATATTTTGCATTTCCTGTGTGCGCACTGGACAGAGTTCCTGCTCTGCAGACCAGTCCAGCACTCAAGGCGTTGTTCCTTTTCCCTGCAACGTCGCTTGCCCTCCTGACATGCCTGGGACACTCAAACATGTCCTTCAAGACCTGTTTCAAAGGTCACCTCCTCTGATAAGCCTTTCCTAATGACCCTGGCACTGGGGCTCCCATAGTCCTATGTGTATCTCCCATTGTCCCCTTCGTCACCCTGCTCTGTGACTTTCTTTTATTCACCAGCCCCTCGATTGGACTGTGAGTGCCACGCGGGCAAGGCTGAGTCTGGTTTACTGTGGTGGCCCTCGGCCTCTGTTAAAATCACCTTACTCCCCACCGCGTCCCCACCCCCAGCCTACCCAGACATTAAATGCTCTTTCCTGCTTATACCATCAGTCTGGGTGTCTGGGTTTTTCTTCCAAGAAATACGGTCACATCGAGATGGCTCCAGACACTATATAATTCAAAGCATTTACTTAGTGCCAACCACTGTGCTGATCCGTCATGCATATTGTTTTCTTTGATGCTCACGACGCCCTATGAGCTAGAATTATATTGTACCCATTTACCCATCCACCCATCATCCACCCATCCACTCATTTACTTTACCCACCTACCATTCTACTTGCTCAATAACCCACCACTCATTCATCCACCCACCCATACATCTAGCATTCCAGTTAGGTATCCATTCATCATTCACGCATTTTCTCGTTAAACTTCCTTTCCTTTCTTCGTCTTTCTTTCTTCCTGTAGATGAGGAAAACGAGCTTCAGAGAGGCTAAGCAACCTGCCCAACGTCACACAGTTAGTAAGCAGCAGATCCAGGAGTAGAACCAGGTATGTTTTTAACCACTCTGCTATGTGGCCCCTGGCTTTCTCACTTTATTTTTAACTGTTGCATGCAGGTTTAATATTATAAGTCACCTCAAATTCTTTTGGGTTTGTGTGGGTGTAAATTACAAATCAATAAGACGCAGGCCACTGTAAGTCCAAGCCGGGTCTGTCAGGTTGGAGTCAATTAGCAAGCCTGCTGCAGGACCTGCTGGGACTTGATCTATTTGCCTAATTGGCACTGGTTTCTCCTAGTGAAGGACAATTAACTCAAATCCCAGAATCCAGACCACCCCCCTCTGCTTCTGGGCAAGATGTCAGGCATTTAGCCACATGAGATTTTACTGTTCATTCATTCACCATTGACCCAAACACTCACTCATCCATCTATCTTTCCAATTATCTAATCCTTGCAATCATCCACAAACTACCCTGCCATCCACCCACCCACCCAACTACCTTGTTACCCACCTGCATACCTATCTATTCACTTTTCCTTCCTTCCTCCCTCCCATCCTCCCTCCCTCTCACTTACCCCATCCATCTGGCTATCATTCTGCTCACCCAATACTGCACCACCCGTCTGCCATCCCATACTTCTAGCACCCCAGTTAGGTATCTATCCATCTATATCCATCCATCCATCCATCCATCCATCCATCCATCCATCCATCCATCCATCCATCCATTCATCCATCCATCTTCCCACTGAAACAATTCCACTCCCTGTTTCCTTTCTTTTCATTCGTCTACCGATCTGACCATTCATTTACCTGTTCATCCATCCATTCACAGCACTCGCTTATACATCTCAAAATCTGCTACCTAGTTACCTACTCCTCCCATCCAGTCGGCCTGTATTTATCAAATGCCTACTATGGGCTGCCCCACGCTAGGTACCAAAGAATCAAAAATAGACACTGTCACTGATCTCAAAGCTGTGTTGATTTGGGGCAAACTCTAAACCCTTAATGGCTCCAACCCCCAGTTCCCAAGGACTTTCTAGGTTACACATTTTACCCTTGGACTTGGCTCCTTGCTTAGCCTGGCATCCCGGGATCTGTCCTGATGTATCCGAATCTGCCTCCAGATAACTTGTTACACTGGGGACCCCTTGGCCTGTAGACCTGGCTTCTCCATTATGGATATGGCTAAGTCTCATCCCATCCCACAGCAGACCCAGTAAATGAGACTTGGAGCCCAAATTCTGCATCACCCCCACTCTGGTAGGCCTGTTGCATGGTCTAGAAGGGGGATGCCAGGCATAAATAGATATAACTTCATAGCAAAGGAGGGACCCAAACCCTGCCTGGGAGTCAGAGGGGCTTCCCAAATGAGTGACACCTGGTGTAAACCCCAAATATTGAGTAAGAGACAGCCAGGCTGGAAGAAGGGAAAGGGGAAGAACTGTTAGAAGGAAAAAGGGCAGAAGAAACAGCTCGTGCAGAGGCTAGGAGGAAAGAAGCATACCCCCTGCAGAGAGCTGCATAAAAGAGAAGGCAGGCCTAGGAGAGGAAGGACTCCAGACAACGCAAAGAACCTCAAATGCTAGACTGAAGGGCTAAGACCATCATGAAGGCAGCAGGGAGCCATTGACGGGGGGTCCTGATTCAGCTGTCATTGCATTCTCTTATGTAACGGGTCCATTTTATAGATGAGGAAATTGCAGCCTAGGGATCAGAATGGTACAGAGGGCTACCCCAGGCCACACAGCTGACAGGAGCAGAGGAAAGATTCCATCCCGGGTCTGATGGCTCCAGAGCCGTTACCCAATTTGAGAGCAGCTGCTGCCTCAGAGGAGATGTTTTTAAATTGCCTGCCTCCCTCCAATATTAATGCTCCGCTCCAGCTCTGCCTCTGTGGCCCTTGGCAGTGTGGGTGCAGTGACTGAACCCCTAGGGCAGATCTCTGCTCAATACGTCTCTGCCTGCTCCCTCTTACTCCCTGGGCTCGCTTGCCAACCATGCCTGGCATTCAGGCAGTTAAGCAGACACAGCTCTGCTGGGGTGTTTTTCTCATGTGTCAATGTTTCACGAGAGCCACCCAGCAATTTCCCATCATCGTCTCATGATCAGAGCCTCCATGTCTTCATCATAAGTGACGGTCTGTTTCTGACTGCCCCTGACACCTGGAGAGGCAGCATCAGACAAAGAGGCAGGCCTGAGGGCTTCTAGCATGACCTGCTGGGGCCCATGACATGGCCGGGCATGGAAGGGTTAATAACAGCAGAAGGGCCTGAAAAGGAATAGGACTCAAATGGGGGGGAGGGGCTTAGGGCAGAGAAGACACTGAAAGAGGGGCCCCTTGAGCCAGATGCAGGATGAAGACCAGCCAGGAGGTAAGGAAATACCCCCTCCACAACTCCAACATCGCCATCATCATGATGACCACGGAGCACCTCCTTTACGCCAGGCACCGTGCAGGCCATGGACAGTCAGAATCACATCTAAGTTCATCTGAGCCTCCCCAAACCCTTCGAAGGATGCATCACTGTCCCCATTTTGCAGATAAGCAAACTGAGGCTCAGTGAGGACGAGATAGTAGGCCAATCCCTTGCAAGTTGGTGGGGAAGGCGGACTTTGATTTCTGGACTGTGTGATCCAACTTTATTCATGATCTCAAGGAACCTCTTAGGAGTCCACAGTCTCAGGTGATGGGGTCAGAAAGCGGGGAGCTTCTAGTCCCAAGGGTGGCAGCTTGGAATCAGGGAGCAGGCATGATCTGGTCTGCAGGTGGGAGGCTGTTGCCAAGGATGGGGAGTGGGAAGGGAACAAGGCCACCTGACACCCAGCCTGGGGTTCTTCCACCACAATGTGTGGATGGCTTTGCAGCCTGAGGAGTGTCAGGAGGAGGATGCTGCCTGCTTCAGGAGGTATGTAAGGTGAGCCATGACAGTCACTTCACCTCAATGGGTTTTTCTGGGCTTCAGGTAGAGGATGGTGGTAGAGACTTCTTGCCTGTGCATGAGACCATTCTATGAAATCATGGAAGGCTTCTGAGAGGAGGTCAGCCACCATCCTGGGAGGACCAGGCTCTTCTTCCTTACCTATGATTGTATAGGCCTCCAGGCCAGTGCTACCCTGGGAAATTGACCGGTGCTGATGGGCCAGGCAGAGATGCTTCCATTACCTGCCCTGACGGGACCATCCAGACCAGTCTTTATTACAAGTGACTGTTCATTCAAGGCCTTCTGTGGGCTGGCCCTGGCCTCTGACCCAAATGCACCTCACTCCACCCCACGGGGCCAGTCTGCTCACCGTCAGCCCATACCTTCTTGTCTTCCACTGCCGAGCCTTTGCTCTTGGCCATACCCTTGCCTGGAATACCCTCTCTGAAAAGATTCGAGCATGGTGGGCAGGCAGAGCAGCAGGAGAGAGGCCCAGAGTAGGAAAGATTTGTTTCTTAAATGCCTCCTTCACCTGCCCAAGCTGCTTCTTCTGCCCAGGATGCCCACTTTCTTCACCTGGAAAATTCCTCTTTACCTTTTGAGGCTTAGCTCAGGTTTCTCTTCTTCCAGGAAGGCTTCCCTGACCACTATCCTCCTTCCCCAACTTGGATTAGATGCCCTTTCTCTGGGCTACTCCTTTCCAGAATGTGTCTGATATGCTTTCTTAGCCTGGCTCTTGGACGGAGGCAGGGGTCCTGCAATGCTGGCTGCTGAGTGGAATATGGTGGCTCCTGGTATCCAGTATGACCAGGAGACAGCTCCCCACCATACCACGGTCTGACATAGCACAAAGAAAGACCATGTCAGATCGTGAGCAGGTGGCCTGTGCCAAGCTCACAAATGTACCAGGCCAGGCTTGCCTCAGAGCTGAGCCAAGAGCAGCCTTCCCAGGCTGCTGGCTGTGCTACTCACTCGGTCCATCTGGAAGACCACAGGACCATTGGCCATAATCAGGCCCAGCTCCCTGCCCCAATCAGCCCTTAACAACCCAGACCCACACTAGAGCTCCTCTTTACCAGGAATCCTGTGGGGGTGGCAGCGATGGCAGCTGCCTGGGGTGGCCCCGGCAGACCCGCTGACGCTGGGAACAGGCTCAGGAATTCCTGCTCTAATGGAGAAATTGGATCTGGAACCTCAAGCATCTCACCACGCTGGCACTCACCCCACTAGGATGGGCTGCTTCCCTGACGGGGTTAAGGTATGTGGTGGGTGGTCCCGTCCCCCCATGCTGACTGGTGCTCCTGATCCCTTCCCTGCTGGCCTTCTCTTCCCCACACTTACCCCAGGTCTGCAGCCTCAGTGACCTCATTTAGGTAATGGGAGCACTAAACGAGCCTTACTCACAGGTATGGATGCAAAGCTCTTAGCATAAGGCCTGGCACAGTCAGCTTAGCTCAGGTGAGGTTGGTCCCACAATTTTAATCATTCTTTGTTACCCTGAGACCAAAGGGACTGGGAACAACTCCCAGAATAACCTCTGGGGTCGGGCGGCATGGGCAGCTGCATTTGAACAGGGGTAATAATCATAATCCTGACTTTCAGCTACTGAGTACCTACCATGTGCCAGGCATTGTGCCAGCTACTTTTCACAGGTGATGCCATTTGTTCCCCATTTAACAGATGAGAACACCGAGGCTCAGAGAAGGGCAGTGACTTGCTTGGGGTCACCATAGAGTTGGTGGCAGCACTGGGATTCTGGGCGCCTTCTGGGGCTTCCCACTGCCTCCCATCAAAGCTCTGAAAATCCCTCGTGCTGGGCCTGGCAGGGAGCATTAACTTGGCCTTATTTAAAGTTGCAATTATCTGTCCCATTTCCCGCTGGTTACGACTGAGCTCTCCAGGGAAGTGGGAAGACCCTGATGGAGGCTGCCACGAACAGGGAGATTCTAAGGACTCCTTCCTAAGCCTGTGACTGAATGAGCACAGAGAATGTGTGCTGTCTCCTCCTACCTGTGCTTTTCTCTCCTCTGCCCCCACCCCAGGGAGCTGACCAGGCCAGCACAGGGGCGGGGAGGAGCATGCCCACGGTGGGCAGACTACTCAGTCCTACAGAGGCTGTGAAGAAGTCATGCCAGGGTCTGAGGCATGACAACAGCACCAGGTGTAGAGATGGGAAGCCTGAGGCAGCCTGGAGGTTGGTCCAATACCCCATGGTGAGGCAGCAGTGTGTGGGACCTAAAACTCAGTGACATGGACCCGGAGAAGGGCCCCAGAAAGCTCTCTGAGGTGGAAAGATGGAACTGGGGAAGGGCCCAGGGGATCAAGCAGAGAGTAACAGTGCCCACAGGCACTGTTTTCAATGGGCCAGTGTCTCCCGAAGGCCTTCAGAGGTGACAGAGTACAACTGGAACCCCGTTCTACAGACGAAAAGCCTCAGGACGGAAGGTCTGGACCAAGGCTGTGTTTTGGCCACTCAATAAAGTAGCCAAAATTAGTGCCCAAATTGTCTGGCTCCCAGCCCCCTACTTCCTACTGGGACAGAGAACTCTTCAGGCATACACCCACGCCCCTCTCCCACACGCAGTCCTCAACACTCTGCCCACCTCCACTCCTCCGATTTCAACACACTCCCTCGCTGAGCACCTACTGTGCGCCTGCCGAGGCCACAGCCCCTGCCTGGAGGAACCCACAGACTGGCGAGGGCGACGCCCAAGCAAGCAGCTCTGGTTCTTGCTGTCAGAGTGAGGAGCACACGCTGGGCAGTGAACAAGAGGACAGGAGAGCAGGAGCCTGGCAGTGAAAGCCGGGTGTGGGGTTCAAACGCCAGAAAAGCATGGTGTATCCCAGGGAGCTGAGAGTGTGGGCTCAGCAGTCAGAACTACATTTGAACCCCACTTCCTAACCCAGGGACCTCAGGCAGACCACTTCCTTCCCTTTCTGAGCAGAGGAATGAGAATAACATCAGGACTCACCTTGCAGGTGGCTGTGACAATGAGGTCATGCACGGAAAGCACTTAGCCCAATGCCTGGCTATAGTAAGTGCTCGGTAAAATATTGCCTGTCGTTACTGTAACTCAAATTTCTACACAATTTGGCACAAGGCAGTCACACAATAAATGGAAGTTATGGTAATGTTATTATCATCGACATTAGCCAGGCCCCTCTGGTCAAGGAGGAGGCAAACTCTGGCTCCCCTCACAAAGATGTCCACATCCTAATTCCCAGAACTGGTTACCTTATATTGCAAAAGAGACTTTGCAAATGAGATTTAAGTTAGGGATTTTGAGATGGGGAGATTATCCTGGATTATCCAGTGGTCGCAGTGCAATCACACGGGTCCTTATAAGAGAAAGACAGGAGGGTGAGAGAGAAGAGAAGCGAGGCTGGGAGCAGAGGTTGCAGTGATGCTCTTGGAAGACGGAGGGATGGGCTATAAGCCAAAGAGTGCAGGCGGCCTCTAGAAGCTGGAAGAGGCCACAGAAACAGATTCTTTCCTAGAGCCGCTGGAAGTGTAGCCCCGTGGACACCTTGACTTCAGCCCAATAAAACAAACCCATTTCAGACTTCTGACCTTCAGTACTGTAAGAGAATACATTTGTGTTGTGTTAAGCCACTAGGATGTGGTAATTTGTTACAGCAGCAATAAGAAACTAATATACCATCCTTCATAAAGAAAGTGGCCATCTCCTGCACACCAGCAACTGCTTCGTCCTTAAGAAGCCCACGCCCATTCCTACCATTGAGTAAAAGCGCAGCCCCTCTGCTGAGAGGGGGCGGTGGTGCAGGGTGAGGGGATTCTCGGCCAAGGTTGAGGAGAGCCCTCCCCTCTAGCACTTCCGGTCTTGCCTGCCCATGTCTGTGCATCCCAGAAAGGCTTGCAGCTGTGGCAGGGCGGATGTTCATCCCATGTAACTGGGCACTGCTGGGCCCAGCAACAGTTGCTGTTCTGGATGGATGGGAGAGCAGGTTGGGGGTGGGCTATTCTTGGGGCTGTCTAGCTAGTGTTTACCATGTGCCAAGCCCTGCCCAGGACCCAATTTTCCCAAAACCTGGGAACTATCATCATCCCCATTTTACAGATGAAGAAACTGAGGCTCAGAGAAATGATATAACTTGCCCAAGGCCAACCAGCAGGATGTGGTCTGGCTTTTGCTTGCACAGGCCCAGGTACGGGTACGAGCAGCTCCAGTCCTCCCTGGGTACCCCATCCACTCCCAGGCCACTGACAGGCCTATCAGGCAGTGGACCTCTGCTGCAGGCTGGGCCACGGAACCTGGGACTACTCCCTGCCCCAGCACTTTCTGGACTGTGGGGGTACGAATCATGCCCCCTTGTCTGCCTTACAGAGGTCTGCATGGTAGCTGAGGTCAGAGGCATAGGAGGACCCCCAGCAGAAAGCCGGACTCCTGGTGTAGGAAGAGACACTCTGAGAATCACGGAACCAGCACCGCTAGATAAACGCCAGCCCTTTCTCACGGTGAGCGGTGATAGCCTGTGCAAAGCTATCTCCTGTATGACCTCACTCAGGCTTCCTACAGCTTGCCATCACATTCCCATTTCACAGAAAATAACCATAATGGGAATGATTATGATAATGGCTATTTGTGGAGCCCCTGTCCATGCGAGGCGCTAAGCTAAGAGCTTACTGATGTTCCCTCATTCTGTCCTCTCACACGTCCCCTAGGAGAAAATGTCTAAATCAGCCTCCTTTAAAACCAGCACACTGGGGCTCAGAAGCCCACTTGTACCACTCCCGTGGCCTTTGCCAATGTCCTCCCTGTACAGAGGGGGAAATGGGCCCAGAGAGGGTCCTGGCTTGCTCAAGGCCCAGTGAGTCAGTGCAGGGGTGCGCTGGGAACCCAGGTCTCCAGGCCTCCAGAGGAGTCTGCCTTCCTCTTGGTCACAGGGCATCCCTCATGTGACATCCTTGGGAGGTAGGAGATCCAGCTAAAGGCCCTGGGGACCTGAGGGTGGATGTGCTCAGTCTGCCCAGTGGGGTGGCATATGGCTCTGAATCTACCTTCTCCTGCCTCTAGTGGGTCACCAAGATCCTGGACATCAGCACCTGGGAGCTGGGAAGCCAGAATTGGGGATCTCCAATGGCCCGATTGGTGCTATGGGGGACAATGCCTATACCCTGGCTCCTCCCAGGAGATGTTCGCCTCAGATGACTTCCTGGTGGCATTGGTGCCAGGCTGGGAGGAGGGAGGAGGCAGGCTGGGCGTCTCTGCCACAGCAGGCTTCAGAGCCCTGCGCGGAATCCCAATTGAGCTATTTTTAATGTGCTTCAATTTTCATTTTCTTTTATTGGAAAACACAGATGGTGACTTGCTGCCCCTCACACACACTGAGCAAGGCGCCGACAGGGAGAGAGATGTGCAGCAAACACATGCATGCCTCTCCCATGCCTGGGAAACTCGAGCCGGCAACCAGGTCCTGTGGCTGCTCCAGACCTCAGTTTCCCCAGCTACAGAATGAGGGTGGCTGAGGTGGTCCCCAAAGCCCCTGCCAGCTCCGCGGTCTATGAGGGTCTGGGCTAGAGCAGGAGACGAGGCTCCAGTTGGACACTGGCAGCAAAGGGTGTCCTGTGTAAGGGAGCACATTGCCAAAAAAAAAAAAAAGAGAGGTAGGGGACAGGGCGAAGGAAGGACAATTGTTGGCCATGGGGATGATCTTGGTGACACAGCCACCCACACTTTGAGGTTTTCGAATTTTCCGAATGAGGAAACTGAGGTTCAGGAGACCAGGTGCCCTGCCCAAGAGCCCAGTGGCCGGGGCGGCTGCCAGGCTGGGAGGAGGGCGGAGGCAGGCTTCAGAGCCCCGCGTGGACTCCCAGTTGTGCCGGGCACTGACTCAGGTCTGTGAGAGCACAGCTCCCGTTCTCGTTCTCAGCCCTCTCCTCATCGCTCCCGCCCAGATGTTCCGTTATTTATTTTTCTCATTGTAAAAGCAATACACGCTCATTAAAGGCAATGTGGAAAATGTAGACAAGTCAGAAGGAAATACAAAGTACAAAATAATAATCGTCCCCCCCATCGTCCCTCCACCCTTCACTGCCACTGCCGACATCTTGGCGTGTACTTTGCACTCTTTTTTTTTTTTCTTCATAATTTGTGGTGCTTTTAACATAGTGGTGGAACAGGGTAGCAGCTGGCTGTGCATCACAATGGACTTGAGTGCCTTTAAAAAACACTAGTCCTGGCTGTCCCTTACTCCATAAGATGGAAAGAATTAGGATCTTGGGAATGGGCTGGCAATGGGCGGCTGGGAATCTATATTTTTAACAAACTTCCCAGGTGATGTTGAGCCTGGATCAGCCCACAGACCTGCACTTGGTAAGATCACGGCAACCAGACAGCTGAAGCCACCTGTCACAATTGTGGTCTGAACTCTGTGGCCTTGGGTGACTGAATTCACCTCTCTGAGCCGCAGTTTCCTCATGTGGAAAATTGGGACCCTCCTTTGCAGAGTTGTGGTGAGCATGACAGAAAAAAGCCAAATAGGATCTTAAACCCATCCAAGACATTGCCTCCCTCCCAAGGCTGTCATCATAACTGTCCAAAGCCACCAGCATCAGTGGCCTAAGGCCACTTTCTTAAGCTGTGGCTGGTATAGTGGAAAGGCCCCAGGAGGAGAGAAAAATGGGTTGTAACAGTGGGAAGTGACCACTGCAGGCCCTGGGGTGTGCTCAGCTGGCCTGGCCTCCATCGGTCTCATCTTCCCCAGTTATGTCAGCCCTCCAGGACACGGGGACATGTGTGAACCGCAGACATGTGCTGGCCCTCCTGTGGCCAGCGAGACAGGAGGCAGATTCTCGGGGGCTCAGACATTGGGAAGAGTGGGAAGCTGCTGCCTGAGGACCGGGGTGAGGCCACCAGGAGCAAGGGAAGAGGAGCGCTGGTAAGGCAGGAGGAGCACAGCAGATGCGGATTAAGACCTGCTCTGCCTCCCCAGAGTGTCCTTTTCACACAACTCACACCTCATCACTCCAGGATTGTCGGTGGCTCCCCACTACCCACAGGTTAAGGTCCAAATGAGACTGGCGGTCATTTCCACCAAAACTTAGTGAGAACCTACTATGGGCCAGGCTTCTGGAATGAATCTCTTACCATTTCCATCTCTGCTCCTGCCTGCCATCCCTATTCCATACAACAGCCACTCCTGTCCTTAAAGACCCAGCCACCTGCTGCCAAGCCTGGAATGGGTCTTAGCTAAAATCCTTCCCAGCATACCCTACCTCCCAAAATCCTACTCAGCTCTCAGGGTCTGGCTCAAAGGTCACCTCCTGGGCTCCCCAGCCCCACTTTCTGTGTGTCCCCAGCCCTCCACCCACCCTGGGACGTAATTGTTTCTGAATGCCCCAGGCCCATCAAACAGTGGGGTCTAGGAGGGCAGGGTGGGTCAGATTATGCTCTGTCTAAATAAACCAAGCATGAACTTCTCTAAGTTTCAGCTTTCCAAGCTGTAGAATGGGTGGGCTGTGTTATCTATCTCACCTGCCTAAGCAGTTTGGCATCTATAGCAACTTGGAGGATGTAGCTGCAGTTTGAAAACTGTAAAGTGCATAAGCCTTAGGTCGATGGGCAGAAAGAGTATTGAATGGATGGGATTTGAGGCAGGCCCTTGAGATTCCCCCCAACACACACACACACCCTGCCCCCCTGCTGTTGGCCAGGCCCAAAGTCTGGCTTTGCAGGTCGTGGGCTGTAGGGGCCGCCAGGCAAGGGTGGTTATGGAGAGCAGCCCCTCCTGAAGGGGCTACTGTCATCGAGGAAGGTGCACTGCTAATTGCCTCTGTGAGAACATTGCCCACACCTCCTCTAAAGTGTGTCACAGAACACACAAGGGAGGGGGGACTGCTTTGAATTCTCTGCGCAAGTCTCAGAGACACATAGAAGGGTAGCCTGAGGCAGAGGCACGGAGGGTGTGGTTGGTGTGGCCACGGGCCAAGACTCCTTAAAGATGACAGTGCAGTGCTTCACAGTTTGCAGGGCACTTTCCCCTTCATTGCCTCCTGTATTTCTTACAACAGTCCTGCCACATGGACATTCGTTCATTCATCAGGCCTTCGCTAGCATCTGTATGCTGGCCTCAGGCTATAGGAATGAGGTCCAGCCCTGGGGCAATGCAGATAATGGGGAGGGGGCCAGGAAGGGCTTGGGGCAGACAGACCACCATTAAGTGCAATAAAGGGTAACAGGTCCCACAACTGAGGTTGCACGGGGGAGGGAGGAGCACACGAGGGACACAGAGAAAACAGGCAGAATCCTCATCTTACAGGTAACGTAACTGTGGTTCAGGGAGTCCAAGGGTTTTGCTGAAGTCCCCTGGTGACTAGTGGCTGTGCTGTGTTCTTTCAGGACACCTTATGGCAGGTCAGGAAGTAAGCAAGGCAAATAACTAGGGAAAACTTATTCCAGGCAGAAGAGTAAGTGCAAAGGCCCTGAGGAGATGTTCGTTACCTGATTAAATTTTCTGGTGGGTTCATTAGCTAACTACTGGATGGGCACCATGGTGTCCTGCTTTGTGGATGTCCCGGAGCCCTACTTCAGAGGCAGCACCCATACGAGTGAGTGCTAGCTGCTACTGGATACACAGGCTGTCATGCAAGGACTGCCTGGGGCCCTTATGAGGTGCTGTTAGTTTCCCCGCCCTTGTCCAGCTGCCTAGGAAGCCCAATCCTCCTTGACCCTCTGCCTTTTCAGGTTGGGGTCCTGGACATCTGGCAAGGTGCTTTCCAGGTGTCTGGGGCCATCCCCCAGCTTTTGGGATCCCCATACTTAAAAAATAATAGCTTACGCATAGTGAGCACGGTTAATTTTTAGTAACATTAGGATCCCCATTACGCAGGTGAGAAAACGTAGGATCAGAGAAATGACACCATTTGCTCGGGGTCCCACAGCTGGGAAGTAAAAGAGAAGAGATTTAGATTTACAGCTGACTGGAGTCTGCTTCTAACTTCCCTTCTAGAATGCCCTCAGCTCTCTTTCTCATCTAGTCAAATCTTATCATCCTTCACAGGCCTTTGGGGGACCCTCCTCAACTGGCCCCACTCACCTTAATGTCTGCATGTGGGTCAGCGGGATCCTCCCAGTGGGATCCTGGGGTGGGGCTCTCAGCACAGAGAATGACTCAAGCTCTGAGTCCCCTTAGACCCCGCAACAGCAGCCCACTCATCATCCACCAGTACCAAGAAAGCCCTCCCTTCTCTCTCCGACAACACCCGTGCCATTATTCTGAATTCTAAAAACAGTTTTTAAGTGGAAAAAAGTATATGCTTATTATAAGACATTATAGAATATAAAGTGAAAAGGCAAAAGTGAAAAGGCAAAAGCTCTTTTTCCAGAAGTAGTCACAATTAGATATCATTTAGATGTTTCACTGTGCAAAAAATGCGTATAGGGAGGCATAAATGCATACTTATCCCTTTGAAAGTCACAAATGGCATCATACTCGATGTACTGTTTGTAACCTGCTCTTAACATATCATAGACATTTCTGACCCTGGTACAGAAGGTTCCGGTGCATTTCTCCTACTGGTGGCTTGGTTATCTAGTGTGGGACAGCGGCCTCATGTCTAAGATGCTTGCATGTGGCCCCTCTCCACTCGCCCCGCAGGGTGTCTGTGAGGAGAGACTGAGGTAACAGGTGTTGGGTTGCCAGCCTGGCCCAGGGCAGGCTTTCAGGAATGGAGAGAGGAGGGACACGGGGTCATCGGCCGGGACCAGCTGGGTTCCAAGGTGGAGGTGGGGTCAGAGCGTGTCTCTGGGCTGGAGAACATCCTCCCGCTCCCCCTTCTCCTACAGGCCTGTCTCACAGGCCCGCCACCCCGCCCAGCCGGCCGCTTCCCCTGCACCTCATCAATCTGCAGACGGCTGGGACAGCGCAACCCAGCTGGACACCCTCTGGAGACTCCCAGATAAAGCCAAAAACTGGCAAAGGAAAGGAGGCAGGGATGTCTGGGGTCGATTCAGCACCACAGGTCCTGGGCCCTGACCTGTCTGAGCCTTGCCCCGAGGTCCTGGGGGTCAGTCTGACCGAAGGCTTCCTGTGCCTGTCTCGGGGGCCCTTTCTAGTCCAGCCGCCCAGCTGAGCTTCCTGCCTCCCCTCTGGACCTTTCCACCGCCCATCCATCCTGAAACCACAGCCGCACAGACCTTTCCAGAACACCCCTTTTATCATGTCACTCCCTGCTTGTGGCCTGCTGGTGGCTCCTCAGTGCCTGTGGGAGAAAGGGTAAGCTTCTTCCCCCGGAATTCCTGAGTCAGCCCGGCCACTCCTTCCATCCTGAAGTCCCCACCCCCACCGCGGGAGCCCTGGGCTGCACTGGTTTGTCTCCTTTTGCTGCATGTCCCACCTCCCCACTTTGCCTGAGTCTATGTAGTGAACACCCATGTGCCCAGAATGTGCGCTGTACCCCCACAATGGTGTGACCCCAGGCACGACACTTATGCTCTTGAAGCCCTTTCTTCTCCTCTGATAAAGAACTACCTTTTGGAGTTGTCCTGAGAATTGCGTAAGATGAGCTACGCACAATGCAGGCACAGTGCTTGGCCCTTCACGAGGGCCAAATAAACATAGGCTAAATAAACATGGGTCTCCTTCCTTTCTTCCCTGTGAATAATAATAATAGCAGCAAACACACATAATGCTCGTGCGAGGCTAAGTTGGAAGCATTTACATGTATTACCTTATTTAATCTTAACACTCCTATGAGATAGGCACTGTATTATTCCTATATTTCAGATGAGGAAACTGAGGCACGGAGCAGTGAAGTAATTGTTCAAGGTCATGTGACCAGCCAGGGCAGAACTAATATTTGAACCCAACGCATCTAGCTTTCCCAGGGAGCCTTCTCAAAGCCAGTGACATGGCTCTCCTCTCAGTCCTGTGTCATCCCTCTGATAACATGGATTCAGAAAGTCACCCTGAGGGCAGTGGACTGGGGGCCGGGGGAGGGTGGGAGACCACTGGGGCAGGTGGATCTTTCTGAGGCTCTGGTTCTTCCCACAGACAATTGTTTGGCTGAAGGTAGCCTCCTGCCCATTCGATTTGGAGATTCCCTCTCCTGCGCCCATCTAAAAATACTTGAAAACTGTAAAAGTGAGTGAAAATAAATTTGGGGAAGGCAGGTCAGTGCAGCAAAAGGAGAGCCGAGAGCTTTGTAGCTTCCACGTGCCTTGGATAAGTCCGTTCTCTTCACTGGACCTGTTATCTCACGGGGGGATTTCGTGGGACCTGACACTGCATTCTAGAATACTACACAGTGAGAATGTTTCTCCTTTTCAATTCTCCTCAATCCCCTGATCCCTCAAAGAGAAGCCTTGCCTGGGGGCCGCTGAGACGCTGCCTGCATGCAAGCCTCGGGCTCAGGATCTGCCTCAGAAGCTCCTGCCCCTCACCTCACCTGCCCCTCACCTCACAGGCAGACCTCTCACTTCTGCCTTCCTGCCTGCGGGCCTCTACCCTCTCACAGACAGCAAATGGGGAAATGCAAGAATGATAACCCCCAAGAGCAGCCTTGTCCAGTGAGGGCAGTGGCAATTCTGGGGTCCATCTACATGGCCCCACATGACGTGCTGGTGAGATCGAGTGCCGGTTGCCCACGGCAGCAACCAGTTCCTGTAAACTGTCCTTGTATTACTTTTGGCTGCTTCCTCATGCCTTTCTGGTCTCCCAAATCCTGTCCCAGGCTCCCCTCCTTTCTGTGGGCACCCGGCTGAGAGAGCGAGCATCAGGCTTGAACTGTACCATAATCTCCTTGCCCTCTTCCTGTTGTATTTATAGTTACAGTTACTTTCTGTTTCTGTCAAGAGATACAGGTGTTTTATTACGGCAAAGCTATGGACTTTTCTTAATACATTGACAGTAGCTCTCCCTTATCCACGGTGCCACTTTCCGTGGTTTCAGTTATCTGTGGTCAACCATGGTCTGAAAGTATTAAATGGACAATTCCAGAAATAAACAATAAATAAGTTTTAAATTGCACCCCGTTCTGAGCAGTATGATGAAATCTTGCACCGTGCAGCTCCATCCTGCCGAGGACAGCGAGAACACGGCTCGAGCTGGTAGAAATTGAGACTGACAAATGGGAACCACAGTACAAAAGGTTTCTGAGCCTCTTCAAGCCTTAACATTTTGATTTGGTTTGGGGACATTCCTGCTACCTTTGTGGGTTGAAAGCACTTTCTGGGTGGCCCGTCTTTCTCCTGGAGTGGTCACAGTGGGTCCCGTATCTGTGGGGTGCCCCTTGAGAAGCCCACAGATGCACTGGCATACAGATTGCTCAGGCCCAAGATTTGGGTCTTGCAGTGGCCTGGGACCCCCAGGGGCCCAGCACCCACACTAATCTGTGTTAGGCTCGCATAAGGGTGAAGCCAGGGTTGGGGAGCAAGCTCTAAGTTTTTCCTCTTATCTCCCCAATCCCAGCACCCTCCGGGCTCGAGGTGGAAGTTTCGGGAAGGCCCCATCACCACATCTGGAGCTCATTACTCCAAGAAGCTGCAGAGGCTGAGGATATAAATGGGTCCAGCAAGGGTTTAGATAAATACGGGGATGATAGATCCGCACCAGGTTATTGAGGGGAAGTGAAAGGATGTTCGGGGAAGATCCTTAACCTTGTCAAGCTCCCCCAACAAACTGTCCCCCGGGGGGGCCTGTCTACTCAGCAGCCTCATCTCCTGCCTCTCCCCCACATGTAGCCCAAGTGAAGCCAAAGGCAGAGAGGACTCCCTCTCAGGACGCCAAGCTTTTGCCTGTGCTGACCCCTCTGACTAGTATGTCTTTTCTTTCCCCTTTCACTGGGCTCAGGGAAGCCTTCCCTGACCACCCAGGCTGGGTGTAGCACCGGCGCTTCCTTCACCAGGACGTGGGACTGACTTGTATGTCTGCTGAACCTACTTAAACTGGCCACGAGAGCCTACGGGAGGGCCCGAGGTGTAGTAGTAAGTTCACAACAGTAGTGGCCAGGATGTGTGCCAAGCATTTTGCATGTACCAGCTCATTTAATCCCCACAACAACCTGGTGAGGCAGGTCCTCTGATCATTCCCATTTTAGAGATAAGGAATCTGAAGCTCAGAGAGGTGAAAGGACTTGCCCAGGATCACACAGCCAGGGAGTGGGGGAACTGGGATGCAAACCCAGGGCTGCTAGACTTTGGAGCTCATGCTTTCTCTTCCACGCCATGATGGCCACGCAGAAGTTTGTGAAAAAAGACTGTTGACTGGAAGAATGAATGAGAAACAAAATAGCGTAGATCCAACTCCATCAAGCCCTTTTCAGAGGCTCTAACTGGAAAGGGAGTTTTATTTCCCTTGTATGTCTACATGGTAGGAACGTTGCACGGTGATCTTTCTGTCTACACAGGCATAAAGATAATCATAAATAACATTGGTCGAGTGCCTCAGACATGACGAACATTTATCACATTTAAGCCTCATGGTAACCCTGCACGGCAGGTTTCATTCAACAGACGGGGAAACTGAGGCCAAGAGAAGAGAAATGACCCACCCAAGGCTGTGGAGCTAGTGATCAGCCAGGGTCCGAAGCCTGTGAGTGGAACCACTACCCATAAGGTATTATTCTAGACCAATGTCTGATTTTGGGAGAAGCTGGTTTTCTCATCTCTATGATGGGTACGATGACCCCAATTCATTCACCTCTTCACTGGAGACTTATGTCCCTCCAGGACAAAGAGGTGGCCCCTGAAGCTCAGTAGCTCAGAAGGGAGCTGAGCAGTGATATCCGCAGCAAGCACGCCTCACCTCATGCATTATCCTAGACAACTGTCCTTGATCCTATTCCTCCTTACTTTCAACACGGGGACAGCAAAGCTTAGAGAGGCTAAGCACTCTCTGGCAGAATCAGAATTTGAACCCAGGTCAACTCATGTCCCTGCAAGGCAGAGGTGTGGAACCTTCTGGAAAGGTATGAAGGTGAGGAAGGTGAGCACTGATGAGCAGGCTGAGGATAATAACTCCCTCAGGCTGCACCGAGACTTGGAAGAGAAGGTAGAGAATGTGAAGGAAGTCAGCTCCCTGGTGGCCAAAATGCTGATGTGGGCTTGGGCCTGGGGTGAGGGCTTGCCTGGGCAGGAAGCAGCAGAGATAACGGGGATCCTGTTACAGCACCGGGGGATACTTCCAGGCAGGTGAGCACACATTAGCACTCCTCCCTCCAGGTGCCCCATCATCCCTGAGTACAGAAAGCAGATAGGGGGTGGCCAGCAGGTGAGATCTCAGCCCCATCTGCCCTGGTGGATTACAGGCTCACTTGCTGTATGACCCTGGAAAGGCCCTGTCCCCTTTCTGGGCTTCGGCTTCTCCACTGGCAAATGAAAGGCTTGGATTAGACTGGAGTTTCTCAAACTTCAGTCATTCCTGAACTATTTTTAGGACTTTAACCACGTAACCCACATAAACTACACTTTTAGATTGACTCACCTGTTTTTTCCTGAAATAAATTCATTAGTAAAGGAAAAATCAGGTTACTACTATAACTAGAAAAAAGTCAGCATAGATGCCTATAACCAGAAGTAGTTTGGCGAGTTGGTTAAGAACATGGGCTGTGGAGCCAGCTGCCTGGATTCATAATCCTTGCTGACACACTCACTGTGTGACCTCGGGCAAGTTACTTAACCTCTCTGTGCCTCAGCTTACTCATCTGTAAGCTGAAAATAATAATGCCTATATTGTGAAGTTGTTATGAGGCTAAAAAGAGTTAATATTTACAAAGCAGTGACACTTAGTAAGTGCTATATATGTGTTTATTAAATAAAAATAAAAATACATAAACCATACGCAATGAAAGCAAAATGATGCCCTGGCATTCTAGTTCCCTAGTAGGGTCTGAGCTTGAGGCCTGCTTTTCCTTATTGAAAAGGGAGATTAGGGGCTGTCAGCAAGGTGTTAGAGACATGTTGGCAGGAAACAGAGACTTTCTCCATGAGTAATCAGCAGGCGTGGAGGAGAAGGCAAGGGGAACTTTCTTACCGTGTGATTCAGTGTTATTTAATGCCATTTCCGTGTTCCTCCTAGAGTCTGCTCTGTCAGACACTCGGGTAAACACGGGACTAAAGCACGTCTCAAGTCTGGTTCTGATGATCTGGGACTCCAGGAAGAGAAAAGAGCAAACCTCCGATGCCATGGAAGGGTCCGGGCCATGGCACCTACCCTGCCCCACGTCCCTTCCTTCTCCTGCCCCTTGCCGGTTGAAAACCCTGTACTGTGGCAGCCAGCACAGGGTTGTCTGGGTTTTCTTGGTCAGCCCCAGTTTAAACTATCCCGCTCCATTTCTTTCCACGGGGAAGTGGCACACGGTAGAAGTTAAGAGTAAGGATTCTGGACTTCAAATTTCATTTCTGATCTGCCTTGAGCAAGTCACATCCTGGCTCGGTTCCATTTCCTCATCTGCCAAGAAAGATAAAACTACCCACCTCAGAGGGCGCGGGGAGGGTTAGGGGAGGGAGGTGGGAATGGAGTGTCAGCACAATAACGCAGGTTAAGGGCTTAGACAGCTCTGGGCACAAAGCTAAGGACACAATAAACAAGTCGTTATAAATAAATTCAAAAGTTGAGAAAAATGTCCTTTGTCAAACCACGTGTCTTGATGACAGCAATTGTAGCACTTCATGCATTCTCTCCTCAGACCCATTCTTCTCTCTGCGTGCCCCAGGAGGCAAGGACCAGCGACTCACCTCAGCACCTCGGCCTCCGATGTAGGGCTGGAATCCAACTTGCACACCTCAGCCCCCGACCTCCATGCCTCTTTTTTTCCAGGGCACCAATATGTACTGGGATCCACCACAGTCATGCATACAAAGGAATGGGACAAGCTCTGAAGACAAGGAGCTCATTGACAAGAGGCCCCAGGACATGTATAGCCTACCCTGCTGGTTTTCATAAAATACTATATACTCTGCTATTTCTAGAAAGAATTGGAGGGAAGTTTATTTTATATATATAGATAGATAGATAGATAGATAGATAGATAGATAGATAGATAGATAGATATAGATATATAGATCGATCTATATAGATATATAGATATATAGATCGATCTATATAGATATATAGATAGATAGATCTATATAGATATATAGATCGATCTATATATCTATATCTATCTATCTATCTATCTATCTATCTATCTATCTATCTATCTAGATAAAATTACATTTACATTAAAAAAAGCAGCCAGAAGGCCCTTGCAGGTAACTGTCCCATGAACCTGGGATGAGATAATGACTATAATCAGAAAACAATGTTTGCTCTGAGCTTCCCAGTAGCCAGAGTGAGAATAGAAGCAGGTTGAGAGGGGAAGATGAAAGGAAATAAGAACAATAGTCAAAACTTAGAACTTTTATGTGTGGAAACAAACACATTGAATGCTCACAGTAACTCAGTGAAATACAAGTTTACTTTCCCCATTTTATAGATGGGGAAACTCAGGCAAGGGAGGAAAAGTAACTTGCTCAAGTGGCTAGCAAACAATGATCCAAGATTTGAGCTGGGAAATTTGGCTCTAGAGTCACACTAACGCTTAGCCAAAGTGCTATTCTGCCAGCTTTTTCCTGTGCTTTCACATTGAATTTGCACAACTCTACCACGTGGGCATTACTATTTTCCTTTGCCAAATGATGTAACCGAGGCACAGAGAGGTGAAGTGACTTGCCCAAAGGTACACAGTGTGTCAGTGGCAGAGCAGGGCCTGCCCGATTTCACTGTCCTTCCCCTCTAGCTGTCTAGCTCAGCTCCAAAGCGCGATGGGTTCTAGAGCTCATGCCACTGGCAAAAGGACAAAAAGAGTTCATTCCAGGTGATGAGACAGGTCACACCTGAGTGGCAGCGGAATCCTGATGGCTCTCCCACAGGCCACCCCTGCTGACAGAGGTCCCCGGGGTCTGGCAATGCCAGCTCACAGGCCGCAGCCCACTCCAAGGGGTTTGCTTTGCTCCCCTGGGTGGGGGAGTCATCTCAGAGCCCTGCCCCTGGCCCATGGCAGTGGGGTTTGGAGGTTCTCAAGTTGACCTACTCGGACAACGAAGAGCCCCTGGGACAGCCTGGTCAGTCCAGAGGTCACAGACCCTGATGGAGTCTGACCTCAGTCAAGTCACTTCATTGGGTGGGAGGATGGAGGGGCAATTCCAAGGACTAATTCAGTAAAAGCACTTAGTGCAGTATCTGGCACATAGAAAGTACTTAATAAGTTTTAGCTATTATTAATGTAATTAACCTGGCCCAAGCCTATCTGTGGTCCACAGCCGCTCTACCCAGGATGGGCAGATGCAAGCCTGACTCTCTGGGGCCCTGGCCCAGTAACCGGGTCGGAACAAAAGGCAGTCGTGTCCCGTCCACTGCTCTGCCTGGGTTTCTGGTATAAAGTAGCTGCTGCTACTTTATAAGAAGCATGAGTTTTAATCCCAGCCCTGCCTCCAGCTATGTGATCTGGGGTCAGCCAACCCTCCTCTCTGGACCTCAGTTTCCCCTTCTATAAACTCAGGGGCTTGGTCATAGGGGCTTGCTCACTCTGACCATTGGCTACTTCATCCTTTATTTTCATCTAACTTGGCGACATTCCCTAGGAAGGAGGTGGGACTGGACCTAACCCCTTTCTAGAAATGAGGAAAGCAAAGCTGAGAACAGAGGGATTTACACTCCGAGGCTGTGGTAGATGAGGAGGGCGCAGTGGGAAGTGTGTGCACGTGGCCTCAGACAGAGTGGGTGTGCATCCCAGCTCCTCCACTCCCTCATTGGAAGGTCATGATAATGCCTTCCTGACCTGACTTTTCCATCCTTAAAGGTGGGAGTGAGAGACCCCCTTGCAGGAGGTGGTCAAGATTAGGAGTGTGGCCAGAGGCCCTAGCTCAGTTCACGGCCCACTGTAGGTGGTCAATGAGGAGGCTTTGTTATTCTTTCACAAAAGGCCAGTTTCATCATCTCATCTCTCCCCTGCAGACAACTCTGAAATGGCTGGCTTCCTGTTGCTCCCAGCATGAGGACATGCAAGGTAAGGCTTGGCCTCATCCCACCCCTCTCGCTCTCCACCTCTTAGCTCCAGCCTCTCTAGATCCCTTCAGCCACCAGGAATCCACACTCCTACTGGGTGTTTGCCCAAGCTGTGTCCCCTCATTGGTGCACCCTCCCTTCCCTTGGAGCCGACTCATCTTTCAGCCTGCACTCCTGTGTCCCATCCTCCAGAAAGCCTTTTCGGACCTTACCAGATCCAATCCTCTCTTACGTCTTCTGAAGTAGTTTTCTAGGATGCGATTGTCCCACGTCTGTGAGGTTCTTCGACGACTGTCTGCTCTGCCACCAGGCTCTAAATTCCTTGAGGGCAGACATCTTTTGTGGTCTTCCCACTGCCACACCCCGGCCCCAGGCCCAGGGCCTGGCCCACAGCCTGGTCCACAGCAGGTACTTGGTCATTACTGAATTTTGATCAGAAAAGAACTGATTCCTATGTGGTTGGAGGTCTTTCTCACCAAGCCTTGGTGGCACATGGAGAGGTTAAACTGATTCCACTGTGTGACCACTTTGCAGGTTACTTGTGGGATGTGAAAGGGTCTGGGGAGACATGCTTTGAAAGATAAGCTGGAGATTGTCACAGAAATCACATGAGTGCCAGCTAGACACACCAGGCTCATCTATGGGTAGACGCCAGGCTCCTCCTGCGCTGCTCATCTGCCCGAGGCCCAGCTTGGGTCTCACTGGACAACATCAACATAGGCCCCCCCTGCTGAGCACCTGCCGTGTGCCAGGCCCCTGCACCAGTGGTAATTATCTCATTAAATTCTCACAACCCCGTGACATAGAAATTGTCAACTCTTTTAGAGATGAAAGAAACTGAGGCTCAGAGAGGTAAAGTCACTGGCCTAACGTCGCACTATTAGAAAGTAGACAGGGGTGTGGTTTGGATTCTTGATTTTTTCACTGAGGTATAATATGTATACAGTCAAGGGCACAGACCCTCAGCATTCAGCTTGATGAAGTTACCAAATGTGTATCACCACGTAACTACCACCAGAAAGTTCCTAGTGTCCTTCCTCATCGATACCCCTTTTCACCACATGCGATCACTATCCTGACTTCCGTCACCGCTAATTAATTCTGCCTGCTTTTAAAGTTCCTAGAAATGAAATCATTCAGTGATCTTTGGTCTGGCCTCTTGCTCCCAGCATAATGATTTTGAGATTTATCCATGATGCTTCGTGTTACCAGCAGTTTGTTCTTTTTTATGGCTGCATGGTATTCCACTGTGTGAATCTACCACAGTTTATTTACCCAGTCTTTGTTGATGGGCATTTGGGTCTTTTCTAGTCTGGGGCTATTATGAGCAAAGCTTTCTATGAACATTCTAATCTAGTCTAGTACCTGCCTAGGTGAACACGTGCACTCATTTCCTTTAAGCATTTACTACATAGGGAGTGGACTTGCTAGGCCGTGGGGCAGGCATATGTTTAGCTTTATTAGAAACTGCAAAATTGTTTTCCAAAGGGGTTATATGACCGATTTTATTCACGTCACTGCCCCAATCTGTTTCTTAGGGAAATCATGATGAGGGGTGATTTTATTATTCTGGCTAGAGGGCATTTATTGTGTTGGTAATGAAATGCAATTTGATTCTTTTTAATGCTATTGGGTGATTTCCATTAGAAACGAATTCACAGATCAATGATACACCTTTTGTCAGACCTCCTATGTGCCATTTAGGGGTTCAGATAAATGTGGCTCCATTAATGGACACCGAGTCAAGCTTCCCGAGTCAGAACTTAGGGGCCCAGTTCAGAAGCAGATGGAATTACCATTTGTAGACATGTAGGAAGAGGCTGCTACATGCCAGGCACTGTACGCGGAGCTTTTCTTCATCCCCTTTAATCTTCTCAAATGTATTGTGAAGTGGTAATGATGATTCCATTTCACAGAGGAGGAAACTGAGGCTCAGAGGGGTAAAGTGCCATGGTCTGGGTCTCACAAGAGGCAAGTGTATGGAAAGGGTGCCTCCTGGTATGGGAGGTCAGTAGCCTATCAGGACATTGGGGACGGCCTACGCATTGTTGAGCCCTGGCTTGATGTGACCATTAATAGCCAATGCATCTCCAAGAGTCTGATGCCTGGCTTAGAGTCTATGCTCATTAAAGGCTTGTTGGCAACTGAGTGACCCAATGAGTGTAGCTAATGTCAAAGCGGGAATGGAACAAGGACCTCTGGACAAACCTGGAGGTTAATTTCTCTGCCCAGAAACACAACATCATAGCACACGGTATAGAGTTGATAAACTCCATCCCCCTTCTGATCTGTGAGGCTCAGGAGCTAGGAACGCTGTGTGCAAAGCTCCAGCTCCTGGCTTCGCTCCCAGCCCTGTCCACCGACATTCCCTCCATTACCCCTGGCTACTGCTACGCTTGCCCTGCAATCAGAAAGGGCTGTCTGTCTCTAACCGGTCTTGTTCTGGGCATCCTCCTATATCAATCCATACAGGCCAGGAGGATAATGTACATGGGCCCCAGCCTCGGTCTGGCTCTGGCGTGGACCCCCACCCCTCACCCAGGGGCTGTGGGCAAGCCCTTCATTCTGAACTTCGGTTTTCTATCTGTAATAGGGCAAGTTTTTGAGGAAAATAAAACAGTGCAGAGGTGTGGGGTAATGAGGATGTGCATGGGCCTTGGAGGTTCAGACCAGGTTCAAATCCCAACTCTGCTACTTCTCCGCCAGAGGCAGGTGTCTTAGCCACAGGGCACTTCAGCATTCTCATCTCTAAACCAGGGAGAAAAACAGAGCCCCCTGCAGAGATGGGCACAGAAGGCGTGGCACTGGCACGTTTCACGCTCTCATGCAGGTTAACTATTCTTGCTGCTCTTGCGTTACTATTATTGTACTGAGCCAGAGCCAATGTGAGAAACCGATGGTGTTTTCTTGCTAGGAAGAAAACCGGGCTGTCGGAGAGAATACATCCTGCTTCCCCTGAGGATTTTTCACTCTGAATCTCCAAACAGGCGGAACAGATGGGACACACAGTCCATTTACTCACTCGACAAGTATTTAAGTGCCTACTATGTGCCAGGAGTTATTCTAAGTGGCAAGCAATGAGTGCCTAATGTTTAACTTTAACTACTTTTAACTACGGTATCAGCTGGGGGTAGGGGTAGGGAAGACGGAATCCCCTTATCTCTCAAGGAGAGACAAGACGCCTTGGGATTTAGATAAGAGGGAGACTGGGGCGGGGAGTTGGGGGGAAAGCAGCCAGGTGTCGAGAGGGGAGGGAAAACAGACGGCTCCAGGAACGCAGTTTTAAGGAGTTTTACTTAAAAAGGGGCATAAAGTGGAGGGGATGAGACTCTGGAGGTGTCAGTTTAGGGAGACAAGTCCCAGCAGCCCCAGGGTGAGAGAAGAGACGTCTCCCAAGGCTGCTGCTGGACGGAGAT